>NC_092345.1:82999984-83331713 GCF_963676685.1 Mytilus edulis | reverse complement strand
TAACCTTCATGATGAATACATATGTTAGTTCTTAATGATTTTAAGCTGGAAAACATCTTTATTTACATAAAATGTCCAGTGTTTACATTTTGAATTGCCATTTCGGGAATTTCCCTAATTAGAGAGATGGTTGCTGATTGGTCCGACTTATGTAAGAGAGTCTGTGATTGGCTGACATTCTTATAAAAATAAAATGATCAACTACGGAAAGCAGTAATTGTTGTGGTTTGGAATTGAATGTTATGAAACACCAAACTTGAAATCTCGGAGAATTTAGGAGGAAATTAGGAGACGAATTAGGGAGACATTAGGAGGAAATTAAGGAGACAATTAGGGAGACATTAGGAGGAAATTAGGAGACTTTAGGAGGAAATTAAGGAGACAATTAGGGAGACATTAGGAGGAAATTAAGGAGACGAATTTGGGAGAAGCTGGGAGTAAATCTCGGTGACTCAGTTTGGGTGGTAATAGTTGGTGACAATATATGTAGAGGGTAAATTATACCTATAGTTTTAATTATCAAAGAGATATATGTCTTGGTGACAATAATAACCTTTAGTATTTATATACAGATGGTTATTTTAAATAGATGTTGTTGAATTAAGCCGGCTACATAATTTTATAGGTGTTCTTTTATTGAGACCCTTTGTAAGCCTGAATGAGCTATATGCTAATGGTAGTTTTTTTAACTAGTCGACTGAATCTACAGAGTGGTTATACTCTGGATTGTTATATATATGTGTGTATATATATTTAATTAGTTAGACCAACCATACCAGGAACCCAACTTCCAAACCAGAAACAGCTAGAGCCTTCACAGCCATTTTAAGATTGTTAAATAAATTATCACAACTTTTATATGCTTTGTCTTTTATTTATAAATAATAATTATATAACATTTTTCTAGGTTAACGAAGCTGTAAAGTGTGTTGGTTCGACGGTATTCCAATTAGACGTCGGGCCATACATCTTATAGTAATATAAACCATACCAGTTAAAGAAATCCCTTTTATTTGTAACCTGTTATCTCTGGTGTCCGACTCTAACACCAGCGAGGCAGCGTTATAATATTACCTTAAAAATAATGAAAAGTTTTGAAAATACTATATAGGTGCAGAAATTTTTGCTCATCTTGGTAATTGATTGGTTAGAAGATCAGATCTTTTTGCATACAGTGGAATATACATATTTAATTCTAAATAATCGATAAAAAGATTTCAATTTTTACTGCCTGGTGTAAAATTGTCAAAACCTTAGATACGAGGTTTTTGCATAACAGCGACAATATTACACCATACAAGCATAACAAGATACACCTATAACAAGATAAATGTATAACACAATACAAGTGTAACAAGATACAAGTATAACACGATACAAGGGTAACACGATACAAGTGTAACAAGATACAAGCATAACAAGATACAAGCATAATAAGATACAAGCAGAACAAGATACCTGTAAAAAAGGATACCATTGTTACAAGATGCTAGTATTACAAGATATAATGCCGGATAAATTACAACTGGTAAACTTAGATAATTTATAAACAAAAGACTAATCCCCAAAAAAAGATAAACATAAATATCAAAAAGGCATATGTTTGCCACATTAAGAGCTTATTGTTTTCTAGATTCCTTATAGGAAAGAATAATTTAGAATTTAGAAGTGGCATGAGCTACATTAAATGTGGATATATATATATATATGTTTAAGTTGTGTAAACATTAAATGTGGATATTTTTATATGTGTTTAAGTTGTGTAAACATTAAATGTGGATATATATATATGTGTTTAAGTTGTGTAAACATTAAATGTGGATATATATATATGTGTTTAAGTTGTGTAAACAGCACTATTTTAAATATGTCTGTAAATGCTAACTATATATTAAAACAGAACAAAGCAATTAAGTTTGTTATTATATATTGTAGCAGCAGCTACAGTGCCTATTAATACAGATACAGTCCCAATTCAGCCACCACCATACACTGAGATAGCCAATCAAAATACAGACCTGAACCAACCAACCTATCAGAACACTACACTTCAAGCAGCTCATCAAAATTCTGCACCTTTACAGCAACAGACAACCAATCAGCAAACACCTCAGGAGACCAATCACATTGTAGCTTAATGAACTCAGAAACAGTATTGTACTGCAATGTTGTTAATGGAATACACTGGTCTCATTTATCAATTGTGTTTTCACAAAGAAATCCACTTTTTATTCATTTCCAGATGTTCCATTCAAATATTTTTTCCCAAATTTTATGTTTTTTTTATGATATGAACCTGAAGTAAATTGCTATAAATTCATACTTATGACATTAGGAGCCAGCTGATGCCTACCTCTGGGGCAGAATTTTCTGGATGCGTTGATGATCAATTGGTAGCTTTGAGCTGTTCTGTGTTCATTTGTCTTGTTTTTGTTTCTTTGAAACATTTTCAATTCTATTTGGAGAAATATAATGAAATTTCTCTAGATAACTTATAGAATATTAAATTATTCTAATTTAAGGTATATAGACTTAAAATATTAAAATTTGAATCAACTGGTAAAATAATTAAAAAAAAGTGTTAAGTTCAAAAGAACAAAAATGAAAATTAATTTAACTTCTTTGATTTATAATTGAAGGTGTTAGTCTTTTTGATATAAAAAGGTAAAATAAATTGTTGACATTAAGTTTTTGTATTTATTTCCTATGTTGAATACTTGAATGGATCAACTATTTGTAATCTTAACTAGTGTATTATGAATAAGACAATCATTTACTGTTTGTATGTTAAATAATATATTGCTGTCTGCTTCTCAACCAACCCTATTTTAGCAGCCAACTTGAAAACAAGTTATTACCTTTGTAAAACTATTAAAATCATATTAGTGCATGTGAGTAGATTGTGAATCTTATTAGGGTTAATTTATTGGGTCGATAAAATATACTCAAATAAAATGGAAAGTTGACATCAAATTTTGTATCACATGCACCAAATTGACACACCAAATTAAAGAACTGTAGTGATAACTTTTTTTATGTGCTAGCAGGCATGAACACTGCATATGTATATTTTTTAATCCTACTATAAATATGTTATATATTTTGTCATAAATGTGTGTAAAATGTTTTAAATAATCAGATTCTTAAGAAACAATAGAATCCTTATTCTATTTATTTGTCAAAGCAGTGATCCCATCATTTAAAATGGACGAATTCCTGAAAACTTTTTTTTTTTGTTGCATTTAAAAAATACGCAACCACCATTTGCTTGCTGTGTTTTTTTTATAAGTAAACAATTACCTCCCTTGAGTTGGGAAAATATTCTACCCATAAAAAGCAGGACTTTATTCTGTACAAAGGTGAACAAAAAATGCATACATGTAGAGAAAAACTCACTCTTGCTACAGGTGAAAATGAATATTCCACTAAAGAAATCCTGCCTCCCCAAAATCAAATGGGTCTTTCCCATATATAAGAATAGTTAATGTGTTTGGAATTGTTTCTTTCAATTGAAGTGATGTATAAAAAATATAGATAATATATTGTACCTAAATAGTATAGGTGTATCAATGTGTATGTGAATCCATTTGATAATGTCTATGCATTTAAAACATACTTCGAAGGTTGTGAGATATTGTATTATATAAATTACATCAATTCTCCTGTAAAAATTATTTTATTTTAAAGAAATATCCAAAATTGCCAAATGTTGAATTGGACTTTTACATTTATAGAAATTGTAAAATTACTTTACACTTGTCTTTTAAATGTGTTTTCAGGATCAAATAGAATGTAATTTCCACACAGTTTGAATGCATTACAAACTTTGATATGGCTGTGACTTGTATTAAAAGAATGTTTTGAATTTAACAGTTTACAATTTGCTTCCTATACTATTGTTATGGTATGATTGAAAATGATAAGGATGCTGTTATTTGCTAACAGTGTTTATTCTTGTTTTTTTATGACACCAATTTTAAGACAGTGTAAAACTAGTTTTATAGTATTCACCAAATAGAAATGTGATAAACCAACAAAACCTTTTAATCAGCATTAATAAACTGCAGTTGTACTACTAATCATTTCCTTTCATTGGATGGTCAGAATAGCTAAAAAGAATTTAACAAAAAAATATTTAACCAAGAGCATGAATCATTACTTTTACAATTGTTGTGTTCCAGTCAAATAATTTCAAATAAGAATTTGTTTTTTGTTAGGAGAGAAATCCATGTACTATAATGCGTTGTTGGATTAAAGGTTGAAATCCAGTCTTTTTTTTTATAATATATTGAATGTTATGTCTTTTTGTTTTAGCTATGTTTGTTAATTTTTATTTCTTATATATATGCTAGTCTTTCTTTAAATGATGTTTTATCTTTTTAATCAATCAATGCATTTTGTGATTAACTTCAGCTGATAACTGAGTTTGATCAGATTTTTTACTAGACAATTTAATATAAGAGTTATAAAACAAATATATGTGCATTTGCTTTATTTAAGTTACAGCAGTATTATAAGATTTCATTTCATTGTATACGCATAATATCCTTTTATTAAAATGTATAACCAAGTAATCAGACATTTGATGGATTTTCCAATGATTAGTCAAATTGCATTTAAATAATAATATCAGATGTATCTGCATTTCAATTAATTTTCGTAATAATTTATTCAAAGCTAGAGCCTGGTTTAAATGATATTTTCTGCTCCTTTATTTGCAAACTTTCCACACTCTTTAAGCGAACTTTACAGGAATGATTTTGGAATTTTTGAAAGGTGTCTTTAAATGATCATCATTTTGTTCAGATTGGACGTGAGACATTGAGTGCCAGAGATCAAATTCAACAAATTTTCTTTATCATTGAAAACTGACCATTTGAGGGCTGTATAGCTAGTCAAGGTCGTTTAACACATCCGTCATCATCTGTGAAAAATTACATTTTCTTTTTACCTCTGAAACTCAATAATCTATTTTAATTAATTTAGGAATAATACATCAGACCTTATCATCAATTGAGTCCTTTGCAAGATGAGCAATGTTGTCTCAAAGAGCCACTAGTAGAAAGCTCTTTAATGCAGAGACATCTCCTAAGATTTATTATGATATGTTAGACCTGGGTAGGAATAAGAGAATTATACAGTTTGAGGACCTTTTGCAATTATAAAAAATAAGGAAAAAGCTACGTTGAGATTAAATGCAATTTAAAAATTATGTAAAAAAAATTGGCAAACAGTTTACAGGTATTACCTATACCCAAAACAAACTTAAGGATCTTAAAAGCTTGCTAATATTAAAAGGATGAAAATATGATATAAAAAATAGGATCTTCAGAAATGAATTTTTGTTGTATTTAATTATGTAAAGTGATCTTTCTTGCCATTTATATTAAGAACAGAATATGTGTTAATTATGTTATTTGAGTGTAACTGTAGGAAAAATCATTTTATGGTGCTTTTTAGATATTTGAATATTAGTTCTGTACCTTCTTTTCACTCCACTCTACTTTTTTGAAAGATAGATTTTAGGATTAAATATATATGTAATTGTAATAAAAAAAGAAACCTTGGAACTGGGTGTAATTCGTTTGCTCTTTCATACAAATGTCTGCATGAAATTCTGTTATTTTTTAGCCTTTAAGCTATATCATTTTTAAATATTTTTTATTGAAGGTTTATCATTGTTAATCATGTTCATTGGTTTTAAATTTATAATTTATTTACTGAACCAAAACAAAAAGGATTGTTATTTTAAAAGTAAAAAAGAATTTATTATTTTATATATATATTTGCCTTATGTTAATGTATACTGTTGTGAATGTACTCAAAGAATAAAGAATAATTGAGAAGTGCATGGTGTTAGAATTGTAGCTCTTAACACGACATAGATAATGACATTCAAGTGACATCCTTACTCAAATTTGAAAGGTTAGTTAGGTGTTAATGTCTTTAAGTGAAGATACTAATATTCAATTCATGTTCTCTGTTAATACAGGAGAGTCTTGACTAATACTACAAGGAAGAATTCATAATAGAAATCAGTATTTCCTTTGTAATGGATTTATAAAATGAGTTGATATGAGACAAGTCCCTCACTAGAACTATGTAAAATTGACATGATATGGACTTTTCATTGCTAATCCATCTTAGTCCTGATAACACTCATTGATATAAGATTTCAAAAGGGAAACTTAGATTAATTTTCATTGTAATGTTGCTAGACAAGAAGTGAAATAAAATTGAGAAAGGAAATGGGGAATATGTCAAAGCGACAACAACCCGACCATAGAGCAGACAACAGCCGAAGGCCACCAATGGGTCTTCAATGTAGCGAGAAACTCCTGCACCCGTAGGTGTCCTTCAGCTGGCCCCTTAAAAAATATGTATACTGGTACAGTCATAATGGACGTCATACTAAACTCAGAATTATACACAAGAAACTAAAATTAAAAATCATACAAGACTAACAAAGGCCAGAGGCTCCTAACTTGGGACAGACGCAAAATTGTGGCGGGGTAAAACATGTTTATGAGATCTCAACCCTCCCCCTATCCCTCTAGCCAATGTAGAAAAGTAAATGCATAACAATATGCACATTAAAATTCAGTTCAAGAGAAGTCCGAGTCCGATGTCAGAAGATGTAACAAAAGAAAATAAATAAAATGACAATAATACATAAATACCAACAGTCTACTAGCAGTTAACTGACATGCCAGCTCCAGAGCTCAATTAAACTGATTGAAAGATTATGTCTTCATTATATGAATATCAGGCACAATCCCTCACGTTAGGGGTTAAGTATCATACTATCATAAAATATATGAGAAGAACATAACCGGTGTCATGCCAACAACTGTTTTTTAAATAAATGTGTTTAGTTCTGATGCAAAGACCCTATAAGTGAATCAATATTAAAGCCAAAATATGCAATCTTTAATGACCTGACAACAGTATCGTAACTATATCCTTCTTAATAAGTCTGTTTAAAGGTTTTGTAAGCTTTTGAGCATCTTTGTGCTTTGTAAAGAATATTTCCATAAAAGATTGGATGTGAAATACCTGAGCGTATAAGATGTCTGCATCTTGAGTTATATTTAAGAATTATTTGCTTATACCGATGATAAAATTTAGTAAATGTTTTGACTAGTTTGTGATATCGAAAACCCTGGTGTAATAATTTTTCAGTAATACATAAATTTCTCTGGCTAAAATTTAATATCTTGTTACATACACCAGCGAATCGTATAAGTTGAGATATATAAACACCATAAGATGGTGACAAGGGAACTTCACCATCTAAAAATGGATAATTAACGATAGGAAATGAAAAATCAATTCTTTTATGATTATTTTTTGTATTAAGCTTCCAGTTAATGATAAAGATATCAAGATTGAGGAAAGGGCAGGGGTCATTGTTAGTATTAGCTTTATTTAAAGTAAGTTCAACAGGATAAATTTCTTTAGTATACATACTGAAGTTGTTTATTATTGAGAGCCAATATATCATCCAAATATCTAAAAGTATTGTTAAATTTTTGTATCAAATGTTGTTTCGATGGGTCTTTGCTAATTTTAGTCATAAATTGTAACTCAGAACAATACAAAAACAGTTCCGCAATAAGTGGTGCACAGTTAGTCCCCATTGGAATTCCAATAACTTGACGATATACGGAATCCTCAAAGCGAACAAAGATGTTATCAAATAAAAATTATTAATGATGTGACGTATCAATTTATGTGCTTTTCACATCTTTTGGAGTCCTAAAATGCAACAAAACCATTCCTGTTGATTATTATTTTATAATTTTCAATTTTGCTAAATGAAAATCTGGTTTAATAAAATTAACGGTACCAATTTTCTTGCACCAGATGCGCATTTCGACAATACATGTCTCTTCAGTGATGCTCGATGATTTAAAATATGATGTGTATCAGAAAGGCATGGAAATTTTCTTATGAATTCAATTCCGCATACAATTTGCTATTCATAGTTTGAAACTTGAACTCAAATTCTTCTTACAATTTTCTATTCATAGCCTGAAACTTCTGTTGATAAATATTCAAGATGTGCACCTTAGTTAGTGTTAACTGTTTGTTAATATAAAGCTGTAGTCTCATTTGAGGGTTCCAGTTTGTTAATTGATTTTTTGTGTTGAAATTATCTCACTTTTGTATATTTTTGCACATATTGTGTATATTTTTCGTTTGACACAAGTGGCGTGAATCAGATGTGGATACTTAAAAATTCCAAAGATCTTTTAGAGTACATACAATCTAACTCTCTTTCATCTTGTAACAGTATTAAAACATTTGACTTTTCTACTATTACACAAGTATTCCACATTTCAAACTAAAAGACAAATTGAAAGAGTTGGTATTACTTTGCTTCATAAAAAAGAATGGCCAACGTAGATACAAGTATCTTGTCTTAGGGAGGGATAAATCATACTTTGTAAAGAATCACTTTGATTTAAACAAAAAATTCTCTGAAACCGATATTATCAAGATGCTTGATTTCTTGATTGACAACATATTTGTAACGTTTGGAGGACGTATTTTTCAACAGACTGTCGGCATCCCAATGGGAACAAACTGTGCCCCTCTACTTGCCGACTTGTTTCTTTATTATTATGAGGCTGACTTCATGCAGGAACTTCTTAGGAAGAAAGATAAGAAGTTAGCAATATCCTTTAACTCTACTTTTCGCTATATAGATGACGTTCTTTCACTAAACAATTCAAAATTTGGTGACTATGTGGAACGCATCTATCCCATCGAATTGGAGATAAAGGATACTACAGATACAGTTAAATCGGCTTCATATCTTGACTTACATCTAGAAATTGACAATGAGGGTCGGTTGAAAACAAAACTTTACGACAAAAGAGATGATTTCAGCTTTCCAATTGTGAACTTTCCATTTCTAAGTAGCAACATTCCAGCAGCACCTCCATACGGGGTATATATCTCCCAATTGATACGATATTCCCGTGCTTGCATTTCCTATCATGATTTTCTTGATAGAGGGTTACTGCTCACAAGGAAGCTATAAAACCAAGAGTTCCAAATGGTGAAGTTGAAATCATCCCTTCGTAAATTTTACGGACGCCATCACGAGTTGGTTGACCGTTATGGAATAACCGTTTCACAAATGATATCGGATATGTTCCTTACGTCGTAACTACAATCCCCTTCCCTTTCATGAATGTGACCTACCGAATTAGACTATTTACCGGATTTGTAATCACATAAGCAACACGACGGGTGCCACGTGTGGAGCAGGATCTGCTTACCCTTCCGGAGCACCTGAGATCCCCCCTAGTTTCTGGTGGGGTTCGTGTTGTTTATTCTTTAGTTTTCTATGTTGTGTCATGTGTACTATTGTTTTTCTGTTTGTCTTTTTCATTTTTAGCCATGGCGTTGTCAGTTTGTTTTAGATTTATGAGTTTGACTGTCCCTTTGGTATCTTTCGTCCCTCTTTTAAGTCATTTCCAGCAGCAGTCACAAGGAAGTGTTTGTAACCTATTTAACTAACTGTATAGCTCGTTTAAGAATTACATTTCCAATATGCACTTTACAATATACAAATGTGTTGAAGTATTGCAGGTGCTTAGAATTATTTCAGAAAAATTTGATGATGGGTACCTGGCCTAAATAATTCCCCTCTGAAACTACTGACCCAAATTACAACAGGCATTTTAGTGGTATCTAATTTATAAATGTGTCCAGTGATCCCGCCTTTACAACAGCAAGGCTGATATGGCTAAGAATGAATCATAAGGGTACCTGCTCGTATGTAAATTTTGTCTATAAGCGTAAAAAAAATTCTGACAAGATGTTCTGAGTGTTGATATCAACTACTGTCTATTTACACAAAAACTGTTAGAAAACTCCTTATAGATATGCCCTTAATTTTGTACTACTTGCTATGATCAGCAAGATCTAAAAATAAGTCAACATGGCAATAATGGTAGATTCCCCTAGTCCCTAAATGAAGATTGTTTTTAAAAAATCCGTTTTGGCTTATTATCTTGATAAGTATAATGGATAACGAGAAACTTGGAACAGTCATACATGAAGGCAACAGTAGTATTAGTTTGTTCAAAAGTCATAAATCGATTGAGAGAAATCAAATCCGGGTTACTTACTAAAACCGGGAGGTTTTTGTAGCTATAAAACCAGGATTAATCAACCATTTTCTACACAAAGAAATGCCATTAAGGAATATGACAGTTGTTTTCCATTCGTTTAATGTGTTTGAGCTAGTGGTTTTGTCTTTTGGTCATGGACAATCTGTTTTAAACTTTTCTTGTAGTTTTATTATTTTATTTTTTACATCCAGATAACCATGAGGTCATTCCGATGTATTGCTATCGCCTACATTTCCATTATGCAAATTAGTTTTAGGTTTTCAACCGATCTATAAAAATTATAGATCCGCGGACATTGTGTAATGCAAAATAACATTACTTATCGCTTGTTTTAAATTCATTTTTTTAATGGATACTCCTTAAAAAAAGAAATTTTTAAACACAAATTAATAATATGAAAATGTTTTGTTGTTAGATATATATATATATAAAATTTAAAAAAATCATTGATAATATCTATGCACACGTACCGAAAAGTTGTGTTAAGAGCTTGCGGAAGAATATCATTTATGTTATTGTAATAAAAAAAAGATCTTGGAACTGGGTGTTATTCTCTTGATCTTTAATACAAATGTTTGCATGTTATTCTAATATTTTTGAGCCAATAAGCTATGTCATTTTAAAATATTTTTTTGGGAGGTTTATCATTGTTGATCATGTTCATTGGTTTTAAATTTATAATTTATTTACTGAACCAAAACAAAAAGGATTGTTATCAAGTGAAAATAATTTATTATTCTATATATATATATTTGCCTTATGTTAATGTATACTGTTGTGACTGTACTCAAAGAATAAAGAATCATTGAGAATTGAAGCTCTTAACACGACATAGATAATGACATTCAAGTGACATCCTTACCTTACACAAATTTGAAAGGTTAGTTAGGTGTTAATGTCTTTAAGTGAAGTAACTAATATTCAATTCATGTTCTCTTTTAATACAGGAGAGTCTCGACTAATACTGATATCAACTACTGTCTATTTACACAAAAACTGTTAGAAAACTCCTTATAGATATGCCCTTAATTTTGTACTACTTGCTATGATCAGCAAGATCTAAAAATAAGTCAACATGGCAATAATGGTAGATTCCCCTAGTCCCTAAATGAAAATTGTTTTTAAAAAATCCGTTTTGGCTTATTATCTTGATAAGTATAATGGATAACGAGAAACTTGGAACAGTCATACATGAAGGCAACAGTAGTATTAGTTTGTTCAAAAGTCATAAATCGATTGAGAGAAATCAAATCCGGGTTACTTACTAAAACCGGGAGGTTTTTGTAGCTATAAAACCAGGATTAATCAACCATTTTCTACACAAAGAAATGCCATTAAGGAATATGACAGTTGTTTTCCATTCGTTTAATGTGTTTGAGCTAGTGGTTTTGTCTTTTGGTCATGGACAATCTGTTTTAAACTTTTCTTGTAGTTTTATTATTTTATTTTTTACATCCAGATGACCATGAGGTCATTCCGATGTATTGCTATCGCCTACATTTCCATTATGCAAATTAGTTTTGGGTTTTCAACCGATCTATAAAAATTATAGATCCGCGGACATTGTGTAATGCAAAATAACATTACTTATCGCTTGTTTTAAATTCATTTTTTTAATGGATACTCCTTAAAAAAAGAAATTTTTAAACACAAATTAATAATATGAAAATGTAAAAAAATCATTGATAATATCTATGCACACGTACCGAAAAGTTGTGTTAAGAGCTTGCGGAAGAATATCTCAAGAACGTTTTGCGACACTCCCAGCAAGGACCGGTAACTCTGTAATTGTTTTTGCGGGAAAATATGAATGGCTTCTCATATCCAACCTTTTAGAAAAATCTTTTTTTTTTACAGAAGAGTGTCCAACATGAACTTGCACTGCACTTTTATAAGAATAGTAGAATAGAATGATATACAAATGAATGAAAATTAAATATACATGCAACTATTATATTGATATAAAATATAACAACAAACCAGTGTATACTCTGGGACTATTATTATATTAGTATAAAAATCCCAGGTTTACTGATTTGTATTACTACAATATAATGGTTATTACGGTGCAGTTGAATTTTCTGTCATTTATTCATCATCTACGCACGAACTTGTCTCAGAAAAAAATATATCTCTGTACATTAACCTCAGTTTCAGGTATAGAGATGTGATCTTTTTCTGTGACGTGTGCTTTTGACCATTCACAAGAACTTGCTGTCATATGATGTTCAGTACTTCAGTACTTTGATTTATTTTGCAAAGGCGATCGAAGCGAATTAGAATTAATCGTAAGCGGAAAATATTTTAGTCGAAGACTAAAAGTTTAAACCCTAATGATAATGTATTTGTATGATTTACATAACGTGTAATGCACTTTATGAAACGTAAGTACTATTTATGTTATTTACTGATTAACTATTAGTTATTCTATTTTCGTGACATCATTAATATATACAATTATCAGCAATGACAGCAGTTTTGTGTGTAAATCACACAAACTTTATACTCAGATTTTAGATGTTTATTCTTAATATTTTTCGGATAAAACCATTGCTATTTTATGAAACATAGGAAACAAACGCAATACATATGCATGATTGGGGAAAATATAAACAAATAAAATACATTTGGTGTTTATTTTCCACCAAAACTTCCGAAGTTAGCATTGATTGCATTCGGATCAAATGTACCAGAACTGCCGCTACTGCTGCTGCTTGATGAACTACCACTGCTTGACGAAGAACTACTGCTACCAAACCCAGAACCACTTCCAAATCCACCAGAAGTTCCTCCACTGCCCGATCCACTTCCTGATCCACTACCAAAACCGGAACCACTTCCAAATCCTCCAGAAGTTCCTCCACTGCCCGATCCACTTCCTGATCCACTACCAAAACCAGAACCACTTCCAAATCCACCTGAACTGCTGCTATCGCCTCCTCCACTTCCAAAACCAGAACCACTTCCAAATCCACCTGAACTGCTGCTATCGCCTCCTCCACTTCCAAAACCAGAACCACTTCCAAATCCACCAGAAGTTCCTCCACTGCCCGATCCACTACCAGAACCGGAACCACTTCCAAATCCTCCACTTCCAGATCCGCTGCTTTGTCCGAAACCACTTCCTCCAAATCCACCACTAGCAGAGCCACTTCCAGATCCACTTCCAGATCCGCTGCTTTGTCCGAAACCACTTCCTCCAAATCCACCACTAGCAGAGCCACTTCCAGATCCACTTCCAGATCCGCTGCTTTGTCCGAAACCACTTCCTCCAAATCCACCACTAGCAGAGCCACTTCCAGATCCACTTCCAGATCCACTGCTTTGTCCGAAACCACTTCCTCCAAATCCACCACTAGCAGAGCCACTTCCAGATCCACTTCCAGATCCACTGCTTTGTCCGAAACCACTTCCTCCAAATCCACCACTAGCAGAGCCACTTCCAGATCCGCTGCTTTGTCCGAAACCACTTCCTCCAAATCCACCACTAGCAGAGCCACTTCCAGATCCACTTCCAGATCCGCTGCTTTGTCCGAAACCACTTCCTCCAAATCCACCACTAGCAGAGCCACTTCCAGATCCGCTGCTTTGTCCGAAACCACTTCCTCCAAATCCACCACTAGCAGAGCCACTTCCAGATCCACTTCCAGATCCGCTGCTTTGTCCGAAACCACTTCCTCCAAATCCACCACTAGCAGAGCCACTTCCAGACCCACTTCCAGATCCGCTGCTTTGTCCGAAACCACTTCCTCCAAATCCACCACTAGCAGAGCCACTTCCAGATCCGCTGCTTTGTCCAAAACCACTTCCTCCAAATCCACCACTAGCAGAGCCACTTCCAGACCCACTTCCAGATCCGCTGCTTTGTCCGAAACCACTTCCTCCAAATCCACCACTAGCAGAGCCACTTCCAGATCCACTTCCAGATCCGCTGCTTTGTCCGAAACCACTTCCTCCAAATCCACCACTAGCAGAGCCACTTCCAGATCCACTTCCAGATCCGCTGCTTTGTCCGAAACCACTTCCTCCAAATCCACCACTAGCAGAGCCACTTCCAGATTCGCTGCTTTGCCCGAAACCACTTCCTCCGAATCCACCACTAGCAGATCCACTTCCAGATCCACTGCTCTGTCCAAAACCACTTCCTCCGAATCCTCCAGTAGACCCCCCAGTTTCTGATCCACTACCAGATCCGCTACTCATCCCAAAGCCTAAGGCATTTGGATCAAATGTACCTATCAAATAAAAAAGTGAGAAAGATGTAAAAGAGAAATAATAACGACAACAGAACATTACTTTTCAGAATGTTTGAAAACAAAAATTTGAAATCGAGAACTTTGTTTCTGTTATTGAAAACATATAACGATCATTATGAAATACAAATATGTATGCCGTACTATGAACACCAAAACTATTTATTTTGTAAACAATGTTTCCGTTTTTTCATTTACCTGTGTACATTATTCTATATGACTGCTTTTTGTTCAATGTTGTTGTTGTTTTTCTAAAATTGTTAAACATCTTACCCCTTATTTTATTGATATTGTATTTACATTGTGTCATATATCAAATGTATTCGTTCAGTGTATGTTTACTTGTGTTAATATGTCTTTTGATTGAGTTTAGCCATTTCAATTGCTATTCTATAGACGTGTGTCTTTTAATGTTGGGATGTTACACTATTGTTTCAGATAATGA
This sequence comes from Mytilus edulis, assembly GCF_963676685.1. NCBI lineage: Eukaryota > Metazoa > Mollusca > Bivalvia > Mytilida > Mytilidae > Mytilus > Mytilus edulis. Next base: position 83,316,867 of record NC_092345.1, on the reverse strand, counting down.
TGAAGATTGGTACATATTAAAACGTTTAAACCGGCTGCATTTGATTGCACCTGTCCTAAGTCAGGAATCTGATGTTCAGTAGTTGTCGTTTGTTGTTGTGGTTCATATGTGTTTCTCGTTTCACATTTTTTATATAGACTAATCCGTTGGTTTCCCCGTTTTAATGATTTACGCTAGTCTTTTTGGGGGCCCTTAATAGTTTGCTTTTCTGTGTGAGCCAAGGCTAAATAAGCCTCGTCAGATAGATTACTAAAATTTTGATTCACAAATGTACCTTCGTTCCTAGAATCTGGGAACAATTGAACATTCACAATTCAAGTACGGACATCGAGTATTACATGTAAGATGATTTCAGTTACTATAGTCTGTGTTTCTTATATTAATCTTGTTAACGGGAAACCTTGTCAAATAAATCGTGTTAATCAAAATATTAGAACTGTTAGTATATCCCCAAAATAAAGTAGCAGATTAATATATGCTTTAGTGTTTTGTCTCTTTAAAAGACCCGTAGCGGTCAAGCCATAAAATGTGCATCTTTATGAAACTTGGTTTATACATACAGGAGTTTGATGTGAAATAATGGGTACATTTTCAGGATAATCTATAGAAGTGCCATTTTGACACCCATCGTATTAGACGAAACGAGCGTCTGGCGCATATAAATATTAATCACGGTATCTATGATGAGTGTATTTCTTGTTGATAAAGGAAAAGAGTATCAGAATCCAAAATTTTCTTTTGGCTGAATAGACTAATCGAAGAAGGTTATAAAAAATAAAATTGAAAAAAAACACAATTGCTTAAGTTAATTAGATGGAAAGACAGACAATATTCCACAATACAATAATAAAAAATAAAAGATCAGTCAATGAATTTTACTGATCAAAAGTACGATTATGTATAACTTCGTACTTATGTCAACGATTTGCTGAAAGACCAAAACCCTGGAAATGTCAATTTTGTATTTTTACTATTATTGTCCTGTGGTCATCTGACAGACAAAATTCATATAAGTTTGAAGAAAAGTTGATATGACTAAACTGAAGCGATAGCAGGATTAGGTCTCCAAGTAAATAATAGAAATACCAGAACGTTCATCGCAATGCCGTATAGAGTAAAAAGGGAAAGTCAATTATTATATTTAAGGATATTTTGGTGTCTTCAAAATTGAAAAATATCAAGGATTTTACTAATATCGTACATCTAAGTATTTCCCTTATATTTGATAAAAATTTTTTTTAGCAAGTTTCACATGTAACGTTTGCCATGAAGGACATCAAAACCAGATTATATCAGTGTTACGGTAGAGATATTTTTCGTATGACGCGGTTTTTTTTCTGTTATCATCATTATACTCATTGAATTTACTATATTTTGTTGTTGCCAGAATGCATTTTCAAATTCTGTAATCACATAAGTTAAATGAAATGGTAGAAAATTATTATATCAGTCTGAATACTAATTAAGATCCCCTCTGCTTAATATGATCTAATATGTTGTCATCATTATTTTTAGGCATAACAGTTTCGGTCTGAAGAAGCATCGTCGTATAAATTACCAAGAATTTGATTCACAAACTGACCTTTGGTTCCACAAATCTGGAAACAGTTGAATATTGACAATATAAGTACGGACATTTCTTATTTGTAAGTGCATTTCAATAACTACAGTCTGTGGTTCTTATATTAATCTTGTAAACAGGTAATCTTGTCAAACAAACCGTGTATACACATTATTAGAACTTTTAGTATATCGGTATTATCCCCGAAATAAAGTAGCAGATGGTTAGAAATTAAAATATGCTTTAGTGTTTTGTCTATTGAAACGACTGTAGAGGTCGAGCCCTAAAATGTGCATCTTTCTAAAATTTGGTTGATACATGCAGGAGTTTGATGGGAAAGTATGGTACACTTTCATGATAATAGAAGTGCCATGTGACATGTGCCATGGAAAGACAGACAATAGTCCATAAAACACTCATTAGAAATACCAGAACTTTCATCGCAAATACTTTTAGTTTGTAAACGCTAGCAATTTAAATGATGTTCAAAGATTTGATATACAGTTTTAACGGCTTACCATCTGATTGTATCAGAACGGGAAGAAATAATCCAAGCAACAAGAATACAGTTCTTGCCATGGTGTCACGTTAAATGAGGTCTTTAGTTTATGGCTTATCTTAATGAAGGCTATTCTTCTGACCTTTTGATTATATTAGAATACGTGACAATGATGTATACCTTTATTAGTCTTTGGGAGATTATATTTGATGGCCGATATGAACCTAACTCTTTCATTGGAATAAAGCATGCACATCGGTACTGGTATGCAAATTATGATGTTAACAACTATGTTATAAAAATTTGCTGTTACAAACTTTTAAATTCTTTTTAGAATGAAATTCAAAACAGTGTGGCTGTGGCCATTGATTGACACATTAAATTCATCCATTGACTGGGACAATTAAGGTGAACGTTTGTATGTAACGACCATTGCTCACTGTGTACTTTTTAAAGACACTTAAACTATGGGGTCACCAAAGGTTCTCAACACCTTAATAAAGTAATTCGAAAACATTAATCAGAAATAACACGATGTTTTGATTTATATCAATTTATATAAATCAAAACATAAAGGTTATTCCTGATTAATTTTCGAATTATTTTATAATTAAAGGCGTTAAGAAACCTTTGGTGACCCCACAGTTTAAATGTCTATCGTAGGTACGTCGTGAACAGTGGTCGTTACAGACAAACGTTCACGTAAATTGTCCCAGTCAATGGATGATTTTTAATGTGTCAAACAATGGCCCCAGCCACACTGTTGTTAATTTCATTCTAGATTAAGGAATACATCTCCCCATGCAACGGTCTGATTCCTTGCCCGGCTTTGGCTATTCTTTTTGTCCTTTAAGGTTTATAAGCTATTCATTTTGTTAATAAAGTTTGGATTTTCAAATATTTTGGCCTCGAGCCTTACTGAAGAGATTGTAGAAATGCGTATCTTTGTGCAAAACAATGGCACCGTTTATGTTATTGTGTCTTCACCCTGCAGTTATATGTGAATCGCAGTTTTAGCTAAATTCGTTAAAATGGATAGAATTTTCAGAAACTCTTGCGGAATTTTTGGACAATGTGTACTTTTACTGTATGCTGAATATTCCGATTACTATAAACGTCAACGAGACATCATTTCTATAACACGAAATAAATGTGAGAGATAAAACAAACAATCGATAGATGTTCATCAAAATGACTAACTCCAAATCATTTTCGGATGGTTTCTATTCGAAACGTTAATTAACGATAATAAAAACACAAAAAAAAACCAGCATTTATTTACAACTTATTTTCTTTTGTGTGTATACAAGATGTATGTCTCCTTTCCTTCTTGTCGCGATTTTCCATTTGCTGCTATATGAAATGCAGTTAAATGTTAATTCGTTAAACTTGATAGGAATTTCTCAATAAACAAAAGAAATTTATCCATCTCAACGTAACTTTTCTAAATACTTGTCTATTAAAAAAAGTAACTGCAGTCATTTTGGTTTTATGTATAACAAGATTCTTTGCTAGGTCGACCATTAAAGTGGCACTAACCATGAGATTTGTAAAAAATCTAAAATATGATTTGTTTTGTTCAATCATTAATGAAAGGGATACATGCAATAGACTAGTGAAATAATAGATTGCTTTTAGCATTAAGTTTGGTTCAATTTTGTCAAGATAAACTAAGAAACATTGCAAGTGGATAATTCGACCTCATTGATTCCGTATTCATGTGAACTTCAATTTAACCGTAACTAGAGATGGATAACGCATGAATCGTGCGTGGTCAGTTATTTAAAGGAAAAGAATGTAAAGATTGACTCTGAAGTGAAACAAAGGTAAATCATTTGATCGACTGATTCGATCCTTAAAAAATCATTCTTATACAGGTAAAAACGATGATTATCATATACTGTTAATCTATAATATGAAATTAAATAGACCTAGAAAATCCAATAGCACAAGTTTACTTAATCTATTTATATCTATATTTATGTGTATATCCCTTATATGGCCATCGGAGGTTTTCGGAGGTCAACTCGATAGTTAGTTAGATAGCGTCTAGACTAGGATGTTTGCTCCTCCATTTTTTTATTTTTTGCCAGATTTTTGGAATCCTCTAGTTTTATCCATGTATTGTCATTAAAAAAATTGCCCACTAACCTCTACTTTTCTTTTCATAATTTTATTACATAAAGTTTAAAAAGCCATATTTCAAAATCTTATAAAATTCTTGTTATTTTTTCATAGTTTTTGGAACAAATAAGGTGCCAATGTTAAATATATGAAAAATCTAGAGAGAATTATTTCCCGCCAAATTTTCAATGGCTTATATCTCGAAAACGAGCACACGGACCCTCCATTTTTTTCTACTTTTTTAGTTTCTTTATTAATATACTATCAATTCATAATAGTTTTTTAAAAAGCTTGTTATTTTTTAACAGAGTAGCGAACATCCTTTAATACAGACGAAACAAAGCATATTACCCGAGCCCATGTCCTGTAAAAGGTTTATTTGAGACTTTTAATTTGGATGATTTTTTACAGAGGGGGGATCGGAGGGGTCCTGATCCCGAAAGCTCGGACTTAAAAACAAGAAATCCCGAGGTCCCGATTTTCAAGAAATTTAAATCCCGACATTCCGAAATTCGAAAAAGAATTCCTGGATCCCGAAAGGATCAATCCCGAAATCTCGAGCCTAAAAACACCCGACCCGGACGTCCCGAAAAAGGTCCTCCCCCACCCCCCTCCCCAATCCCCTTTTACATTGTTTTACTAAATAAATCAAATATGAGAATTTGAGTCAAATCGGTAAACATGACTTTCACTGCTATTGCCCCTTTTAGTCCATCAAACCTTTGTTCACTATCTAATGAAGAGTAGCAATGGTTTTTAGTAACCAATCAATTTATAGAACGGGAATTAAACGTTTAACTATACCCACACGTCTTGTTCTACGTTTATGATAGCTTTTATACACAGAAATATATTTTTTAACAACTGAAAACTTCAATTTATGCAGGACAAGTATATATATATATATATATATATTTATATGATCAAAGTTCAGAGTTGAATATTGTATTACAAAAAAGTTAAGCCTATATACACGTACATATATACCGGACCGACCTTGTGAGACCCTCATATGTGGTCGAAGTCGTTTTTTTATTGTTGATTGTTGTTTGCTTTACGCCACATTAGCACAAAAAGGCCATATAGGGACGAGTAGGTGGTTGAAATCGTGAAAGACTCCCTAATAATATAGTATATACTGGGTATTTCAGCTGTAAATTATGTAATCAAGACATGTTGACATGTTTTTTTTTTGTGTAATGTAAATGACAGAGTCTTCTATTAACAAAATTATCCTTTCCGAACCTTGTCCCTGTAAAATTATTTTTATTTTGCAGTCTTTATTGGAGCTATCAAATTACATAAGTGACAAATATTTATCAAATGATTTATAAAAAGAAAGTGTATACTGGTTTGTGACCTACCTAACTAATTCCTCATTATAGAGAGATGTTGGTGACGTTCTACGAAGAACGTAGACACAACCTTTGTATATTTTTAGGTTAACAGAACCTGTTACACCGTCCTGGCTCTTCTGTATTTTTTGGTTACTAAATCCCCTTTGTATTTAACAGTAATATAACAAAAGGAACAAAGATAAGAACTAATTTAAAAAAAAAATCAATTCAAAGTTATAGTTGATCATAGTTGGTATAACAAACGACAGAAAAAAAGACATTAGTAATTGTAAATGTTAAAAGTTTCTGACATGTTGAGAAACGTTCCTGTAGAATCGTTGTTAACATGCGTTGAATTTTTTGCTATGTACTAGATGCTTGTAGTTACAAAAGTATTTGAAAAACTGGAAACGACATCTTACAATATTATATCTGCAAGTTCGTCTTATTTTTAATGTAAACTTTATTGAAATGATTTCTTTATTCATATTTGTAATGTATAAATTTATTAAAATGATTTATTTATTCATATTTGTAATGTATAAATTTATTAAAATGATTTATCTATTCATATTTGTAATGTATAAATTTATTTAAATTTTTTTATAATTTTTTGTTATTATTAAATATGTTGGAATTCACATCTCTAATAAGACCACTGTATCATCTACATATGATCAAAGTTCAGAGTTGAATAATGTATCACAACAAAGTAAAGCCTTCGATTGTAAATTCATTTTTATTAAAAAAATCTTTATAGGATAAACAGGATTGGAAAACTCTTTTTTATTTGTATGGTCATGTATATAATAGATATAATAGTTTTGACTGGGACATTGATCCAATTGTAATCTGATTCTTTCTCATCTTAAGAATGTTTAGAAGAGATCATTGAAAATTGTCAACATATGTATGAGTAGGACATACGAAGTCAAATAATTTATCATAACACGCAAATCGTCGAAGGTTTTTCAAATACAAAAGAACAATATTTTTTGTTTACTGAAATATAAAATATTGAATTGATCTGAATCATACAATCTACGTAAATATAAATTTTCACTTGAATGTTCCAAAATTGAACTTTTTAAAAAGAAACAAATGAAGAATTATGACATTTGAAGGAAAGATCAATTTGGTGCTGGATAGCAATCATTTGCATTGATCTAATGTTATGTTAGACGTCATGGGGTATGTGCTATACAACTATAAATAATAAGATAAAAGAAAAAATATATATGTCAATTTGGTCACATCTGCTAGTTATATATCAAACTCGTCCCTGTCTCGTACATTGCGCTTTCTTTAACTTTTTCTGAAAACAGGTTATACAAGTTTACATGTGGTTATAATCTAGATAATTTTTTTTTTAAAGTAGCTTTTCATTATTTTGATTTATTTAAAGACTGAATAATCAGTATTTTTTTAAATGATTTGTATTTTTGTTTTAGGTTGATAAAATGCGTTTGTGTGCACTCATAGTTATTCTCGTCATTGCATCGGCTTCTGTAGAAGGTAAGTCCTAGTATATTATATTTACGCATATCTAAAATGAGTCACGATTATTTTTATTTTAAGTATTTTCATTTATAATAATATCATTAATTTGAACAAAAATAATCAAATACAGATTTGAAAAAAGGAAAATAAAAAAGTTACATTGCCAAGCCAACCGATGACATTTCATATTTAGACTTTTGCCGAGTCCAAATATTAACGAAATTGTAACAGTTGTTTCTTTTTAATCATAATCCATTTTTATTTTTAATGACGTCTTCATATAACATGTTTTAAACCGCAACATTCTGTACGTTATTTTAACATGCAGTTTGATTGTCCTATCCCTTTTGTTAATTTTCCTCAATTTTATGATTAATGGGTCCTTTTTATCGGTTCGCTGTGCACATGCCACAAAGGGGTCTTTGATCTACCATAATATTTTATAATAAAAAAAAAACAAAAAAAACCTATTGCATCGAGGATTTTGATGTCGTGGTTGCGGGGATGGAATTAGGGCGTTTCCTCATTCAGTATCGTACGGTTCTCTTGTTAAAACAATGTATTCTTAAAGATTTAAAATTTTTCTTTTTCAAAATGAAATTGACAAGTTGTGCTGTTGTCTTCAATCGTAATAATGTCGTTTGTTGGAATTAGTTTGAATCAACTATTAACATGATGTATCTTTTCTATCCCTAGTTCATATTTCACCTTAGATATTTTAAGGCAGTTTTTTTTCACTCACTGTATCTTCGCTTATTCATATTTACAAGATGGCACTTATAACATTTTTATCATTTCTAAATAGAATGCATGTAAATAAGAAATATTTTATATAACCTCTTTTCAGTAGAAGCAGCCTGATTATAATACACATTAGTTACATGCATGAAGTAACACACAACTCCACCAAAAACGTTGGATTATACAATTTTTTGGAATTTGAGTTATATATTTTGTAATTTCGCAGAAAACATGTTAACCATTTTTTTATTACCGTAAACGACAATTTTCTCGGTCTTCATTTTATTTGTAAAAGAAGGTATTCGTTGGCTGTTAGAATCAGTCGACAATTTCGTCAACTTCAAGTCTTTGAATCAAACGGATTTGTTGATATGTTACGAAAAGAAGGGTTGATGGTTGATGTATTACTACCGGTTACTATATGTAAACCCATCATAGATACCTCTTGACAAATATTGCATGTTTTCTTAATAATCAGTGCCATGCAATTGAAACTCTCAAGATACAGAGTGATTTAAATATTCACTTTCAACAAAGTATATTTACTTTTGTGCTAATCAGTAGCTTTATATATGTAGGCATATTTCCGTTCTCTATTTATACCATATAACATGTATAACTTACAACAAAATGTTGGTTTTTTTTTTTACCTGTGTACATTATTCTATTTGACAGCAAGGTTATTTATTCAATGTTTCTATCTTCTATAGTTGACTTTCTGCAATTATTTAACATCTCACAGTGGTATACTACTGTTACCATTATTTATTCACCCCTTATTTAATTGATTTTGTATTTACACGTTTCATAGGTCAAAATTATTCCTTCAGTGTATGTTCACTTGTGTTAAAATGTCTTTTGATTGAGTTAATCCATTTCAATTGATATTTTATAGTGTGTTTTTCTATGTTATGATGTTACACTATTGTTTCGGGTAAGACTAAGGTTTGTACGCTTGACCCGCAGCATTTGTTTGCATCTGACATAAGTAAGACGTTTAGTAGTTGTCGTTTGTTGATGTTGTTCATAAGTGTTTCTCGTTTCTCATTTTTTAGACCGTCGGTTTTTCCATTTGAATGTGATTACACTAGTCATTTTTATTGGCCCTTTATAGCTGTCTGTTCGGTTTGAGCCAAGGCTCCGTGTTGAAGACCGTACTTTGACCTATAATGTTTTTTTTCATTTACAAATTGTGACTTGGATGGAGAGTTGTCTCGTTGGCACTCATATCACATTTTTCTTATATCTTTATAAATTATATACATGAATAGGAAGTATAGTTGAATACAATACAATTATTTCCGTCATCGTACATTCTTCAGCAGTAAGCAGAACTATGTAGAGTTGTCTTACTTGTCTCATTGGCAATCATATCACATCTTCTTTTTTTATATATATAATAGTTTGGAGTTGAAATTATTGTGATACATGTGTTACTTATACTCTTATACCATTCAATTCTTGAGGGCTTAGTGTACCCAATACAAACAGTTCTTTATTCAATCGGACGTCTGTGCTTGAAAGCCCCGTATGTCATGAGAAGATCGTTCATCTGGCTGCATGTGTTTAACGTATGATTAGGCTGACGGAATGATTGCTGACTGAGTGAAACAGTTCTGGATAGTAAAATTGTTGTCCTGACCCAAGTGCCTAGATTCTCTTCAGCGTCCAGTCCTCACAATCGGCCATAAGACAAGTATAGGCAGTCGGTTAACTTAAGATTAAATTTTATCCTTACTTCTTGTTGATGACCCAAATACAACATCAAGTCATTGTTTGTTAAGGCTCGGGATACATACTTAAAATCTTGAAAACTGAAGCTAGATTGTAAAATTGATTGAGGATAGTTCTCGAATTTCATATTTGGTTAAATGAGTTTATACATATTATCATATTATAGCCGATATACATTCGGATGTTGATGTATTACCCTCATTAGCAATGGTGTTCTATTATAAATGATTCCCATGTCCCAATATATAAGATTTGGATTGAAAAACATCTCTAAACGAGGTGCTAAAGGGACAAAAGACAAAATGTGTTAACAAATTTTGTTCCTGTCTATAGCGAAAATTCCTTTCATTGCTTATATTTCTAATCTATATTCTACAATTTGTAGTTATCACCAGCTTCAATGATAATGTCTTGACAAATAAAATTTGCCTTTTCTAAAATAAAATAATAAATTCATACTTTATTTTGCCTCTGAACGAAGATGATAAGCCATAAACTGACATTTTTGTTCTATTTTCTACCTTCAACTTTTTAATGGGTTGTTTTTTGCTTTTTGTTTTTGTTTGTTTTTGTTTTTGTTTTTGTTTTTGTTTTTGTTTTTTTTTTCTTTCTGTTTTTTTGTTTTTTTTTCTTTCTGTTTTTTTGTTTTTTTGTTTTTTTGTTGTTTTTTTTTCTCACAGGATCAAGCTTTAGTTACCGATACACTTAACGATACACTTAACGATGAAATCCTTGTATACCATGAGACTCAACAACTATACAAATTATGTCAGGTGTCAATATAATTATAAATGAAATATCAGTGTATCTGTACATACAAAAGCCACAACTATCAATGGGGTGTAACAGGCACAGAATAGAATAAATAAATATATTGTGATATATTAATCCCTTATCAGTGTTATCATCTCCTGAGATGTCATGACAATATTTCCATAGTCCACATGAAACCTCATCATTTGACCAGTTCTTCCATGTTGTATGTACTAAATCAACAATACTTTCATCCCTCACCTGTGATCAAACTGACACCAGTCCTGGGAAGTTCTTATCTATATAGGAACATGTGTTAATCATTTAGAATAGTGTTCTATTATAAATGATTCCCATGTCCCAATATATAAGATTTGGATTGAAAAGCATCTCAAAACCTCGTTACTTAAATAACATATCAAAATACTGCAAGTGCCACCTTAACTAACAACAGCCCTATGATCCTTATCAATACTCAATTAAATAATTTACCTTCCTCCCTACAATTAAAACAAATTAATTCTAAAATGTTGAAAATAATGTTTGGAATGTTCAATATTGTTTGGAAAATTTCACTGAATAAAACATAGGACCCCAAAATAAAATTGTTCCGTCAAATTTTAAATTTGAATTTAAATTTAAAATATATATTAACCTTAAACTACATCAACAAATTTCAACTAAAAACTTTTAATGATTATTGGCAAATTTTATCAACACCAATGAAAACTTTTTGTAATATATATACTGGATAACTATATATATATAAGAAGCACATGATACTGACGAATGACACAACATCCAAATACCAGATAAAGCTACTTATTCTGACAGTATCCAAGTATTCTTACCATGATATAAATCAAACTTGGCATATTTACCAAACAATTAATCAAGCAACTCTTATTGATTATAGAAAATTGACTAATTTTACAAATTCTAAAAAACTTTATTGTTGTAATTCATATTTTTATTACCACAACAAATAATTACATATCACTAAACTATATCACTAACATGCATGCTATATTTCACACTATTAGCTCATAAATCCATTCAGGATTCTGGGCAAATCTTTGGGCCATAAATGGGGTACTCGGCCTAGGGTTTAATACAGACTGCATACATTGCATCATTGTTGCAAATTGTTGAAACTGATTCTCATTTCCCAAGTTTTTTGTTTCAACCTCCTCTTTTTGTTGTTTTGTACTTAAAAGTTCATTTCCATGTATCTTTAAAAATTTCTGTTCTTTTTCAAATAATTTAGTCTCAGCAGGTGATGACAAAAGCGAAGTGACTAAAAATCCCACTCTTTCATGATTTTTATGGCACAGAAATCTCTGTAAAACCATTGAATAAAGTTCTCTATCTTGATGACCAACCCTTCTAGCTACCTCATCCAGGTGCATAAGTTTTAATTGTAAAGTATCAACATTAATTTCTCTTGACCTAGCTGCATATTCTTTGACCTCCCTCAGAGCTTGTTCTATTACATCTACATTTATCCCTTTTTTTAGAAGTTCAATTTCTGCTTTTAACTGGGTTGTCTACAATGTGATCAAATAAACTAATTAATCAGTTACCTTTTTAAAATGTTCAAAAGTATTGTAGCGTTGGTATTTCCCAGTTAAATGAGAAATTTCAGAATCACTCAGTTTTGACAAAGACCTTGCAGACACTGATTTTTCATTGATTTCATTAGTTACTGTATAATGTTTTAGCATTTTATCCGATTTCCAGCCTACATGTGATTTTATGCACTCAGAATTTAAACCTAGCCATGTTAATGTCAAGGCACACCCACTTCTTGTACTATGTGGCGTTTCACCTTCCCATATATTCAAATCTGTTAGATGAGATTTTAAACGAGCATTAGCAGCAGCAGAAGTGAAAGGTACACCAGAAAGTGCCATACAAGATGGTGCCAATGGTCGAAATAAATAGCCACCTACAATTTCCAATTTACTCACTTTACAGAACTCTATATAGTCACGTAATACAGTCACAGGACAAAATTCTGTATTAACAGAATTATAAATGATAACTACCCTGGGGTCACTTATATCTATTGTTTTACCCTTCATCATGGAAATTATAACACCTTCTTCTCCAGGTAACCAACGAACTTGATCAGTCAACACAGAACCGAGATCTCCTGCTCTATCACCAGTAAAAGACAGTATGTTAAAAAAGGTCTTATCACGAACAAGTATATACTTTTGAAATATTCCTAATTTTTTGTTTGACATCTTATATGATATATATCTTGAAACAAGTATTAACTTATTTGAAAAAAGTGGCACTGCGTGTTTTGGTAATGCGGCTGCCATTGATTGTTCTAACTTTATAGCTGATAGGTACTTTTTTATAATCGAAGATGCTGCTGGATTACCTAATCCTAACATGTCATTCCAATCTGTGCCTTGACCGTGATCACGAAAAATTGCCCTTAGTTGACCAATCAAACTATCAACCGATCCAGCTGAAAGTCGAAGGGGACATCCACATTGAAATTTTCCTTTGACTCCCCTATTTTTACATTGTGCTTTATGAATTTGGGTTTTTCCGCTATCATCTTTGTATACCAAGAATTTCCTAATGTCAGATGGTAGGGCGTCATTTATAATGATTTTTGAGGATTTAAATCACTTAGAAATGATACAATACTTTTTTGTAATACGAGTTTCTGTTTAGAATATTTTGTACTCTGAAGTAAAGAGTCTAATTCAAGTATCCTGTCATTTAACTCTTCTTCTCTAAAAGACATCTCTCCTGACGCACAATTATCACATGTATGCTGTAAAATCGGAAACAATTTTTTTAATTGAACTACTATTAATATGAAAGAAATATGTGCACATTATTTAATTAAAGACTTATACGTGTTCACATATATGTCTTTTATGTGTTGCTGTTAACTTTAATAAAGTAACAGATAAAAAATTAAAATAATATAAAATATCTAGTCGTCGTTAAAATCTTAACTTAGACCGTCTTAATAAGTTACTTAAGCTATTTCACTGAAATACACATGCCTTCATCTGTATACCGATGTAAAATTCATAGAAACTGTTGTTTCCTTAAAATAACTCCACAGTTCTTATTCTTTTTATGCCCACTGTGTTTTCCTTCACACATCATTTCTTTTTTAATTCTCTATACTATACAAGTATACCTGCTCCCAGATTATTTTTTTTTTAAATTTTGACCATTTCATTGAAATGAGATCTAAACTACCACAGTTCCCGTTCTAATATGCATGCCCACTGTGGATTTGATCTAAAACCTGCATTACAACTCATTTACTTTTTGAAGGTATTCTGCATTTTCGAATCAACAGATTCACAGACACACCTGCTCAGGAGTACCCCTGATGCCAAATTAAAGCCATATTCAACACTTCTATTCATTCACCAGAGCTCAAACTCTCTATTACAGTAACTTCTACTTTTACATATACAATGTAACTCCATATGGCAACTTGTAATGCATTTACCCAGGGAGCATGAAAATAAAATTACTTCACCAATAATTGCATAATTTTAACTTACTGTAGGTTCTCCAGATATCTTTTTACTTGGTGAGCTATCATCATTCCCTGATTTTCTCTTTTTCTCTTGTCTCCTACTATCACTTGAGTTGGCATTTGCCAATTCTATGCCAATATGGCAAAGTCTAATTAAGTCACTAGATTCTAGTTCCCTTTTCAACATCTTTTCCACTTTGGCAATGGAAACAGACAAACTTTTTTCTAACCGGTTTTTTAATTTCAAAACACTTAACGTCCTTAAATCCTCCTCCTCTTTAAAACTATGTAATTCATCATAATGAATATCATTATTATACGTCATTATAAGTTCTAAATACATTTCAGCACTAAACTCTGATATTTCTTTGTCCAGCAACATGATTAGAAATATATATAGATAGCAAGTAATTAATCTAAAGATAAACGATGCTGACTGACCAAAGCCTGTGATCAAACTGACACCAGTCCTGGGAAGTTCTTATCTATATAGGAACATGTGTTAATCATTTAGAATACTTCACAAAGATACGATTTTACTTGTGTTTCTCTTTGTGAATGATGCATCGTTTTATGAATCTTTTGTTATGTTACGATACTTATCGTTTTATTTAGGGAGTGTTCCTATTGTTGAAGGGTGTAACAACCGGTTACAGGGAAACCAGGTGGAAAGGAATGGTATCATAGAATCAGAGAAGGTTGTAGTCAGCTGTGATGATCAAGGTAAGACGGTACGCTTAACAGGAAATTTCAAACTTGCTTAGGCAAAAACTTACATAGAAGTGCCAGTTGTTTGTGATAAGTCAAACATTACATATCATATATCTAGGATATACAAACCATTTACAAAATTTCAAGCCTGGTATCTATGATGAATTTATCTACATATAATATGTACATTGAGAATACGAGATGCTGGGTATAGTCAATGTCAAAGCAACCGGACACGAGTCCTCGCAAATAAAATAAACTTTAAAACTTAAGCATAAAATGCCATACGTTTAACAGAATAAAAACATTTGAGGATTGACTAAGCTAATAGTAAAATGAAATAAATATTTCCATTTTGACGTTAAACAGAAATTGTTTATATATGACTATAATTGTAAAAATCAGAAAGAGGATTTAAAATTTCTCCGTTTATAGCTATCTGCGTCAATGTTATTCGAATTAATTGGTTTTTGGTGCATGATTGAAATGTGTATGTGTGAATTTACAATAGAGTTCCTGGATGTTCAGATAAATAAAACATATATAACTTTTAAAATAATATTCGTTAAATCAGAATTGAATTCCTTATGATTTTGAGCGATTTGCTTAAGAAATATTGTATGATATATGACCGTCATTCTACACTGCAAACAAAGAAACAGGAAATTTACTATTACAGTCAATCCCTGTTAGAAGTTTAAATTTTGAGAAACATTGTTTCCCATTTATTGACATTTTGTAGCAGAGAGTGTAGATTTTATGGATGTTGGCATGGATGAGGTCTTAAATATGGTAGGTTTATAATCTAGGAATGCTATATATCAAATGTTGTCGTTGTAAACCACCGGATAATTTAATTTAACATAATACTCATGGTGTGTATTTAGGAGTTTTTTTTATCAATTCCAAATGTAATTATTTGAAGCCTACTTTCTGTTGCATTATTTCTAACTGTTTGTCGCAATTTTCACCTACAGATTTTTACAATAATATAACAAGAGTGCTCACGCTGAAATGTATCGCCTTCTTTACTAACCATTTAATTTTTGTTTATAGTCCTGTATATAAACTTTACTACAACTATCACATATATTATCAAACTTTACAAGATTCAAGAAAATGAGGTCAAGGTCAGATAAACCAAACTAGATTACATGTTCACCTTGCAATCATTCCATACACTAAATATGCTTTAGATATAGTTGTCATAGTGTACATAGTATTTAAGAAACAAAATTAACCAGGAAAACTTTGCATTGATCAATGAACCATGAAAATGAGGTCAAGGTCAGATGTACCTTGCCAGACAGACGTGTACACCTTACAATAATTACATGGTTTAAATAGTTTACATATTGCATATATATATATAGTATCTAAGAAACAAACTAAACCTGGAAACTGAAAATTGACAAATGAACCATGAAGGTCATGGTCAGATGATAATTCCAGGCAGTCCTATACTCCTTACAATCATTTCAAACACCAAATAAGGTTGACCTATTGCTTTCAGTACAGGAGAAAGACACACAAAAACAACTTAAGATTGAGCAATAAACCGTAAATATGAGTTCAAGGTCAAATAACAAATATACCCATGTACATCGTAAAATATTTCCGTACACCAAATATAGTTGACTTATTGCATACAGTGTTAGAAAAATAGACCAAAACACAAATCCTTAACTTTAGCCACTGAAAATTTAAAATTAGGTCAAGTCAGATAAAACAATATTGTCTCAATGCATTCTTTTCGCAGAATGCGAGATAACGTGATTACAATCTGGCGGTGGCTGCAAGGCCCGGACGGCGTGACCTATTTCTATAAAGTTTTATACATGTATTTCAAAAAGTAGAATAGCTGCATTCGCCATACCTTGCATACAGATACCTTATGATTATCCTACGTCGAAATGAAATACTTACTTAATTTATTATGAGTGATGGGATAATTATAATTAGTATATGAGTTCCCTGCAAAGTCTATGTTACAGGCAGGGTTCACTTCAATTAATGGATCAGTGATCTATGTTAAAGTTTCGTGGTCAAGTCCGTATCTCCAATAATTTAACTATATTTGGTGTTTGAAATGATTGTAAGGTGTGCATATCTGAAAGGCAGGTTTTATTTGACCGTGACCTAATTTTAATGGCTCATTTGCCAATGTTATTTTTTCTTTGTTTTCTATTTCTCATAACATATAGGTCTCCATGTATCGAACTTTTGTAAGGATTCAATAATCAATGATAAGTTTTCTATATTTTGTCAGATTATCAGATACCGTAAGCATTAGGTCAACTATATTTGGTGTATGGAATGATTGTAGGGTTACATTTCTGTCTGGCAGGGTTCATTTTCATGGATCATGGGTCAATGTTAAGATTTTGTGGTTTGATGGTTTCATTAGAGATAGGACCACTATGACTTTGCGAATGGAATGATTGTAAGGTGTGAATGTCTGTCTATCAATTATCATGTGACCATGACCTAACTTTTATGGTTCATTGGTCAATCTTATGTTTTCCTGGTTTAAAATTAGTTTGATTTTTCTATACTATATGCAAAAGGTTCATATGGCCGTGACCTCATTTTCATAAAACATTGATAATGTTTAATTTATGGGATAATTGTAGTAAAACCATCATATTACACACTTTTAACATGAATTCAATGATAATTAGGCGAGAAATTTCAGCGTGTGCACTCTTGATTATTTTTTTATAATTGTCTGAAAAATATAATAGATTTCAATTTCAAAATTAATACGTATAGAAACATACACAATATATTAAACAGCACACACGATCCGAACAACCTCTTAATAGGAGACGTTGACCTATTATTTGCCTATTCTTTTTTTTTTTATAATATTTCCTTGCAATCTAGTTTACATGGAAACTGTACGCTGAAGAAAAAAAATCAGTAAAGCATGATCTTCTGGAAAATAAAAAGACAACTCAGTATTGTCTTTAACGACTCTACAATGTTTAAATTAAAAAAGTAATTATAATTCAATTTTTTTGCTGGTATCTTATATTTTTTTGTATTGAATAATGAATGCAAAATCAAAATTGATTTACAAGTCATAATTCAGTGTCAGTGTTCACCATATATGATATAAATCTTGGGATTTCAAGAAAAGATCGATTTTAATTTGTGAATATCTTTGTAGACACAGACAGCTTAGTTATGATAGATACTGGAATGGAGGAAGAATAATAAAGAAATGCTGCAATTCATTTCCAAAAATAAACTTTTTAAAAATAAATGGAAATACATATGTGTTACAAATTACGACTTTCTGTAAATATGGACAACAGGGTGTTGGATTTACATCATTAAGACAGCATACCTTAAACACAACAAGATCAATGCCGGTTCTTGACCTGCTACACCATATACTCCAAAAAGACGTCATTTTTTTTACAAATAGATATCCAAAATAATTAACTTTAATTAAAAAATTTGAGGATAAATTCATGAAAAATTTGTTTTTTTTGTATGGACATGAAAATTTAAAAATGTTTAATATTATATAAGGCCGGTGCAAATCACATCTTAATTTGTATTATTATAAAAACTGTGTTCATATTTACACATGTCACTTTAATAAGTTATAACCTACTTATACTTATAGTGGCGTAAATTTCTCCAATCTTGTATTGGGGAAGGTAGTTTGTTTAACACAAAATCACGTCTGATCGAAATACATTCATTAACACTGGTGGTAAGTGGATGGTCGTAACTAAAAGTTACGACCATCCGGAGATGGGAGACAACTCTAGGGATAAGTTTTTCTTTTCATATTTTCGTGCAGTAAAAGGTTCATTTGAGCCAAAGCGCTTGTCTCATATACACTTATCGTGAGTGTGTTGATGTTGAAATCAAATTTGATAGACAAAATCATTCCAATTTTCGTAAAATAGTCATTCAAAAGTTGGAGCATGATGGTCGTAACTTTAAATGTGTGATGGTCGTAAATTCAACTATAAAATTTTGGATGATGGTCGTAACTTTGAAAGATGACCGTAACTCGAGAATTTTGACAAACTTTTATTAATGTATTTTAAAAGTAAAAGTAATAAACTCAGATGTTTTATATGATTTGTTACAAACAATATTATTTGTTAATCTGATAATGGTATGCAGAAATTGAGCTACAGAATTATTAAACACACACAGTTCTGATGTATTCCAAACGCTCATCATTTAGGAGTAACAGTGAAAACTAAATCAACTCGCATTAAGTCAAAAAGTATGTTAGGGTTGAGTATTAATATATTTTTTTTTCTTTACGTTAAGGCATAAAATTATTAAATTTCACGTGTATTCCCTCATATTCTTTTTTTAATTTTTATTTATGTCGGCAGATGAAATTATTAACGTACAATTCTGAACAATCATCTTTAACTTTTAATCAGCTATTGCTGTTTCTTATAAACTATAGGCTTTCAAATATTCGGCTTTTGGTGGTTCATGCGGAAAATAAATCCACAAATACACTTCGGGTTCCTGGGTTGAGTTCAATAACGTAGCAGTTACGTATAGTGCTACGTAGATTTTGACTATTAAACGTGTAGCTATAGACTAGTTGCTACATAGATATTGATAGCAGCTACGTAGCCGCTACGATATTGAACTCAACCCAGGATTTTTTAACGTGCTGTCTATTGTTTATAACATAACGATTATATACTGCGGTATATCATTGAAATTAGTTCTAAGTATTGGTACGGAATGGAAACTGAATCCATTGTGTCGCAATGAAAATTGTATTAACCTCGAAAGTAGGAATATTGTTGATATATATTTTACACTGCTACACGCGCTGACTTAAAGAGTAAAATAAAATACTAGTTTGAAGCCAGGCTTAAGCTTGTAACCAGGATAATATGTCAGAGACTTAGGTAGAACTAAATGTACTGCGGCAACTATCACATACAAACCCCACGGTATGCAAATTGAACATTATGTGTATGTTATATGTTTATATTGTATGAATGGCTACACGCTACTCATGGACTTCGTAATGGACATAACTGTCCACCTTATTATCAGCTTGATTTCACCAAATAACAATATGACTTCTATAAAATCAAGGCTAAAATTAAAGCATATCTATACTATTAAACGAGAAGACCTCATTTTGTGTGTCACTTCTCTTCCTTCCACAATAAATCAATGATCATGCCTCTGTGTCCTATAGGTAACATGCATAGTCGCATTTGTCCTCCATTCTTATGATTATTGAGATTGAATTATTTTGGGAGAAAAACGACAAATAAGGAGTCCGGATATGATTCCGTCAATAGACTGAATTTTAGTCATAGATAAATCATCCGGTTTGAAAAATGCACAAATACAACCAATCGTTTGATAGATAACAAGAATGAAAAATAAATAAGCCAATCAGAGCGTTCTCAATATCATGGTGTTTAGTTAAACGATGAGGTCTTCTCCGTTTCTGTGTGTGTTACATTGTAGTGTTGTGTCGTTGTTCTCCTCTTATATTTAATGCGTTTCCCTCAGTTTTAGTTTGTTACCCCGATTTTGTTTTTGTTCATTGATTTATGAGTTTGAACAGCGGTATACTATTGTTGCCTTTATTAGATTACAAGAACCACAACTAATATACCTCCTTATAGAGGACACTTATTTTTCGCGTTTATCTACATGGAAACTACGATTATGCTACTTCAATATAAAGAGACTCTCTGTATTCTGTCTATTGTTTTCTTTGAAATGTTAACGTTTACTATCTAAGGGGTCATACCAGTTGCATATATATTAAAATAAGTAAAACATGTGACACAAGTACAACCAATCGTATGATAGCTAACAAAAATGAAAAATAAATAAACCATTCCGAGCGTTCTCCATATCATGGTGTTTAGATCGCAAGAACCACAATTATTATAACTCCTTAGAGAGGAGCATTATTTTCGGCGTTTATCTACATGTAAACTACGATTATACTACTTTTATATATAGCTAGAGACTCTCTGTATTCTGTCAAGGACTTTCTATGTTAGTATAGAAAGTCCCTGATTCTGTCGACTGTTTTCTTTGAAATGTTTACTATTTAAGGGATCATGTCACTTGCATATATATTACTAAGTAAAACATGCTCAACTTCATCTAAAACTACCTCGACCAAAAACTTTAACCTGAAGCAGGACATACAGACGGACGGACGGACGGCCGGTCGAACGAACGAACGAACGAACGCACGGATGCACAGATTAGAAAACATAATGCCCATAAATGGGGCATAAAAATTAATGGTTGAAAGGGAAAATAGTGATTTGGCAAAAATGAAAGTAAGGTAGAGATAAGAGGGAGGCAGGACCTTTTTCGGGCCGTCGGGGTCGGGTGTTTTTAAGCTCGGGATTTGAGGATTCAATTTGATCCTTACGGAATCCGGGAATATATTTTTCGATTTCGGGATTTCGGGATATGAATTTCTTTAAATTCTGCATCTCGGGATTTCATGATTTTAAGCCCGAGATTTCGGGATCAGGACCCCTCCGACAACCCCTCAAATTAGCCTAAGTCGGTCTTAGTTATTTATACATGATTCATATCCTACCTTTGGTATGTTAATAAGGCTCTCAAAAGAAAAGGCACTGATGGATTGTCCTAGAAGCTTATTTCATTAGACTAAAAATGGTCTTTATATAAGCAGTTACATTTATTTCATGTTTGAAACGGTGCAAATTTTTAATTTGATTTGACTTTTACCAAAGAAGCATTGTAGCAAAGGAGAAAAATAATTGTGGTCTGAGGCCAGAAACACGAAAATAATTGAATTTAACAGAAAGGAAACAAATATCTGACTTTGAAAAAAAGGGAGAGGGCTTTTGATACCTTTTATGAAATTCTCCATACATAATATCTTTTACAAGAAATCATCCTACAACAGTTCTCAAGCTGTATATGCCCGCGATTTCGCGGGTGTGTTCTAGTGTTCTTTAACTCAGGTACGGACCTGCGAATTCGCGGGAATGGTCTAGTCTAGATAACGACCTTCATAAACTATCAATTTTAACTTTTAGATTATTTTGACTCCTTACTAATGCTCTTTCGACCTAATGTATCAATCTTAAATTGTAGATTTAAAAAAAAGATCAACTAGTAGGTACATCCTCAAAGTTTTTACAATGTTTATCTTTAACAGAGATGCAAAATCTAAAGAAGAAAAAAAAACAGTAAACTGTTATTTCATGTTTTATTAAAAATGCCTTTCCTTAAAATCATTTATTTTGTAATTAAAAATGATTTGATACATTTCGTGCTTTTTATTTCTAACTAAGAATTATCATAACCAAGGCTGTGTTTCTTGTTTTAAAATGAATTCTCCACTTTTGAGAAATTTACATTGTTAATGAATTTAATCGCTTACATTAATTCAACTATTTGCCTCTGGTTAGTTTTATACATTATATTTTCAGTATACAAATGTATATGACTGTCATTTCATTTTGTATTGTTTCGTTCGATTCGTTCCAATTTTCTTCCGTTTTGCACTTTACAGGTACCCCTCTCTTCACCTCTTTAGATTTTATCATTGGTGAAAACAACTTCACAATATATAATATAATATATTCATACAATAAAAGACACGTTTAAAACTCTTGACTTGCCTTGTCCGGTACAAAACATTTTAAAAATTTGGAATTTTAAACCAATTTGAAACTTTAATCAAAATTCCCCCAAAGTAATATTTGAAAACTTTTTTTAAAATTTAAATTGATAAGTGTGACACGGATTGAAATTGCTTTATTTTACGTTGTATGTAAAAATTTTAAAAAAATCTTCCGAAATACATCATATAATATATGCATACAATAAAAGACACGTTTAAAACTCTTGACTTGCCTTATTCGGTCTAATTTAAAACAGAGTTACGACCATCACAAATTTTCGTTACGACCATCCTCAACATTTTTGTTTTTTTTAAGTACGACCATCATGCTCGAATTTTTGAATGACTATTTTACGAAAATTGGAATGTTTTAATGCATCAAATTTGGTTTCAATATCACCGAACCACCGAATAGTATGTATGAGACAAGCGGTTTGACTCAAATGAATCTTTTACTGCACGAAAATCGAAAAAGAAAAACTTATCCCTAGAGTTGTCTCCCATCTCCGGATGGTCGTAACTTTTAGTTACGACCATCCGCTTACCACCAGTGATTAAATGCATTATCCAGTCCTAAGACAGTGCAATACTCATTTAACTTTTTTGTTATCCCTTTCGATCCTCTACACGGCCGACACTCGGCTAACCGAGAGATGGGTCGGTTAATCTATATTGAGTATGCGGCTATATCGGCGGTTGGTCTGTTAATCGGGTTGGTTATACGTCTGTTAAGAGTAAAACGCACAATTTTAATATTAAAATCTATTTAATATACAGATTTTAGGTACATTATAAGAATCAAATCAAAAAAAGAAAAGTGTCTGACAAAATGATATATATCATAGAACATTTTCCAACTGTAAAAACATTTCATAGTCTGCGCAGTTTTCAGTAAAACTAAAAGGCATCGCGCAAGTATGTAGTATTTATGCTTATACGCATAGCAATTTTTGTAATGAAAGGCGAACAAAACAATTTTAGATATCATTTAAAGGACACAGAATCGTACTTTGGTTCTAAAATATAAATTGAAATTAGTAAATATTTCATAATTGTAATATAACGTGAGTAATACCACGTTTTAGTGAACATTATGGGAATAAAGTCTGTTAATGGGTTGGACAATTGAAATTGTGTCAGTTAAGAGTTATTTAGCCACGACAATAGTTGTGCTACCTTTATATTTTCCCTTTAAAAAAGTCAAGAATGAGATGCTCTTGAGTAAAAAAAAAATGACAATACGCTGCAACAGTATCCTTCTAGTAAGAACATTTTTATTTTGACTTCCTTTGCATTTTATTAAGGGGTGTGTCACTTCAATATATGGATATGGATTGCCTGCTGGACTATGCAAGAATCTATTATTAACGTTTTCTTCAGCCTTAATTTTTGTGTCTGGTCAAAGTAGCACGTTCTCAAATCCGTCCGAAAGTGTCTTTCTAATACAAAACAGGGTACATATAACGTGTTGTCGTTCTCATATGCACATGATATTTGTCACTGGACGTTAAACTCTAAATCGTCAACATCATCCGATTGGTTCTTTTCTTTTCTTTTACTGAATCATCTGTTGTTTACAAATCAGTCTAAAGAAGTAAATGGAAAGGAGCGAATGCAGCTACATTTGGTTATCTTAAGTTTTAATTCATTTTATTCCGTTTAGTTCCTTTCTACATAAGTGCAGAGGAGAACTGCAGTTGTCCGCATGTAAACTTTTAGCATTTATTACCAATATGAGTACATAGCAATCCGTTACTGTTTCAACACCCAGGGGTGTTTCATGTCTTTATTCTCAAACAATTATTATTTTTTTCTATCTTTTTTTATTAATGCATCACTTCCTACTGTCCTTATCTATAATTATTCTATATATTCTGTGTTTCCATCCAGATTCTCGTGTATACAATGAGGGTCCGGATTGGGGTGTTGTTTATTTCTATATTCTTTAAATTGTCTGTTACTTTTCTCTACATTTTATTTTATCTTACTCATTATTATTTCTTTATTCTTTATATATTCTAGCATCCCAATATATTTTACTTACTGATGTTTAGTTACATTACGACGTTTCTGATTTATATACTGGTTAATACCAATTTAGATACAAATTAGTGTCATTCATGACAACCTAAACAGAATCCACATGATATATGCGACCATTCTTGGATGAAATCAATATGTATATAGATTATAACATGCCCTTTTCAATATTAGCCCTGGTATCATCCCGAGACTCCCATATCGGCCTCGAGGCTTTAGCCGAGGGCTGATATGGGTCGAGGGATGATACCAGGGCAAATATGGAAAAACATGTTATAATCTTTAAGCTATTTATCACATATTTAAGTGTTGCAGAAAAGAGGGAAAAAAAGTTCAATTATAACAATTTAATGAAACATAACAGGTAAATCTTAAAAAATTATCCGTATCCGTAACAAATATGTGATAAGATATAAATAACACATAGCTGAGAGAGTGATAGAGCAGATTGGGTCCCGAGAAAACATTGTCAACCGCGGCGAAGCCAAGGTTGACAATGTTTTTTCGAGGGATACCGATCTGCTCTATCACCCTCTCAGCTATGTGATATTTGATTTATTATAATGAATGTCCTATCATCATTTTCTTTAACAGATGACTTTTATTATAAAGTATTTTCTATGTAGTCACGTACTTGGTCAAGTACGTAACGGGTATTTGAAAAATCATCAGAAGTGAAGTAAATAGGTAGTGCATTGACTTGACATATAAACGATACAAGGATTAGGCCCGAAACGGGAAAAAAGCTCTGCTATCAAGAATTTTTTTTTTTCAATTGTTGTTATTTTGTTATTGTTATTTATTTTATTTAAATTTTGGGTAAATACCCCTTTCAAAAGGCCTCACATCTGGCTGAGAAATATACATCACAATGAACATGATGAAATGTACATCACCAGTTGAAACCCATCGATGGTGAACGAATGCGTTTAATATCAACAATAAGCATAACACACAATGATTTATAGGTTTTAAAGTAAAAATATTAACAAGTGAAATACGTTTTTCCAACAATTGTAAAAGAAATAAGTTTGAGTCGTTCCACGCTTCGTTGTATAGTAAATTAGAACTTTAAGCATTGTCTATAAAAATAACTTGATGTAGATTCATTTCATCGTCGTTTAAACTGCCGTTTTTTTATTGGTCTAGCCGAGAGGGTGACATTCCAAAAAATTGTCACCCGCTCAGCCATGTGATAGAGTAAATTAACACCTTCGTATTAGGCAATCAAAATATGGCATTTTAACATGATGTATAATAATACTTTAATATTACACTTTTTTATATCAGTTTTCAATATTCATGGCCTAAATTCATGGTTCATGTCAGTGTTTCCGTATATATTATGTTTCATTGCTCATGTGTTGCTTCCGTATATTTTAGCCACTCGTCTTGAGTCTACCCATTTGATCCGATAACACCCCATACAGCCATAAAATTATACTTTTATTGCCATTCATAACTCTTAACAGACCAATTAACAGACCGGGTTTTATACATCCGACCCATTAACAGACCAGGTTTTAAATAAAGATTGATTTATGTCACCAAAATACAGATTTTTGTGTAGATTTTTCACACAATGATATCAATTTGGTTGACAAACATAATGCCTGTCTTTGTTCGATGTTCAAAATATCGCATGCAAGTAAATTCAACCAACGTGTCTTTTTGTGTACATTTTGTGTGTGTAAAATGTGTATAAATTTATTGATGAGTAACACGCCTTTTCATTTTATAGATCGTACATCGAAGCTAGAAAAATAATAATTACACCACTGGATTCAGTACATTGAATTGTTTTGTTAGACATGAATAATTTTTATGATAAACATATATTTAAAAAGTTAAACAATGAAACATGCAGAATTTCCAATGATTTCCTCGATAACACCTGATTAACAGACTTTAGCCAACCCGATTAACAGACCCACCGCCGATATAGCCACATACTCAATATAGATTAACCGACCAATTTCTCGGTTAGCCGAGTGTCGGCCGTGCTCTATGCCAACAGAACAGGCTAGACAATCAATGCTCTTCAACTTCGTACTTTGAGTTTTTGAAATACTAAGGCTTTTCTACCTCAGGAATAGATTACCATAGCTGTATTTGGCAAAACTTTTAGGAATTTTGGGTTCTCAATGCTCTTCAACTTCGTACATTATTTGGCCTTTTGAACATTTTTGATTCGAGCGTCACTGATGAATCTTTTGTAGACGAAACTCGCGTCTGGCGTAAATATAAAATTTTAATCCTGGTATCTATGATGAGTGTATTGTCAATACACCATAAGAATGATGACGTATGTCATAAATGTGGTAATGACTTAAAAAAGAAACTGCTAGTAGTAAACATGTACAAGTTTTATTGTTGTTTCTTCGTCAGTCGTCAATTAGTAAACAGCACGTCAGTACTTTGATTGGTGATGATTTTGATACATTGTTACACAAGTACATTAATACGCACTCAATTCATAAAGTGCTATTTTCATTTATCAAGTCGGTCGTTAAATATTCGTACTGTGGCATTTCCGTCAAATCTAGTTCAAAGGACAAACAAGAACAGTTCTACTCTTTTCTATGGCAATCATTACTGTTGACCAACCATGAAAAACATTTATACTAAATACCCTTCATATCACGTTTCAGATGTGAAGATCATATAAAATATGTCAAAGTAAGATAGACCCTGTCAGGTAGAAATGTACACCTTAAAATCGCATCATACATAAAATGTAGTTGATTTATTGCCTACAGTATCTGAGAAAACCTAACAAATATCCATAAACCAAGTATGTGGTTCTTCAAAAGAAGGCATTTGTATGTGTTTCCCTAAGAGTCCCGTGTTAAACTAAGTCCCCCGATGGCGGCCATCTTGGATAATGGAACGGCTACAAAGTAACAACACTTGGTCAGCACCTCATAAGGAACATTCATGCCATGTTTGATTTTGTTCCGTTCATTGGTTCTCTAAAAGAAGACATTTGTATGTATTTCCCATAGGGTCCTATAAACTAAGTCCCCCGCTGGCGGCCATCTTGGATGATGGATCGGCTACAAAAATTACAACACTTGGTCAGCACCTCATAAGAAACATTCATGATACATTTTGTTTCATTCCATTCTGTGGTTCTTCAAAAGAAGACATTTGTATGTTTCCCATAGGGTCCTATGTTAACTCATTCCCCCCGCTGGCGGCCATCATGGATAATGGAACGGCTACAAAGTAACAACACTTGGTCAGCACCTCATTAGGAACACTCATGCCATGTTTGATTTTGTTCCATTTATTGGTTCTCTAAAAGAAGACATTTGTATGCATTTCCCATAGGGTCCTATGAACTAAGTCCCCCGATGGCGGCCATCTTGGATGATGGATCGGCTACAAAGTAACAACACTTGGTCAGCATCTCATAAGGAACATTCATGCTATGTTTGGTTTTATTCCAGTCAGTGGTTCTATTAAAGAAGACATTTGTATGTATTTCCCATAGGGTACTATGTTAAACTAAGTCCCCCGCAGGAGGCCATCTTGGATGATGGATCGGCTACAAAGTAACAACACTTGGTCAGCATCTTATAAGGAACATTCATGCCAGGTTTGGTTTCATTCCATTCAGTGGTTCTCTAAAAGAAGACATTTGTATGTATTTCCCATAGGGCCCTATGTTAAACTAAGAGACCCGCTGTTGGCCATCTTGGATAATGGATCGGCTTAAAAGTAACAACACTTCGTCAGCACCTCATAAGGAACATTCCTGCTATGTTTGGTTCTATTCAATTCAGTGGTTCTCTTTTAAGAAGTTCAAAATGTAAAATGTTTACTCCGACGGACAAGTGATGAGAAAAGCTCACTGAGCTAAAAATAAGATCAAGGTTAACAAAATAATACCAGACTGACATGTACATCGTAAATTATTCTTATACCAAATATAGTTAACCTATAGCACAGTATTAAAACACAAAACCTCAACTATAACCATGAAAATGGGGTAAGGTCAGATGACACCTGGCAGTTTGATATGTACATCCATACACCAAATATAGATCTATATCTTATAGTATTTGAGATATGGAATTAACCTTGCTCACTGATCCATGAAATGAAGATGAGATCAATTGAAATCTTGTCTGACGGACAAGGGACAAAAGGACCTTGCAAAGTATGCACATACCCAATATTTTTTTCCCATTACTCACAACAATACCATTTTTTTCTAGTAGTGACAGTAGTCGTTGAACCCTGAAAATCAGGTCAGGAAATTGGCATATGGCAGACGGAAACTTCATAACATTAGGTATCTTTGTACAAAGTATGAAGGATCCAGGTCTTCTGAAATGTTTTAAGCTTTAATGAGGTTGGCAAATGCACCTCCAGATCACTATCCCTATGTGAAGCGTTCTGCAACAACGGTTGCAGGCTCAACATCACATTATTCAAGGGGGAAAACTCTATTAAGAGTTAACTGACAATTTCAGTCATGTTGACATTTATTCTTTAGATGTTTCTATTTATCTTTTGTAGGTTTTCAATATAAAAGGCAAAAATGCAAAATAAATACTCTGATAACTTGAGTAGTTTCAGAGGCGACTTTTGTAAGAGTAAACGGATAACAGACATTAAGAGATAGGAAGTGTACATCTTTACCAAATAATCACCCTTTTACCTCACATTCTGAAACTAATTATTGTTGCAGGCAAGAAAAACCCGATGCTCCACAGGGCATAGCTTTATACGACCGCAGAGGTCAAACCCTGAATAGTTGGGGCAAGTATGGACACAACATTCAAGCTTGATACAGCTCTGAATTTGGATTGTGATTAAATAGTTGACACACCATAGGTTTCTGACACAGAATGAATGTGGTCCAAGAACTTAAACTTAAATTTTTTAAATTTGACATTTACCAATATCCAAAATCTAAATACATGAATAGATTCAGCATATCAAAGAACCCCAAGAATTCAATTTTTGATGAAATCAAATATTGTTCGAACAGTTTTGGACCCTTAAGACCTCAATGTGGACCAATTTGATAACCAGGCCCAAATATTAAAAATCTAAATACATGGTTAGATTCAGCATATTGAAGAACCCCATATATTCAATTTTTGTTGAAATCAAACAAATAGTTTAATTTGACCCCGATTTGGACCAACTTGAAAACTGGGCCCATAATCAAAAATCTATGTACATGTTTAGATTCAGCATATCAAAGAACCCCAACTATTCAATTTTTGTTAAAATCAAATTAAGTTTGATTTTGGACCCTTTGGACCTTAATGTAGACCAATTTGAAAACAGGACCAACAAGAATGTGTCCAAAGTACATGGATGCCCCACTCGCACATCATTTTCCATGTTCAATGGACCGTGAAAATGGGTAAAAAATATAATAAGCCATTAAAATTAGAAAGATCATATCATAGGGAACATTTGTACTAAGTTTCAAGTTGATTGGACTTAAAAAAAAATGCAACTTCATCAAAAACTACCTTGACCAAAAACTTTAACCTGAACGGACGCACAGACGAACGGAGCCACAGACCAGAAAACATAATGCCCCTCTACGATCGTAGGTGGGGCATAAAAAATTGCAAATGATGTATATAACAGCACATAAAATCTACTGCTAGGGTATTTTTTTTCTTTCTCTATTCGTATTGTAAAGGAAATTTGCAAACACCCTTCATTATAGTGACCTTAAAGGCCTATGTATTATATTTGACTTCCTTCAAGGCCTATACATTAAGTAACACTGCAAAAGCAGGTGAATATACCCCTTCCCATTTATATATAATTTTTTTAGGGAAAGTATAGAATTGAAATTCTGTGTTTTTAACAGGAACAGCCAAACTGAAATATCTTGAAGATAATTTTTTTTAACTTCTGGCAGTGTGACATATCAATTTAAATTTGTGTCAAAATTTCAAGGAAAAAATCAACAAGATCTTTACTGTACATGTATCCTTAGAGCTAAGAGAAGAAAACAAATTTCATTGAATTATATCCAATAACCAACAGAACATAAAACATGGTCTTCTCATATAACAAAAATGTTTTTTTTTACTTTATTTGTTAACTTAGAATCGTAACTTCTGGAAGAACCATCTGTTTTTTCCTGTCTTGTATCTGAAAATATATCAAACAGAAATTTATTAAAATGTTTGCTTTCAAAATAACTTCTTGATTTTAGAATGATTAAAATATAATGCATGTTTTAAATTTATTTTGCTTAGTATGTTGTTTCTATTAATGGCTTCAACAGAAAAAAATTCTTGTCAATACTCAATCGTGTGGGAAAAAAACTGATGTTACTCTCTAATATTAGATAGTTTTCCTCTACCCTTTGAATCTGATTGATATAGATTCCTACCATAGATCCACTTTTGATTAGAGGGTCTCAGTGAAGGTAGTGTTAAACACCAATCAATTAATCAACCTAGATCCATTATCTTTTATTCATTAATTTGGTTTCATTAAACTCAACAATTTATATGTACTTTTGTTAGCAATTTTAATTTCACATGTTTTTGTGCATGAAACTAATTATACACATCTCATACAGATGATTAAAAGCCATTTCTAGCGGCCTATTTCGAGTTTCTAAGATAACAACGTATTTTCCATTTTACCTTATTACAAACATAAATGACAATGACAAAAAGTGATATGAAACCCCACTCTTTGTTACTTTGTAATGTTTACTGAAATAACACATAATTCAACTTACTTTTCTTCAAATTTAGCTTTAGCATCTTTTCTTGCTTTCCTTTTGAGAGCTGGATCTCTGAAAGCATCTTTGTTTACTGTAGCCTTGTCTAAGTTAACATCAACAGAGTATCTGAAAAACACAAACACAAAAACATATATTAAATGTGTTTTACTTGTCAATTCCTCATTTAGAGATTGAGAGAAACATTTTTTTCATTCAATACTGATAAATTTAACAACTGCTAATTCGCATAAAAATATTTATTTAGTTCTCATTAGGTTAGTTTACACTATAATATCAGTGTAAGTAATGAACCTTAGCCATGCACAAGCTTAACAATTTAGTTTGGTTAGTTTTTAGTATACATTTCTAATCAATATTATTACAGATAATTCCTCATTTCAAAACATGAATTACAGTGTAAGCATTAAATACGTGAATATAATGTATAGCTCAGCAACACAGAACTTATGGGAATACATTACATATATATATGTACTATCTTTATATTCAGACCACTCAGACACAGCCTCGTATATTTTCCATCAATCAATTAAGTCAGAAAATGTGTTTACAAAGTCATCATAGTGGCATTGTCTTTTTATTTAGGGTAAATTTTTCTAGTCCCAAGAACTGAAAAAATCTGAAAATTGTACATTTACCTATGTTCAAAAAACCTAAATAAATGGTTAGATTATGACCATGGTGACAGAATATTAAAGGACAATACACACCAAAATCAATCCTAACATTTTCTTTTGTGGTACAAATTTATAAACTCTGTCAAGTTATTATCTGGAAACCAAATGTTTACAGACACCGACAAAGTCATAAAATTATACGGTCACAATTTTTTTAGTTGTATAAAGCAGATGACTCGGACACAGCCTCGAATTTTATCAATCAAACAATTATGTCAGATAATCGATATGTGGGTCATCACCGAGATCTTTTTTATTTAGATGTACAGTAAGTGTTTTATCAAAATTAACAGATTTAAATGGCTGTAAATATATTTGTATCAATTAAATAAATACTATTTTTTATATTTAGTTTAGCACTTTTTTTTTTATATTGTACTGCTGATGAAACAAATGTAGGATTTCCACGCTTCAAACCTAAAATGGTTTTCTTTCTGAATGCAAGAAAAGAAAAGGTACATACTATATACTATAGTTATATTCAGACCACTCAGACACAGCCTCGTATATTTTCCATCAACCAATTAAGTCAGAAAATATGTTAACAAAGTCATCATAGTGTTATTTTCTTTTTACAGGGGAAAAAATAAAAATTAGTCCAAAAACTTAAAAATTTAAATTTCATATTAACCCATCATGTTCCTATTTCCAAAATCTTAATACATGGTTAGATCCGGACAGCATATCAAAGGACGATAACCCGAAATATCTATCACAACTCCAACCTTTCTTTAGTCTGCAACTTTACTTTAGCCACTAGTCTGATGCCCCAGACTAGTAAAACTTTATTACCAAAACTTTGTAAAGCCACATAATTAAAATGTCTAAATATTTGTCTTTGAACTAGTAGTTGAAAAAGATTTTGGTGCAGACTTTTTCATTAAAAATTTATACACTTTTACTCAAGCCATTGTTTGGAAACCAAATGCTTTCAGACGATGAAAACTTTTATTTGGCTGCAAAAAAATACCATTCTTATAGAGACAGACCGCTCAGACACAGCCTCGAATTTTATCCATCAAACAAATATGTCAGATAATCGATATGTGGGTCATCACAGAGATCTGTTCTATATAGACACACAGGAAGTGCTTTATCAAAACTAATTGACATAAATTGAATTAACTATGATCAATATACATGAATCAATTGCTGTTGTTTTAAAAAAATTGTACTGCAGATGAAACAATTGTCTGATTTCCATGGTTCAAACCTTAAATATTTTTATATTTAAGAAAGCATGCTACATAAATGTATTACTATTAAAAATTGTTGAGAAGAGTGGCATTCAATGTTTAATTTAATTAACCAAATTTGTCATGTACTTGTGCAGACCTTATACAACAAGATTTCAATATATATTTTGAAGTATCAGTTTAAAGCTTCCAAAACAGACATGTTCTCCCCTGGATATTTATCAAATAAATATAATTTTGAAATAGTTTGCAGCTGGAGTCAAAGAGCAGCTAATCCATTGCAACATAATTGTGTCATGATCACAACAAAATAGACAATTAATGCATTAATTTTCAACATGAATGCATGTTTTGCATTGCTAAGCATATCCCCACTTGTAATTCAAGGTATTGGAAAACAGGAATAAGTTGTCTCACATATCCCAAAAGCATACACAGGTTCAACTCAAAGGAAAAAACCTTACAAATTCCATACAGATAACTCAGACACAGCCTCGAATTTTATCCATCAAACAATTATATCAGATAATCGATATGTAGGTCATCACTGAGATCTGTTTTACTTCAAAGCAAATGTATTATATTTAAACTTAACTTAAACTAAAATAAATCTTACAAAAATGCATATCTCCTGCTAAAAGTGAGGTGAAATATTCCAAAGGGACATTCAAAATCACAAGTCGAAAATAGACTGATAATGCCATGGCAGAACAAGACCAAAAGAAAAACAAAATCATTTCACCACTAGTAATTCAAAGTATCTGAAAACAGGAAGAATGTGTCCGACAGATCCAAAAGTATTGGCATCTTACAACCTTGACTGTTGTGTAGTTTTTGATAAAAGTATTTTATCAAAGAATATTTGTTAGGTGGATGAATAACAGACAAACAAGGTGATTGCAATAAAGGCCCCACTTTAAGAGTGGGGTAAAATATAACAATATTTATCATAAATGACTTATTTTTTGCTTTCACTTTTATTCATAACTGCGTCCCTATTTATTAACATTTATGTTTAATCAGTTATGTGACCATTGGGATAAACCTTACAATTCTACACAGATCACTCAGACACAGCCTCAAATTTTATCCATCAAGTGAACAAATCAGATAATCGATATGTGGGTCATCACTGAGATCTGTTTTATCTCATCTTAATGCAGGTGTATTTTATTAGATCTTAGTTTTTCACTAATCTGCTAACTCTTTCTTATCATTATGAAAGCAGACAAAGAAAATATAAACCCTGAATTGCAGGCATTGGATTCCAAATATAACAAACTAAAATTGATTGTATAAAGTATAATGAATTGCTCATGACTTATAGTCATACTATTTTATTTTCAAATTGAGGACAAGGCACATATATATAGATCAAGAACAGGATTATTTTTATCAACAGACCAAGAGGTAGTTAAATTTTGGTAATATTTTCCTACAATGATGTCAGTCATTCCCCCCCCCCCCCCCCCCCTTTATGGTGCAAACTAAATCGACAAATTTAAAACGTATCAAGTTTCTAGATGTATATACATTCTGTCAGGATTACTTTGTTAACACTTATGAATTTGTACCATAAATAGGTCTAGAATGAACTTATGTCTGGCAATTCTTTCAAATAAAATACTGTCATAAATAGTCAGACAATCTCACCTAAATATACACAATTTCATATAACAACTCACAACACATTAAGTTTGTGTTGGATGTACATTTGTACATGTGTTAATGCAGGCCTCTACATTAACATTTTTTTCTAACTTGTCGGACAAGTAGCAAGAAAATCAGCTTGTCCGAACTCTTAACTCACTTGTCCGAATTCATAATTGAAAATCTAACATATTGATGATTTATGCAATAATAACACTTGGGCTTTGATTGTACCTAATAAAAGGAGCATTTTGTAATGCTATATGAATACCACATCAAAATACATTTCATTATTTCAGAATGAAAGTTTTTTTGCAAGACTGTGTTCTCTGACTCAATGTCACTATCATTTGTCAATCATTAAATCATCATTTCTTCCCAAACCACTACGTTCCCCTATGGACCTATTCATTCTTTAGTAGTGGTATGGGTTAAACCAAGGATGTAAATACACCTGGCCACCTTGAACATGTATATGAGTAAACCTTTTTAATTTATTGATGATGTCAAAACAAGCTTTTACAATTTATTTTGATTTGTTTATACATTGATCAGGAACATAGATATACTGTTCCCAGCATTGATATATATGATCATGAAGTACATACACATTTCACTAAAAAATCTGCCTTTTTAGATTTTTTTTTTTTTTATCTTAAATTTTTATATCATAGATCTGATCAAATAAAACCTCTTTTAATGTATTGTTATGCATAAAAGCAAATGAAACATACTTTAATTTATTATTTAAAAGTTTAGGGTAAAACTCCATATGGAGGTGCTCCTAATTCAAGGAAGCTTATACTAAGAAGATACATTAACATTGGTTTCTTTCCCCTTACTTATATCCCCCTGGTCAATGGCTGCCAGCATGTTCAAATACTCCAAATCAGAGACATATTATACAAGTTTTATATGTCTCTGGTTCAATCAATGAATAATTATTTCATTTAGTATGATCAATAAAACAATCATTCATGTTTTTGGGAATGTATAAGTCTTGAATTTGATCTATTTTTATCTGACCTTGATTTTTCACTTGTCCCATCAGACAAGTAGTAACTTGTCCCATCGGACAAGTAGTATGGTGAATCTACTTGCCCGACACCTGTGCCTACTTGTCCCGGACAATCGGACAAATGTTAATGTCGAGCCCTGTAATGTTATTCAGCAGAAAAAAACTTACAACAATATAATTAATGCCAAAATAATAGCATCATTAAAATTAATCATATTCTGTGATCCAGTTTTATACCTTGTTGGCATCAGATGGTTGAAATTGTATATCTTTAGGAAACTCTTAAGTTTAGATCTATCCTTTTGTTTCTTTTTTCCCATACTTTTTGTGATCTTTCTGGGGTATCTGTCAATTCCAGCAACAAGTGCATGGCCATATGGTTTTTCTGTTGTACCTTCATCATAATTCTGAAATATAGATAACATTCACTTTCAAATTATTTTTTTCTTATTTAGTTTTAAATTAATAAAATCTATTAACTGACAAATAACTTTGACAAGCATGTCAGACAAATGTCTGCACAAATTTTCATATCATTTCAATGTGTCATGAAGAGCTAGTAAAAATCTGGACAGTCAAGTGAAATTAGATACATGCAAGTGCTAGCCATTTTGGCCAATATAACTATAAATGGGATATAATATTGTATTTTTCACCATTAAGCTGCTCATTCACATGATGAATGTTCATCTTTATAGATTTAGTGAAAAATATTAATGTTGCTGTCCATTCAAAATGTCAAGGCATATGAACCAGGACATAAAGCGGGAGCAGCAAAAAACTAGAGGCTCTTAAGAGCCTGTGTCGATCACCTTGGTCTACATATGTGCATAATCAACAAAGGACACGGATAAATTCATGACAAAATTGTGTTTTGGTGATGGTGATGTGTTTGTAGATCTTACTTTACTGAACATTCTAGCTGCTTACAATTATCTCTATCTATAATGATTGGCCCAGTAGTTTCAGTGGAAAATGTTTGTTAAAATTTACAAATTTTGCGAAAATTGTTAAAAATTGACTATAAAGGGCAATAACTCCTTAGGGGGTCAATTGATCATTTTGGTCATGTTGACTTATTTTTAGATCTTACTTTGCTGTAAATTATTGCTGTTTGTATTTTCACCATTAAGC
The DNA here is from genome assembly GCF_963676685.1 of Mytilus edulis. Lineage (NCBI taxonomy): Eukaryota > Metazoa > Mollusca > Bivalvia > Mytilida > Mytilidae > Mytilus > Mytilus edulis. Next base: position 83,280,279 of record NC_092345.1, on the reverse strand, counting down.
TGCTCATTCACATGATGAATGTTCATCTTTATAGATTTAGTGAAAAATGTTTATGTTGCTGTCCATTCAAAATGTTAAGGCATATGAACCAGGACATAAAGCGGGAGCAGCAAAAAAAAAAAGTAATCATTATTTGATCCATTCTGATTTAACTTTATACATATCCTGTGTTCAAGCTTTGCTTATTAATTTATAATGTTCTTAAGATCTTACAACACTAGTACTCCAACATCAGCCAATGAAATTCCAGCCTTCAAATTTTCAAAAGTGTGTATTAATCAGACAAAACCATGATCCTGAAGAAAGGCATTAGAAACAGAAATTAGAATGGGGTGTTTTTAAGTCCTTGAAAGTAAAGCTTGAACATAAGATATGTATTTATGTCAAAATGTATATGTTCTTAATTTAATTAGATTTTATATCAGTTGTTTATATAAACAATTATAAATCATCATTTTTTTTAACTCCTACTGCAAAGATACAAAGAGCAAGACACACTCAGTGTTCCAGCTAGGTTTTCAAAAGGGCAGGGTGCCAATCCTGAAAAAGGGCATTTAACGTGCGATATGATAATATGAAAAGGGCATATTTTAATAAAAGATGTTAATCAAACATTTGTGTTTATTCGTTGAATCACAGGTTATACAAGAACAACATCTTAAGCCCATATAGAACTCTATCTTACTACTTTTAAGGCTGAAAAACTTGTCAAGCAGCTTGTCACACAAGTTTTTTTTATCATTGCTTGGCACAGTTGAACTTTATATGCAGTATGTTTTGAAAGGAGATCTGTTTCATACTGTTTCTATGGTCTACCACATTTTACCAGTTTCACCTTTCTACCCCTGCTGTGCTTGATGGCAATACAGCACAAAACAGCTGTGCTCAGTAAATTCACAATTTTAGGATATAAAGCAACAGTGAAAAATAGTATCAAAAATAAAGAATACAGAAAAAGATGACCAAAGCACCCTACTAACACTGCTACTAAGACCCTCTTTAACTTTTCCCATAACTCAAAATAAATACCTAAACATATATATTCTTAAGCAAGAAGTATGGAGACACATTTTAGAATATGTAAATGGGTTACTCAATGCTAGGAAAAAAATCAGATTGAGTTATCTTTCTTTATTCGGGTGTGCTCCTTCTTTGGAGGATTATAAACAGTATGTAAATATGATGTAAATATGATCACAATATGGCGGCCGATTTTGTTATTTTCGTATCAAAAATGAAGGCAGTCAATGACAAATACGTCTGAATTTTCTGTTTATTTTACAGAAAACAAGTAAAACAATGTCTTCAACGAGATTATAATGGTTTTCCAACTTTCTGTCATTACGTTTCTTCCATGAAACTACGGTAAACATCGCAAATTGTGCCTAAGTTGTTGTATGCAGATTTCTTCAAAGATAATTGCTGACTGACCGATTCTATTTGAACGAATTGATGTTGATGATCATTAATGACCCATCCGATAAACGGATTACCTATAATAACAGATTATGACACCAGTTGTAACCATTGATTAGCTTGGGGTGGTAAACAAAGTCATAATCTTTTCCCCAGGTAAAATTAAGTAATTAGCATATCATATCAATACGCAAATTAATATGCAATCGATCTTCAAAAAAGGCAGGGCGCCCTGGAAACTGTAAAAAGGGCACAGGGCGCCACTCGGAAAAGGGCAGGCGCCGCGCCCTCTGAAAACGGCCTAGCTGGAACACTGACACTGGTTCTCAAGATTCCTCTACCAATAAATAATTACTGGCCACCACAATAGATAGAACATGCAAAATGGTTGTTTGTTTACCGTAACCCTGCAGGGTTTGTTGATACCCTCCAGGTCAATTATTTTTCTCTTTTTTGGGGAGATTGCAGATGAAAAAATAAAGTGTTGCTTTGGTTTCTATATATTGACAATTTTAATGATGCTATTTAAAATTGTCTGATAATCTAGATCTGTATATAAAGTGTTTCAAAGTTGCTCTATTATTGTTCCCTATGTTTCACGAAGATAATACTACAATTAGACAGTAAAAGTAAAACAAAAATGTATTGCAGATTAACACATTCTCTGTAGAACAAAACTGATTTATTTACCTCAGATATTTAGAACTAAGTGTTTATGTCAATTTGCCTGATGATTTTTATCAAAAATAACACTTCCTTTAGTCAAATATCTAGTTATTAAACCTTTATACATTGTATTTTTCACCTTGAGGCTGCACATTCACTAATGTTCAACTTAAATTAGGTGTAAAATCTATTAATGTTGCTGTCCATTCAAAATGTCAAAGGTTATAAACTAGGACATAAAGCGGTAACAGCAAAGGTATAGTCATATGCATATATTTTTACATGTTTATGTTTCGGCTATGGAAAAAACACCTAAAATAAACAAATGTCTTCAGTGTTCTCCCCAGGATTTTTTTAAGGCTCAAAATTCAAGGGCACGTAACTCTTTTTTTAGAGTGAACTTTTGTGATCTGAAGCAATCAGTCATTAATCCATGACATGCAATATGAATTATAATGCTTTGTGTTATGTGTTTGATAATGCAGAGTATTTAATAATGAATTACAAGAATATATATATATATGAAATAAATTGATTTTAAACACAAAAGTTATTTATAAGTCAAAATATAAATATTCATCTCTGTACTCTCTGCTCCTTCTAGGGATAATGTTTCAAGATAGTGTTATTTTGTTGGACAGTCTGTTCCTCAATTTTGTCTTTATCCTCTTTTGCTTATACCCCCTTTAACATTTGTAAGCCATGAAAACTCAGCCACTTAATTGTCATTGAAACCAGAAACATGGTGCTTGCTGTTATCACTTGCTAAAACTTTAGCTAGTTTGGGATTAGGAGAAGCAATGACATCTGCTCATACTGACAGTGAAGAGGAAGGTGTATTCCCCTTTTCATTAATAGAAGTCATTAGGCTGAGAAAAAAAACTTCTACTTCCATCATCTGCCTTTTGCTTAGAAGTCACCCTTTTATTTGCAGAGAACATGTTCATTCAGAATTAATAAAATCGAATATGGTTAAGATATTTGATCATATTTGGTATACAACTTTTTAAAATAAAATATGTAAATGAACAGCTGACAAGTTTCCGTAGTTTTACATTACGCTTCCGTGTGTATTATTGTTAAAACCTATCTCTTGCAGGTATAAACGAAACTTTGCAATTTTTTTTTAAAGTTAAGACCATTGAAATTATCAACTAGTGACATTATATAGAAGCTGCAGCAATTCCGTACCCGTGTTGATTGTCACATATTTCCCGACGAACGGAATTTTACGATCGATGTTCAATGATCATTTTATTTCTAAAAACACGACGGTTTGAGACAATTTACCTTGCAAGTAACATTTATTAACTTTATATTAAAATAAATCACTTCTCTTTATCTTTAATCAAAGTTTATTTTATTTTTTTCAATTACAAATACTCTCATTCATAATTTTCATCGTAAATATCTTTAGCAATGTGATTTCAAATTTATCACGTGTATTCATCACGTTCATTGGTCGTGTTAAAATAGATTCTTCTTCTCGACCAATGAAAAAAATTGTTATTTAAATGGTCAAGTGATCACACACACAATGCGTAAATACAATACTTAATTTTCTTCAATTTCTGCACTGAAGTTTTTTTTTTTTTTAATTTTCTTCTACAAATATCTATCTTCTTGATGATCATGTACGCTATTACATGATAACATAGTCCGATAAGACTGAGATAAGCGTGGCTCAGGTAAAACTAATTATCAGTTATTGCGTAACACTGACCGACCTCTCAGCGGTGATGAGCAACTTGACAATTTTAACCGACATTTATAATGAAAATGTGAAAATTAACACGCTGCGGGATCAAGTATTAAGGGACAGCGGACAATTAAGACGCTGCGGGATCTTCGAAAATATTATGAAGGCGCTGCGGTGCCGCAGCGTCATATCGGCCTGGGGAGAACACTGGTCTTATCAAATCAACTAACCTTTACAATAACTGCTTTACGGCCTGCAAATCGGCCATTCAGCACAAGAACTACCTTGCCTGTTTTCATAAATTTGCCCATGGCTGAAAGTGTAAAAAAACAAAATAATATTTCAAGTATAACAAAATGTCAACAATTGGTTATTATAAATGATCTCTTCTACATACATTTATAGGTTTTGCTCTGTTAACATGTTATGAAGTTGTAAGAAGGTGTAAAAGAACCAAAATACGATATTCTTTCAAGATGTCATCAATTTTTTTTCTTCTTCTTTTGTTACAGAAAACCATCAACGTACTGATGTTTACTTGGATTCATTTATAAACTGTGTGACAAGTTTGACATAAAAATTTCAACCTTTCCAGTGTCAACAGTGGCTCTAAGCCTCTTATAAAATACAGTATAATAATTTATGTAAATGTACATGCAGCAGTATAGTAATGTACTTGACAAAGCCGGCCCACGTTTGGAAAATCAACATTTGGTTCAAAGACAAAATGCAAATTACCTTCCTTGCATGCCACTGTCTGGCAGATAGAATTATCGACATCTTTCATCTCAAGATTTGTATGTCATGAACATTTGTAAATAAGGCATATATTATTGAAGTGAACAGATCAGTTGTCGGACTTTCGGGGGTGGTGGTTGTAAACATGCAATGCATCCTGTTCTTGGCACTGTCAGGAGATTCTGTGATTGCGTCGGAGCGAGTGAGATACAAAGATATTCTATTAAACATGTGTTTTTTGGTATCAGTAGTATTTCTAAGGCCTAAAACATAAGCTAGAAAAGCAGCGAAAATTGCTCTATGCCTAGGGTTAAAAGTGATATAAGCGGACGTCTTCTATTGTGTAAACCAGAAATAATTTGTCTAAAATTAAGCTAAGATATATAAAATCATATATATATTGTAAAAAGGACAAATGTTTATTTCTGAATGATGATGATGGCAGATTATCTATTCGTAGTCACGACACTTGCCTTTGGGTAATGGCCGAAAAAGAAAAGAACGTTTAGATCTCGTCCACGACGAGACTAAATATAAAATCTGGGTCATAATAGGCGACAACCCAAATGTTCCGTAATTAAGCAGACGAATAAATACTTTGAAGATTTCATAACTTTCATGCTCGGATATGCAAGTTTGCATTTTAATTTATAATGTCCAATAAATCAGTGGTGGATCCAACAGGGGGTCGGGGTTTTATTTTATTGTATATAAAAAGCTCTGTCATTTTTTAAAGCTTAGTCTCTCCGTAAGAAAATATTACACACCACTCAACCAATATGGGAAAAGGTTACAATTTTTTTTATCTACGCAATATATGAAAAGGTATATATTTTCGGTTGTATTGAACATATTGTTGCAGTCAGGTGTTATAAGACATAATAATCTCCACCAAACAAGTTTGCACAAATGATGTCACCTAAAATCAAACACTTCAATGCCGAAAAGATAAAAGTCAAATTCTGGTCAAGCAGATGACAAAAAAATTATTCTGAATGCAAATTCCTCCAATACCTTATAAGTGTTAAATATTGAGGGGGGGGGGTCTGATTGATCGCGTCGAAAACTAAATGAAGCTTGTTCAATGATCAATAATATGTCAGATTGTTTACAGAGGACACTGTCATTCACCTCACAATAATCACAGATGCAGATACCACAAACCTGCAAAAGGACCTGAATAAAAAAAATACATTTTATCTGGAAAAAAAACCACCCAAGCATTGGAAAAGTAGAGTACATACATTAGGTTCACAATTAACAAAACATTTTCTTTGACAAACAATATCAACAAGACCATCGGTAAAGCCTCCAAGACACTTGGATATTACAGAGCAATTTGGGCCGGTGCACTCCAGCAACAAACACCAAAGCGTATTATATACCCTTGTGTTTCGGTGATTGATAGAAAGAGGATTATTGCATGCAGTGCTAGCAATGATTTCATTACAACACATGTATAAATATAGTTATTGGTTAAAACAAATATAAATATGGATCAAATCAAGTACACCTTCAGAGTGCGATCGACTTTAGTGACTCAACACGAACGTCGGTTTTGAAATTTAATGTTCATGTCTAAAATCACTGTGTCTAAACCACACCGGCAAAATTTGCTCGGACTCGATGGTATCTAACATCCGGCACAATGACGGAACACCAATAGACAAAAGAAAGGTAGGTTTCTCCTTATTTTTTTACTTTTTTTATGATATCGAAGAATATATATACATATACAACTATTTTCTATTGTGAGATGCAATATTTTCTACAACCGTTCTATATTAACGGAGAAATAAGTCAAAATGCATGTCAAAATGACGAATTGAGTGAACCTTGCCTCGAAATTGTTTAATTTCTCGTTAAATTGTTCACATTGTACGGAAAGAAAGGTACGGGAAGATAGATATTGACACGGAGATTGCAAATTTAGTTATTATGAGCATCTCCGTAATTGTATCTCTGTGTATGGAACGAAAGAAATGGGTCATGTCAAAATGAAACTGGCCGGTTTCGTCAATGTATACAACCCGGTTTCGTCATAGATTTCAAAATGCATAACCCGGTTTGGTCAAATAAAAAAAATCATAATCGCATTACATTATAATTGATTATTTAACTTCAGCGTTCAAAAGGAGTGTTGTGGGTCGTTGGAAATCAAGTTTGTTCACCGGACAACGGCTTATTATTTATATGAGTCTCAGATTCAAATAAATAATAAGCAAACACTTGAATTCCTACTCTTATAGAACACAAATATTTTAATTTACTTTGCATTCCGAAATTTTTTAACAGCATATTGAGATTAAAGCTCTCTAAATATGCGTTTTCTATATGAGTTATGGGAAAATATGTTGAACATGTTTAAACTTGAAATTAAAGTTTACGGTCTTAAAAATCGAAAGACACAACTTTGATATGTGATTTTCTCGCACAAAAGGATGGACACCTTTATAAGTAATCTAATCATTCTATGTATGTAATCTTTTCTACAATCGTTAAGGGATAATTTTAACTATGATACATGTACATCGCGCATTTACTATACAGGCTCTGTCATCGGACGAGTTAATCATTTTTTTATTATTTGTACTTTTGTTGTACTGTTTGTGTCAGCGACAACACTTTGACTCAGTCCATTCCCGAATCACACGCTTGTAATTCCATGGTTGTCTTTGGTTGCTTTATACCATAGGCGTTTTGAACATAAAATAGGCAGGTAGTTTTCTTGTTTGAATTGTTTTACATTTATAATTTAGGGCCCTGTTATAGCTTGCTTTCATGCAGTTTGTGTGTTTTTCTCATTGTTTAAGGCATACGCTGACCTAAACTTGATTAATTCAACATAATTTTTGTGTCTAAAAGAAAGTTGTCTCATTGTCAATCACGGTTTATGGGATAAGTGGTTATCGTCACTTCTTCTTAATAAGACCTAGATATAAATGACGGTCATGTTTTGCAAACCAACTTTTATTCACATTGAAAATACAAAACTGTCAGATATTGTTTTCGAAAGTTATCTTGAAGTTTCAATTGAATTTGAACTGTACAAAAAATGAATTTGAACTGTAAAAATAATGTGAAAAACATGCCTATGAAAATAAATGTGCCTACCAGAAACGGGGAGAAAGTTACAAATCTCACTGCTATGTTATGGATGCTTAAGTGTGAAAACTCGCTTTAGTGCGCAAGTAACACAGTATATATAGTACCAGAAAATCTGGCAGGACTGCATGCATGATTAATTTGTGCAGAACAGTATAGACTATATAGTCGGTTTGGGACTGTTCGTCAATGATTGAATGCATAAATGTATTAATAATTGATAGTAAATATTGTAAACTAAGTGTATATATTATACATCATGTAGTATAGTAAATTAAAATTATGGCACAATCAAAACACATCCTTTTATTTTTCATCTTTACATACTACTATTATAAACAAAGAAAATATAATAATGCTACAAAATAATTAGATACCAGTGTTTGCTATTCAGTATTTATATTCCATTTAAAATTAGTTTGAAGTTAAGTGAAATAAGGGATACGCCTTTCATTAGGAAAATGTGTATTATCATAATTAACTATGTCCAAAAGTGCCCGTTTAAAATAGATTTTAACACGCCAAGTTTACTTTACAATAAATATATATTTAAATTCTCGAAAGACAATGTTATCCATGCCAAAGTTTCTTTTCATAAATTGTTTGTTAAAAAAACCAAAAAAAAACCGGGTGATATATATAGACGAAACCGGGTGATTGTGTAGTAACAACATTGACGAAACCGGCCAGTTTCATTTTGACATGACCCATTTCTTTCGTTCCATACACAGAGATACAATTATGGAGATGCTCATAATAACTAAATTTGCAATCTCCGTGTCAATATATATCTTCCCGTACCTTTCTTTCCGTACAATGTGAACAATTTAACGAGAAATTAAACAATTTCGAGGCAAGGTTCACTCAATTCGTCATTTTGACATGCATTTTGACTTATTTCTCCGTTAATATAGAACGGTTGTAGAAAATATTGCATCTCACAATAGAAAATAGTTGTATATGTATATATATTCTTCGATATCATAAAAAAAATAAAAAATAAGGAGAAACCTACCTTTCTTTTGTCTATTGGTGTTCCGTCATTGTGCCGGATGTTAGATACCATCGAGTCCGAGCAAATTTTGCCGGTGTGGTTTAGACACAGTGAAAATGGCTGCATTTTCAACTCAAAATTTTCACTGAGTACAGACACACCTGTGCATAGGGAGAAGTTTTAAGGCATAGCATGCCCCAGATAATTAAATTTCATGTTTTAGAAAAATAAAAAACTAACAGGACTTTTCAGCACACTTCTTTTTCATTCATCCTAAAGGTGCCAAAATAAATTAAGTTGGGAAAGATCGAGGTTTGAGAAGTTCAAGGCCCCACAAGTGATAATTGAAGTGAGCTGTCAGTGGCGGAACCAGAACTTTTCATAAAAAGGGGGGGGGGTATGACAAGAATCTCTGTATTGTACAAAACTCTTGGTTTTATTTGCCACAAAATCTCCTTTTTCTGTTTAGTACAATGACACAATAAATAATATAGTGCTTTGCACAAAGTTTCCCCTTGGTATGTTTGCAGTTTGAAGATTTCGTAATTTTCATAACTAAAGAAGGGGTCATAAACCTTAATAAGACATACCTTATGAGAAGCTTCTAGCGTACTGGACTCATATCAAATTACCATCATAAAATATATCATAAAAGTGCAGTGAGTAGATTTGTTATAACTGCTACCAGGGCAAGTCTGGAAAGGTTGTGTTTCAAAGTTACTGTGCTAAAATAGTCACTGTGGTAATCATTACAGCATAGTTGGTGGAAACAAATTAGTTGATTGTGATATAAGTTTCAGCACTAGATGATTGCAATTAAATGATCAAACAAAATACTGCACATCTGTTGAGAGTAGAAATTTAATAGTAAACTAGATTGAAAAGAAATACCTGTTACCATTCTTTCTTACCTTGATCAGCACTATAATAGAACAGATAACAAGAATATGAAGTGGAGTCCAGGTAATCTGGAGCAATCATACTGATTTTACATTATAGTTCATCCAGTTGTGATTTTTTTCGTTTGGCCCATTTGCCTCTTGTTTTATAGAGATGCATCTTAATCAATGTATCCATATACAGATATCGACTCAGGAAGAATAATTGAGAAAATGAAAGAATAGGTATTGTATCAAATTCCTCCTGTTGGTCCCTTTATTTGATTGATACTCTTAACTCTGTTTCTTGGTATAGAAACAGTCACCATCATTATAAGCACATTATCTGTATGATATTCCAATCAATACACTTCTACCAATTAATTATGTAGTAGTTGTTAGAGATATCATTTTCACATGAAACCACTCTACCCCTGTCAAAACCGAATTTATTATACAAAAGAAGTTTGGGTACCTCTATTGCAAATCCTTATTCTAAACATATGTTCAACATGTTCAATAAAAACTTACAACTAGATGCCTTCAACATAACTATTCAACCGTGTATATGAAGTTGATGTATTCCTCATACATTTTGTAATCATTTCCTTGATAAACGGGTGCTGAAAACAGGATAACTATTAAGGTTCATCGATATACTTCAACACAAATGGCTGTGCTTACACCATGAAATTTTCTCTGAATTCAGACAAAACTGTGTAATTTAAATAGTTTTAAATACTGACTACCGCTAGATATATACAAGTTGTATCCATTTTGTGTTTAAAAAAAAACCTTTTGTGGATTTTGCTAAACATTTTCTTTCCTTGCTACAGGTGATGTAAACATAAACAAAGTCATCTTAAATCTTTGAGATGGTCTCTCAGGAAATGATTGTATTGCATCATATTGTTCGATATAGACAACAGAGGAACAATAGAAATCTACTCATTTAAATATTATAAATGAGTAGACTGTATCAATGAAAATGCAGGTATTTGTTTATTTCAACATCTTCTGTGGCAATGAAAGAAATGTTCATCAAAATCCATAAAGTGTTTTAACTTTTTAGAACATAAATTGGGTGTAACATTTATTTATGCCAGCTCTGAAACTTTAAAACTACACAGTTTTGACTGTATTCAGAGAAAATTTCCTTGTGTAAACAGCCATTTTTGTTAAAGTGTACAGATGAACCTTAAATCAGAGGAGCATATCTTCGAGTAGTAGTTGTAGGTTGCCGTCTGTAATAACAATTTTTCAATAGTTATCAAAGGTATCAGGATTATAATTTAATATGTCAGACGCGCGTTTTGTCTACACAAGACTCCTCAGTGACGCTCAGATCAAAATTGTTGTAAAACCAAATAAGTAGAAAGCTGAAGAGCTTTGAGGTCCCAAAATTTCAAAAAGTTGTGCCAAATACGGCTAAGGTAATTTATTTCTGGGATAAGAAAATCCTTAAGTTTTTCGAAAATTTCAAAGTTTTGTAACAGGAAATTTATAAAAATTACCATATAATTGATATTCATGTCAATATTTTAAATGTTATTTGCTTAAATCAGACTATTATTTTTCTGTATGAAGTGTTTACAAACACGTGTTGCAGGATCTCAATATTGACGACTTCAAGTCTAATACTTCTGCCTTCACCTGTGTTAATCACTCATTCATATATAATCTACCTGACCATGTTTTAACTGGTGACTTAAACCTTGTCTAAAAAACTTCGCTCCAAATGTGTTACCCAAAGACCCGAAATATCATGAGCCTAAATCCATCAATCCATCGTGGCGATTGGTTTCGACCGAGGATCGTGCAAGACAATAGGTTAAAATTTAAAAAAAAAAAACATTAGCGAACTACAAGAAAAATTCAAAACGAAAAAGTTACATGGAAAAATCAAAAGCAAACACAGCAAACGAATGGAAAACCACTGTCATATTCCCGACTTGACACAAGCATGTAACGGTTTATGTAGAAATTGTGGATTAAACCTGGTTTCATAGATAGCGAAACTTCTCACTAGTATGACAGTCGCATAGAATTCCATTACATTGACAAAAATGTGCGAGCAAAACAAACAGACATAATCGGTAACCAGATGCTCCGCAGGGCGCATCTTGATACGACCGCAGAGGTCGAACCAGTTGGGGCAAGTATGGACACAACATTCAAGCTTGATACAGCTCTGAATTTGGATTGTGATCAACTAGTTGACACATGATAGGTTTCTGACACAGAATGAATGTGGTCTAAGAACTTAAAAAATGAAAGTGGACATATAACTATTATGGTCCAATATCCACAATCTAAAAATGGTTAGATTCAGCATATCAAACTCAAAGAACCCGAAGAACTCAATTTTTTTTGAAATCAAATAAAGTTCAAATTTGGACCAGTTAGAACTCAATGTGGACCAATTTGATAAAGGTGCCCAAATATCAAAAATCTAAATACATGGTTAGATTCAGCATATCAAAGAACCCCATATATTCAATTTTTGTTGAATTCAAAGTTTAATTTTGCGATTTGGACCAACTTGAAAACTGGGCCCATAATCAAAAATCTAAGTACATTGTACATGTTTAAGTTCAGCATATCAAAGAACCCCATGAATTCAAATTTTGTTTAAATCAAACTAAGTTTAATTTTGGACCCTTTGGACCTTAATGTAGACCAATTTGAAATGGGACCAAAAAATTTAAATACACGGTTAGATTCGGCATATCAAAGAACCCCAATAATTCATTTTTTGATGAAATCAAACAGTTAAATTTTGGACCCTTTCGGCCCGTAATTCCTAAATTGTTGGAACCAAAAACTCCCAAAAGCAATCCCAACCTTCCTATTGTGGTCATAAACCTTGTGTTTCAATTTCATATATTTCTATTTACTTATACTAAAGTTATTGTGGGAAACACAAGAAAAAATCTTGTTTGTGCCCTGTTTTGGGTGTGTCTATTCTGTGTTGATCTTTGCATTATGTATTCGGGTTTTGTTTTCTGTAATTAGTTAATACTTCAGTTTCACTATGTATATCTTTTATATACAACTGTTTGCAATAGCATTAATTGTTCTAAATAATAAGGATGTTCTTATCCCAAGCATAAAAACATAGCCGTATTTGACACAACCTTTTTCAACTTTTGATCTTCAGTGCTGTATAACTTTGTACTTTTTTTTAACTTTCGATTTTTTATATATCTGGGCGTCACTGGTGAGTCTTGTGTGGACGAGGCGCGTTTTTGGCGTATTGAATTTTAAACCTGATGCTTTTTGTTATCTATTAATCATGTGTTTCTTTGTCTAATACGTTCTCCTATTTATTTATATTGCAGTCCTGTAATATTATGTTGTCATTTCAATGTTATATTTAAAATTGTCATTAAAGTGCGAGGTTTGGCATGCCACAAAACCAGGTTCAACCCACCATTTTTTCCTTTAAAAATGTCCTGTACCAAGTCAGGAATATGGCCATTGTTATATTATTGTTCGTTTCTGTGTGTGTTACATTTTAACGTTGCGGCATTTGTTTTCTCTTATTTTTGAGTGTTATTTAACATTGCGATAAGACGTGTCACGGTACTTGTCTATCCCAAATTCATGTATTTGGTTTTGATGTTATATTTGTCATTCTCGTGGGATTTTGTCTGATGCTTGGTCCGTTTGTGTGTGTGTTACATTTTAGTGTTGTGTCGTTGTTCTCCTCTTATATTTAATGCGTTTCGCTCGGTTTTAGTTTGTTACCCCGATTTTGTTTTTTTGTCCATGGATTTATGAGTTTTGAACAGCGGTATACTACTGTTGCCTTTATTTGGTCCCTTATTCCTAGACTGTTGGGACCACCCCCTCCAATCAATCACAACCTTCCTTTAATGGTTATAAACCTTGTGTTAAAATTGTATTGATTTCTATTAACTTATATCAAAGTTATTATCCGGAAATCATCCGTTTTCGTACGACGCTGACGACGTGATACCAATATACGAACGAAAAAATAAAAAAAAATTGCGGTCGTATAAAAATGTCAAAAATTGGGGTCTAGCAGTCAATATTGCGTACCCGGTATAATCTTAATAACTATATAAAAAACACTATGTCAACAATGAAACAAACACAAAATGGCACATAGACACTATTTAGACAAAGCACACGAACAAACGTGTCACGAAGACAAGAATACAACAAATGACCATATTACAATGGCGGTATGTAAAGATAGGATATTATTTAAAACGGTCATAACAATAGAGGTTTAAATTACAAAGACAAATAGGAAAAACAAAATCAACATGATTATACACAACGTGGGTACTTAAAATCTATACTTCAAGACCATCATGTATAATTTGTGAAGTTTCAGTATACGGAATATTTTCAACAAGGTCTTGGTATCTTGCAATGAACTATTTTCATAAAAAAAAAGTAAAAAGTAAAATAACAAAAATACCGAACTCCAAAAAATTCAAAACGGAGAGATCGTAATTAAAAACCACGAGTCGTTCTTTGACATAACCATGGTACACCAACTTTCTGCCCAGACAATGCTGACGTTTCATTAAGTTTGAGTAGCAGCTGTACGCTCTTGCTTCAGAGGTGGGAAAAATTTATAATTTCAAAATTAAAATCGCCTCGTTTGTCATAGATTCTGGTACTGAGATGACTGATATGTCAAATTCGATTTAAAAATGAAAAAGAGAAAGAAGACGTAGATACTCTTTACGAATTAAATAAGACAATGAGGTAGAATTAAACAAATTGAACAGATACTGTATGAAAACGTATGCTGCAGCAAACTTTAAAGAACAAACTATTGCAAAACACATGTCCTACCTCAATGACAGATACGTTGTATGTTGCTGTTCCCGCAGATAAAGCCACAGGCAAAATCGCATGTATGTGTAAATCACATTACATAGGTTGCTTGATAAATGAAGTAACCTGGATAAATATACTTACGACACTTACCAAGGAAAAACATCCATGATAATCATTGGTTTGTTCTATATTCTTTTGGAATTTAGGCAAAGATGAATATCTGGATCTTCCCTCATTGTATTGAATACCTAAGTTACATTTATTTTTACAAATAACGTTATATTGCTGTGTCTTCCAAGTGCTCGACCTCTTTCTAAATTAAAACATAAATTATATCTATCACTCCTTCATCTCGGAATGTATTAAAACATTTGATTTTTCTACACTTTACCGAAGCATTCCCCTTAATAAAGGACAGACACATTAAACTGAGAGTTGGTCCTGTTTTGTTTCATAAACAGAATGACCAACGTAGATACAAGTATCTGGTCTTTTCAAACAAATTCTCTGAAACTGACCTTCTCAAGAAGTTTGATCTCTTGATTAACAACACTTATGTTACGTTTGCAGGACGTGTTCTTCAGCACGCAATCCGATGGAACCAATCACGCTTCTGATGCCAACTTGTTCCTTTAACAATATGAGTCTTACTTCAAACAGGAGCTTCTTATGAAGACATAAAAGAAGTAAACGTTATTGTTTAACTTCAGTTTCCGCTAAAAAGATGATGTTCTCTCAGTGTTGACTTACATCTAGAAATTGATAACAAGAGATGATCCCAGCCTTCCAATTGTGAACTTTCCATTTCTATGTTGCAATATTCCAGCAGCGCTTGCATATGAAGTATATATATCCTAGTTGATCAGATGGAGAAAAAAGATTTCAGGATTTCCTTGATAGAGAGTTTCTACTCACAAAAAACGTAAATTGATTGACCTCTATGGAACAACTGCTTCACAGATGACGACGAATATGTTTCAATTGTCGTAATCCCAACCCTGTTCTTTTTTCCCGGAATGACATACCAAAATAGACTTATCAGTGATTTGTAGATATATAAGCAACACGACGATCGCCACATGTTGACCAGGATTTGCGTGCCCTTCCAGAGCACATGAGATCCCTCGGTTTGGGTGGGGCTTGTGTTGTTTAGTCGTTACTTTTCTGTGTTGTTTTTTTTATCATTGATTGTTTTTTTGTCTTTTTCTTTCTTTTTGCGATGGGGTTGTTTAAAGGGAAATCACACTATTGTTTATACGCATCGCTCTCGGCGCCGCTATAGTGTCGTGACTGTATTATGACGTCGCCGTTTTCGAGTCCGTCGCAAAGGCTGCTAATTTATAAAATAGTGAGCCGCTCAAAGGGACGTTCCACTAAAGCAGGAAAATGATAATGAACATATCATGTTTTTCACAACTGTGATAATTAGATTAAAAATACATTTCCATAAGGAAGGGTCTGATTGTATTGGGGTTTACGGAATACAGAATAATGGTTAATACTGCAGAATAAATTGCAAAAAAAAAAAGAAGAAAAGATAAGAGAATGATGAGGTGCTAAAATATAAAGAATAAAAAATATTGGTAACACAAACTAAATATTAATAAATGAATGACCCTCTATCCAGACCCTTATGATAAAAAGAACATATCAATTCAAAACACATAATCATCATGCATAATCAACACTAAGAACGTTGGAAATTCATAGCATATTCAATATAATTTAGTACCCTCTCGAACCATTTTCTCGAAAATAAAGTCGGTAACATATACTTTTTTTCGGCAGCGTATCGTCGCGATGCGGTATGTAGGGTTCAGTGTATATTTCCGGGGGGAGGGGAGGGGGAGGGGATATTAATAGATCAAGAGTAACAGCATGTTAGCGTATAGCTTCTGGAATCTGTAGTTTTCTTTTCATCAGAGTGTTGTAAAAAAGAACAATGAGTTTCGACTTTCATTTTTTTTCATATCACATGCCGGAAACGTCATAACTATAGTCTTCTATGCTACATGTATAAATAATTCATCCAAAATCTCATTTCATATTTGTATTTATCTGGCTCAGCCTATCGGGTAAATACAAAGCAGGGTCAAAATTAATATGTTCTAGTTCTGAATATGCATTAAACTTGCCACTGGACGTAAATTATGTTTGAAGTGCTATTTGAAATCGTTATTTATTTCACATGTGACGACAGAAATTATCAAAGTGTCTTCCATCGTTCCCAAATGTTCCTTTGACATCTTACGCCTCTTACTTTTTTTTTCTTCTTTTTTTGTGTGGGGGGAGGGGGAGCATGGAAATGAGTTATTCGTATCTATTAATCATGTCTATTGATATATTAAACGTTAATAAGATAACGCTAGTTGAAAATCATCCAAAACTTTACATCGGTTGCTGGCTGTCGAAGTCAAAGAAAATTTAGCACCGTATTATATTGTACATGTTGCTCAATCTTTCTTTAATGCTTAAAGTTTGTTCAGGCTAACGGCTAACATAATTTTGGCACAAAAATAAATCATATTTTGTTGTATTTCCTTAAACTGTCGTTGACGCACTGTAGGACCAGCAAGTTAAAAATAAGGCCGCTATAGACGTCAAATAATCTGGGAATATCAAACACTATGCCTAGTTTTATATTTTGGTACTATTGATTAACTACATCAACAATAAAATGCTTCACTGAGAGCAGCCTGATACGCCCGCAGATGTTGAACCATGAACAGTTTGGGCACGTTTGGACACAATATTCAAGCTTGATACTGTCTGAGTTTGGATTGTGATCATCAAATTTTTGACATAATAGAGGTTTCTGACACAAAATATATGTGGTCGAAGGTCATAAAAAACTATTGTGCGAAATATGACACCAAAGTTTCATGAGAACTGCTGAAAGCAATATTGAGTTGTTGTCCGAAAACGGAAAATCCCCCTTTTATAATGAATAAAACCCTATAACTCGGAAACATAAAATCTAAAATTCATAAAAAACGAAAGGGAGCTCACGTCAATAGATATAAACAATTCACCAAAGTTTTATGTCAATTGGTTAAAGCGTTCGACATGATGACGACGGACGGGCAGACGGACAACGATATACCATAATATGTCCCGTAAACGAGCGTATACAAATTTAACACGTACTATACATTTGGCTTTAAAAGTCTTAGACTACATCAATAGAAATATTTAACACACACACACACACACACACACACACACACACACACATGTATTTATGTAGAGTTACACGTCTTAAGAGTACTGCTAAATAGTAACAAACACATTAATGGTCCGTCTGGTGAAAGAATATTCCACTCATATAGACAAATGTTTTGTGCTGATGTTTATGTAATATTTGCAACTGAAAGTTTGGCAAAATTCAAGAAAACAATGGAGAAAAAGAAAAACCCAAAACAAGTAATAATAGTTCAGATGTAGGTTCGTGTTCAGATCACTTGGCTGTAGACAGTGACACAGTGAGATTGTCGGATTCCGACCATGACTGAAAAGGTCAACCAGTTGTTTTAATACAAAGGTAGCTGATTAGCTCTTGATTCTTCGGTTCTTTTGAGAGAAAAAAAAAAGCCCAATATGATATAGCAGAGAGTGATTAAATTGGCACACAGATTCAATCAGTTATTTTTAAATTAACTATGATTAATCAGTATTGGCAAAAAAAAGTACATATACCGTAATAAAAGATAAATGTAATAAAAGAATATACATTTAAAGAAAAAGACGTGCACCCACAGAAAACTAGAAACTGCAATCTTAGTAATTTACTCTTAATTTCATCGGATCTCAAAATTTTAACTCTTACCAGAATTTTTACTCTATCTAACAGTATAACTCGGAAGTTTTTAAGTGTAAGTCGAGCTTTGATTAGAACTCGTACTGGAATAAATGTTCGAAATCAAAATAAAACTCGAACTTTAACTCAAAATTTCACTGAAAGTCGAACTTACGTTGGTGCGCTTATGGAGCGTTATGTAATTACGGAAATGTTAACCAATTTTAAATTTCTTCCGAAAATGGTGTCGTTAAGGGCTTTTTTTAAAAGTGCCGAGTTTGTGGCTTTTTAATACAGCATTTCAGGTTTTATCTTGTGCGAATGGACAAGTTAGTGAATTTATTCTGTTTGTAGTCTAAATGGAACGTGTTACTTTTCAGCCCGGATACCCTCAGTATTCTGAAGTAGAAGATTCTAAATCTGTAAATCCGGATCCGTAAATTATTTTTAATACGGCATGAGGCAGACATTCGTTTTCCCTATACAACAAATGCAATTAAAAAATGCAGATGACTTCAACTTTGACAATTACTTTATAATAGACTGTATGTAATGTTAAAACGTTTCATTAGATTGATAAAAATATCAATTAATAATCGAAATACCTTGAAAAAATGTTATTATATATTGTAGTGAAAAGGTTTAAGTCAACCCAATGGTTCCAAGCATTGCAAGAAATGCTCCTATGTTAGCAACGTCGTTCTCTCAGCGTTTGTTATATAGTTCCCGCCAAAAATCGATAATAAGATTATTTCCGTTTTAGCGGATTTAAAACATCGGTGACCCACCTTTTTTATTTATGCTTTTAAAATCTCCCCTGAAGCTGCAACTTATGCAGAAGTTTGAAGGAAAAAACATTAGTAGATTTTTTTTATTTCAAGAAAAATCTATAATAAATAGAAATTAAAAATGGCGGGAAATGTTCAAAGGCCTTGAAAAATAAGGAAACTGAGAAAAATAAATGTGCATAAGGTAAAAGTTACAATTGAATGTTTTAGTTTTACCAGTTAAAGATCGTTTTTCAATAATTTCGCCTTCAATTAGCAACTTAGAGCGCTATTTCTATATTTCGTTATAACGCGATTCTTTACTTTTTGATGACGTCATATCTCGATAACAACATCGGTGACCCCAAATTTTTTTCCGCCTAAAATGTTGTAATAAGTATGATCTGTCTGCATGCAAAATTTCAATAAATTATTATTAGTAGTATAAATAGTGTGATTTCCCTTTAAGTTTTACTCATGAGTTGAAATGTCCCTTTGGTATCTTTTTTCTCCATCTTTGAAATGCTGTTTTTCAGCTCACCTGGCCCGAAGGTGTTTTTTGGTTATTAACTTGAATATTATTATAGATAGAGATAACCTGTAAACAGCAATAATGTTCAACAAAGTTAGATTTACAAATAAGTCAACAGGACCAAAATGGTCAGTTGACCCCTTTAGGAGTTATTGACCTTTATAGTCAAATTTTAACCATTTTTCGTAAATCTTTGTAATCTTTTACAAAAATCTTCTCCTCTGAAACTACTAAGCCAAATTAAACCAAACTTGGCCACAATCATCATTGGGGTATCTAGTTTAACAAATGTGTGGCATGACCCGGCCAACCAACCAAGATGGCCGCGAAGGCTGAAAATAGAATACAGGGGTAAAATGCAGTTTTTGGCTTATAACTCAAAAACCAAAGCATTTAGAGCAAATTTGACGGGGTTAAAATTGTTTATCAGGTCAAGATCTTTCTGCCCTCGAATTTTCAGCTGAATCTGACAACCCGTTGTTGGGTTGCTGCCCCTGAATTGGTAATTTTAGGGATTTTTTGCTGTTTTTGGTAATTATCTTGAATATTATTATAGATAGAGATAAACTGTAAACAGCAATAATGTTCATCAAAGTTAAATTTACAAATAAGTCAACAGGACCAAAATGGTCAATTGACCCCTTTAGGAGTTATTGACCTTTATAGTCAATTTTTAACCATTTTTCGTAAATCTTAGAAATCTTTTACAAAAATCTTTTCCTCTGAAACTACTGGGCAAAATAATCCAAACTAGGCCACAATCATCATTGGGGTATCTAGTTTAACAAATGTGTGGCGTGACTTGGCTAACCAACCAAGATGGCCGCCATGGCTAAAAATAGAACATAGGGGTAAAATGCAGTTTTTGGCTTATAACTCAAAAACCAAAGCATTTAGAGCAAATCTGACAGGGTTAAAAGTGTTTATCAGGTCAAGATCTATCTGTCCTGAAATTTTCAGATGAATCGGACAAACTGTTGTTGGGTTGCTGCCCCTGAATTGGTATTTTTAAGGAAATTTTGCTGTTTTTGGTTATTATCTTGAGTATTATTATAGATAGAGATAAACTGTAAACAGCAATAATGTTCAGAAAAGTAAGATTTACAAATACGTCAACCAGAACGAAATGGTCAGTTGACCCCTTTAGGAGTTATTGCTCTTTATAGTCAAATTTTAAACATTTTTTCGTAAATCTTAGTAATCTTTTACAAAAATCTTCTCCTCTGAAACTACTGGGCCAAATTGAACCAAACTTGGCCACAATTATCATTGGGGTATCTAGTTTAACAAATGTGTGGCATGACCCGGCCAACCAACCAAGATGGCCGCCATGGCTAAAAATAGAATACAGGGGTAAAATGCAGTTTTTGGCTTATAACTCAAAAACCAAAGCATTTAGAGCAAATTTGACGGGGTAAATTGTTTATCAGGTCAAGATCTCTCTGCCCTCGAATTTTCAGATGAATCCGACAACCCGTTGTTGGGTTGCTGCCCCTGAATTGGTAATTTTAGGGATTTTTTGCTGTTTTTGGTAATTGTCTTGAATATTATTATAGATAGAGATAAACTGTAAACAGCAATAATGTTCAGCAAAGTTAGATTTACAAATAAGTCAACAGGACCAAAATGGTCAGTTGACCGCTTTAGGAGTTATTGACCTTTATAGTCAATTTTTAACCATTTTTCGTAAATCTTAGAAATCTTTTACAAAAATCTTTTCCTCTGAAACTACTGGGCAAAATAATCCAAACTAGGCCACAATCATCATTGGGGTATCTAGTTTAACAAATGTGTGGCGTGACTTGGCTAACCAACCAAGATGGCCGCCATGGCTAAAAATAGAACATAGGGGTAAAATGCAGTTTTTGGCTTATAACTCAAAAACCAAAGCATTTAGAGCAAATCTGACAGGGTTAAAAGTGTTTATCAGGTCAAGATCTATCTGTCCTGAAATTTTCAGATGAATCGGACAAACTGTTGTTGGGTTGCTGCCCCTGAATTGGTATTTTTAAGGAAATTTTGCTGTTTTTGGTTATTATCTTGAGTATTATTATAGATAGAGATAAACTGTAAACAGCAATAATGTTCAGAAAAGTAAGATTTACAAATACGTCAACCAGAACGAAATGGTCAGTTGACCCCTTTAGGAGTTATTGCTCTTTATAGTCAAATTTTAAACATTTTTTCGTAAATCTTAGTAATCTTTTACAAAAATCTTCTCCTCTGAAACTACTGGGCCAAATTGAACCAAACTTGGCCACAATTATCATTGGGGTATCTAGTTTAACAAATGTGTGGCATGACCCGGCCAACCAACCAAGATGGCCGCCATGGCTAAAAATAGAATACAGGGGTAAAATGCAGTTTTTGGCTTATAACTCAAAAACCAAAGCATTTAGAGCAAATTTGACGGGGTAAATTGTTTATCAGGTCAAGATCTCTCTGCCCTCGAATTTTCAGATGAATCCGACAACCCGTTGTTGGGTTGCTGCCCCTGAATTGGTAATTTTAGGGATTTTTTGCTGTTTTTGGTAATTGTCTTGAATATTATTATAGATAGAGATAAACTGTAAACAGCAATAATGTTCAGCAAAGTTAGATTTACAAATAAGTCAACAGGACCAAAATGGTCAGTTGACGCCTTTAGGAGTAATTGACCTTTATAGTCAATTTTTAACCATTTTTCGTAAATCTTAGAAATCTTTTACAAAAATCTTTTCCTCTGAAACTACTGGGCAAAATTAATCCAAACTTGGCCACAATCATCATTGGGGTGTCTAGTTTAACACATGTGTGGCGTGACTTGGCCAACCAACCAAGATGGCCGCCATGGCTAAAAATAGAACATAGGGGTAAAATGCAGTTTTTGGCTTATAACTCAAAAACCAAAGCATTTAGAGCAAATCTGACAGGGTTAAAAGTGTTTATCAGGTCAAGATCTATTTGTCCTGAAATTTTCAGATGAATCGGACAAACTGTTGTTGGGTTGCTGCCCCTGAATTGGTATTTTTAAGGAAATTTTGCTGTTTTTGGTTATTATCTTGAGTATTATTATAGATAGAGATAAACTGTAAACAGCAATAATGTTCAGAAAAGTAAGATTTACAAATACGTCAACCAGAACGAAATGGTCAGTTGACCCCTTTAGGAGTTATTGCTCTTTATAGTCAAATTTTAAACATTTTTTCGTAAATCTTAGTAATCTTTTACAAAAATCTTCTCCTCTGAAACTACTGGGCCAAATTGAACCAAACTTGGCCACAATCATCATTGGGGTATCTAGTTTAACAAATGTGTGGCATGACCCGGCCAACCAATCAAGATGGCCGCCATGGCTAAAAATAGAAAACAGGGGTAAAATGCAGTTTTTGGCTTATAACTCAAAAACCAAAGCATTTAGAGCAAATTTGACGGGGTAAATTGTTTATCAGGTCAAGATCTTTCTGCCCTCGAATTTTCAGATGAATCCGACAACCCGTTGTTGGGTTGCTGCCCCTGAATTGGTAATTTTAGGGATTTTTTGCTGTTTTTGGTAATTGTCTTGAATATTATTATAGATAGAGATAAACTGTAAACAGCAATAATGTTCAGCAAAGTTAGATTTACAAATAAGTCAACAGGACCAAAATGGTCAGTTGACCCCTTTAGGAGTAATTGACCTTTATAGTCAATTTTTAACCATTTTTCGTAAATCTTAGAAATCTTTTACAAAAATCTTTTCCTCTGAAACTACTGGGCAAAATTAATCCAAACTTGGCCACAATCATCATTGGGGTGTCTAGTTTAACAAATGTGTGGCGTGACTTGGCCAACCAACCAAGATGACCGCCATGGCTAAAAATAGAACATAGGGGTAAAATGCAGTTTTTGGCTTATAACTCAAAAACCAAAGCATTTAGAGCAAATCTGACATGGTTAAAATTGTTTATCAGGTCAAGATCTTTCTGCCCTCGAATTTTCAGATGAATCCGACAACCCGTTGTTGGGTTGCTGCCCCTGAATTGGTAATTTTAGGGAATTTTTGCTGTTTTTGGTTATTATCTTGAATATTATTATAGATAGAGATAAACTGTAAACAGCAATAATGTTCATCAAAGCTAGATTTACAAATAAGTCAACATGACCAAAATGGTCAGTTGACCCCTTTAGGAGTTATTGACCTTTATAGTCAATTTTTAACCATTTTTCGTAAATCTTAGAAAAAATCTTTTACAAAAATCTTCTCCTATGAAACTACTGGGCCAAATTAATCCAAACTTGGCCATAATCATCTTTGGGCTATTTAACTTGAATTATCTTGAATATTATAATAGATAAACCCACTGTGTCTAAACCACACCGGCAAAATTTGCTCGGACTCGATGGTATCTAACATCCGGCACAATGACGGAACACCAATAGACAAAAGAAAGGTAGGTTTCTCCTTATTTTTTTACTTTTTTTTATGATATCGAAGAATATATATACATATACAACTATTTTCTATTGTGAGATGCAATATTTTCTACAACCGTTCTATATTAACGGAGAAATAAGTCAAAATGCATGTCAAAATGACGAATTGAGTGAACCTTGCCTCGAAATTGTTTAATTTCTCGTTAAATTGTTCACATTGTACGGAAAGAAAGGTACGGGAAGATAGATATTGACACGGAGATTGCAAATTTAGTTATTATGAGCATCTCCGTAATTGTATCTCTGTGTATGGAACGAAAGAAATGGGTCATGTCAAAATGAAACTGGCCGGTTTCGTCAATGTATACAACCCGGTTTCGTCATAGATTTCAAAATGCATAACCCGGTTTGGTCAAATAAAAAAAATCATAATCGCATTACATTATAATTGATTATTTAACTTCAGCGTTCAAAAGGAGTGTTGTGGGTCGTTGGAAATCAAGTTTGTTCACCGGACAACGGCTTATTATTTATATGAGTCTCAGATTCAAATAAATAATAAGCAAACACTTGAATTCCTACTCTTATAGAACACAAATATTTTAATTTACTTTGCATTCCGAAATTTTTTAACAGCATATTGAGATTAAAGCTCTCTAAATATGCGTTTTCTATATGAGTTATGGGAAAATATGTTGAACATGTTTAAACTTGAAATTAAAGTTTACGGTCTTAAAAATCGAAACACACAACTTTGATATGTGATTTTCTCGCACAAAAGGATGGACACCTTTATAAGTAATCTAATCATTCTATGTATGTAATCTTTTCTACAATCGTTAAGGGATAATTTTAACTATGATACATGTACATCGCGCATTTACTATACAGGCTCTGTCATCGGACGAGTTACTCATTTTTTTATTATTTGTACTTTTGTTGTACTGTTTGTGTCAGCGACAACACTTTGACTCAGTCCATTCCCGAATCACACGCTTGTAATTCCATGGTTGTCTTTGGTTGCTTTATACCATAGGCGTTTTGAACATAAAATAGGCAGGTAGTTTTCTTGTTTGAATTGTTTTACATTTATAATTTAGGGCCCTGTTATAGCTTGCTTTCATGCAGTTTGTGTGTTTTTCTCATTGTTTAAGGCATACGCTGACCTAAACTTGATTAATTCAACATAATTGTTGTGTCTAAAAGAACGTTGTCTCATTGTCAATGTTTATGGGATAAGTGGTTATAGTCACTTCTTCTTAATAAGACCTAGATATAAATGACGGTCATGTTTTGCAAACCAACTTTTATTCACATTGAAAATACAAAACTGTCAGATATTGTTTTCGAAAGTTATCTTGAAGTTTCAATTGAATTTGAACTGTACAAAAAATGAATTTGAACTGTAAAAATAATGTGAAAAACATGCCTATGAAAATAAATGTGCCTACCAGAAACGGGGAGAAAGTTACAAATCTCACTGCTATGTTATGGATGCTTAAGTGTGAAAACTCGCTTTAGTGCGCAAGTAACACAGTATATATAGTACCAGAAAATCTGGCAGGACTGCATGCATGATTAATTTGTGCAGAACAGTATAGACTATATAGTCGGTTTGGGACTGTTCGTCAATGATTGAATGCATAAATGTATTAATAATTGATAGTAAATATTGTAAACTAAGTGTATATATTATACATCATGTAGTATAGTAAATTAAAATTATGGCACAATCAAAACACATCCTTTTATTTTTCATCTTTACATACTACTATTATAAACAAAGAAAATATAATAATGCTACAAAATAATTAGATACCAGTGTTTGCTATTCAGTATTTATATTCCATTTAAAATTAGTTTGAAGTTAAGTGAAATAAGGGATACGCCTTTCATTAGGAAAATGTGTATTATCATAATTAACTATGTCCAAAAGTGCCCGTTTAAAATAGATTTTAACACGCCAAGTTTACTTTACAATAAATATATATTTAAATTCTCGAAAGACAATGTTATCCATGCCAAAGTTTCTTTTCATAAATTGTTTGTTAAAAAAAACAAAAAAAAACCGGGTGATATATATAGACGAAACCGGGTGATTGTGTAGTAACAACATTGACGAAACCGGCCAGTTTCATTTTGACATGACCCATTTCTTTCGTTCCATACACAGAGATACAATTATGGAGATGCTCATCTATAATACTAAAATGACGAGGTCCAATTTATCAGCCGTCATCGGGTAAAAACGACAAATCAAAGAATTAAACTTTATATATAGCTAATATAGGACAATGGTGTAGATTAAAAATTACACCACTCCAGACCCTTTTGTTTTCCACATAATTAATAATGCCAATAATTAACAAGTTCCGGGGCGAATCCGATACCGATACCAATAGTATATTCACCTGTTACCTATTACCTTATCTGTAAGTTCTGCATCTGACAGGCGCACCACCAAACGGTGTATTTGTTTTTGCTATATACACGGGTCATAATCACAGGGTTGACACTCCTACATTCAGTCAAATTGTTACCTATTGTAGTATTTTAATCAGTAAGACTTTACTAAAAATCTGGACTTAAAATAAGGCGTATAGGTACAGTTTTCAATTTGTTAGCGGGCATGACGTAAAAAAGCGAATCAAAGAATTCAACTTTATTGGACAAAGCTGTTGATTAAAAAATACTCAATTCCAGGACCTGAATATCACCAATAATTGATAAGTTCCAGGTCGACGGGTTCAAACAGAAAGATTTGAAAGCAGAGAAAACTGTGTATCTTATAATCGGCACGACTTTATCCGACAATACCAATACTAATACTATTACCAATAATTGATAAGTTCCAGTTCGACGGGTTCAAACAGAAAGATTTGAAAGCAGAGACAACTGTGTTATCTTATAATTGGCACGACTTTATCAGATGACAATACCAATACTAAAATAAGGCTTACGCATAGTTATATACTTTAATTCAGTCACGGACCCGCGATATCACGGGTGTGTTCTAGTAATAACTAAATTTGCAATCTCCGTGTCAATATATATCTTCCCGTACCTTTCTTTCCGTACAATGTGAACAATTTAACGAGAAATTAAACAATTTCGAGGCAAGGTTCACTCAATTCGTCATTTTGACTTATTTCTCCGTTAATATAGAACGGTTGTAGAAAATATTGCATCTCACAATAGAAAATAGTTGTATATGTATATATATTCTTCGATATCATAAAAAAAAAATAAAAAATAAGGAGAAACCTACCTTTCTTTTGTCTATTGGTGTTCCGTCATTGTGCCGGATGTTAGATACCATCGAGTCCGAGCAAATTTTGCCGGTGTGGTTTAGACACAGTGAAACTGTAAACAACAATAATGTTCAGCAAAGTAAGATCTACAAATAAGTCAAATGAATTTTTAGCATTTTTCATAAATTTTTGTAAATTTTTAGAAAATATTTTCCACTGTAATTACTGGGCCAAGTTCATTATAGATAGAGATAATTGTAGCAACAAGAATGTTCAGTAAAGTAAGATCTACAAACACATCACCATCACCAAAACACAATTATGTCATGAATTTATCTGTGTCCATTGTTTAATATGCACATAGACCAAAGTGAGCGACACAGGCTCTTGAGAGCCTCTAGTTTTACTCATGAGCTAAAATGTTCATTTGGTATCTTTTTTCTCCATCTTTCAAATGCTGTTTTGGCATATTTGTTCATACAACATACCTGCCAACTTTTCAAAATATACATTGGGAATATTAAGCGCAATCTATGATCCTCTTTTATTGTCATAAGCATTTTAAATCTACTACTATTTTGTTTGAATGAGTATGTATTTGCTTTTTTTTTTTAATTGAGAAGTTTAATAAATGAAGATTTCTATTCCCCCATAAATCTGGATAGTTGGCAGGTCTGCTACTGTCTTTTTATAGTTATACTTATACAAATTTTGAATGAAGATGGAAGTAATTTCTTTGGAAGTTTTGACATTCCATCAATCTAAATTTGAACATTAGTTTAAATTTTATCAGTATACAGTTACATGTATCTGTTCTTACTACAAGAATATATGAAGATGACTTACAGAATGAGTTAGCCATTTGTCATAGCTGGGGAATTCGAGCCCAAGGACTTATTTGAATTTCTTTCTGATTATTTGGTCCATTCAGATATGATGATTTTTTTAAGTTGACCGATTTTGTGGAGACTAAAATTTTCAAATTATTTTGTAATGCCTACAGATCTGGAGTGCATCTTTAATGCATTTTTGTAAAATCTACATATCTATAGTACATTTTAAGTGGATATTTGTAAAATGATGACTTGCATATCAAATTTGTATTTTATTTCTGTTGACAGGTTTTGTACTGATAGGGAAACAGATGGGGCATTATTATTTTACCTACAATTTGATCTGGACTCTTACAGTAGTTGGTATTGATGTCAGATCAATGATAGCATTTAAATTTATTACCTTTTCCCAAGTTTCTATTATATACAGTATTTGACATATTCCATAGACACTAGACTATATTCTGACCCCTTGGAGTCTTTAAGTTTGTGCCACTTTGAGTTGCGGTCACATCCTATAAACCCCACTTTTTATTTTATGAATTTAAACTAGAGGCTCTAAAGAGCCTGTGTCGCTCACCTGTATTTACTGATGCATTGGAAATCATGTAAAATAAGGTCAAAAACATAATTTATAGTATAAGATATCATTAGATATTATAAAAATATCTAAGATAATAGCAAACCAGATGCTCCGCAGGGCACAGCTTTATACGACCCCAGAGGTTGAACCCTGAACGGTTGGGGCAAGTATGGACACAACATTCAAGCTGGATTCAGCTCTAAATTTGGAATGTGATTAAATAGTTGACACAGTATAGGTTTCTGACACAGAACGAATGTGGTCTAATAAACTTAAAATTTGTTTTTTGCCTTTGAGCAATTCACTATGCTGTTGAATATTAATCCTCTCAAAAAAATGTTTGAAGAAATTTTCTTTTTATGTTTGTTATCACTGAATGGTAAAGATTGTTTTAATTTATCAATTGGTAGTAAAAGTGAATATACATTGTATATTGTATCAAACAATGATTTAAGTTGATTGAACTACTATTCTGGACAAAGAAAGATAACTTCAATTGAAAATATCTTGCTATTGCGCAATATTGTGCAATTAGATATTTCTTGCAATTGTGCAATACTGTGCAATTGAAAATACTTGCTATTGCACAGTATTGTGCAATTGAAGATTTCTTGCTATTGCGCAATACTGTGCAATTGAAAATTTCTTGCTATTGCACAAAACTGTGCAATTGAAGATTTCTTGCTATTGCTGAATACTGTGCAATTGAAAATTTCTTGCTATTGCACAATACTTAATATAATAATTTTGGATCCTTATTTGGACCAACTTGAAAACTGGGCCCATAATCAAAAATCTAAGTACATGTTTAGATTCAGCATATAAAAGAAGCCCAAGAATTCAATTTTTGTTAAAATCAAACTTAGTTTAATTTTGGACCCTTTGGACTTTAATGTAGACCAATTTGAAAACAGGACCAAAAATTAAGAATCTACATACACAGTTAGATTTGGCATATCAAAGAATCCCAATTATTCAATTTTTGATCAAATCAAAAACAGTTTAATTTTGGACCCTTTGGGCCCCTTATTCCTAAACTGTTGGGACCAAAACTCCCAAAATCAATCCCACCTTCCTTTTATGGTCATAAACCTTTTGTTTAAATTTCATAGAAATCTATTTACTTATACTAAAGTTATGGTGCGAAAACCAAGAAAAATGCTTATTTGGGCCCCTAATTCCTAAACTGTTTGGACCTCAACTCCCAAAATCAATCCCCACCTTCCTTTTATGTTCATAAACCAAGAATAATGCTTATTTGGGACCTTTTTTGGCCCCTAATTCATAAACAGTTGGAACCAAAACTCCCAAAATAAATCCCAACCTTCCCTTTGGAGTCATAAACCTTGTGTCAAAATTTCATAGATTTCTTTTTACTTAAACTAAAGTTTAGTGCGAAAACCAAGAAAATGCTTATTTGGGCCCTTTTTGGCCCATAATTCCTAAACTGTTAGGACCAAAACTCCCAAAATCTTTCCAACCTTCCTTTTGTGGTCATAAACTTTGTGTTTAAATTTCATAGATTTCTGTTTACTTAAACTAAAGTTATAGTGCGAAAACCAAAAGTCTTCGGACTACGACGAAGACGACGCCAACGTGATTCCAATATACGACCAAAATTTTTTCAATTTTTGCGGTCGTATAAAAAATGCAAAATTTCCTTAAAATAACTTACTCAGGAGTAGCAATCCAACAACTGGTTGTCCGATTTGTCTGAAAATTTCAGGTCAGATATATCTAAATATGATGAACATTTTTGCCACCGGTCAAATTTGCTTCAGTTTCAGAGATATAAACTCAAAACTGCATTTCACCCTCTGTACTTTTTTTTGCCATGTCTGCACTCTTGGTTCGAGGGCAGGGTCATCTGACACATTTTTTAAACTGGATACTCTTATGATGACTGTACAAGTTTGGTAACATTTTGTCTTAGAAGTTTCAGAGGAGAAGATTTTTGTAAAAGATTAGAAAAATTTACGAAAAATTGATAAAATTGACTATAAAGGACAATAACTCCTGAAGGGGTCAACTGACCATTTTAGTCATTTGACTTATTTGTAGATCTTACTTTGCTTAACATCATTGCTGTTTACAGTTTATCTCTATCTATAATGATATTCAAGATAATAACCAAAAACTGCAAAATTTCCTTAAAATTACCAATTCAGGGGCAGCAACCCAACAACCAGTTGTCTGATTCATCTGAAAATTTCAGAGCAGATAGATATTGACCTGATAAACAATTTTACCCCATGTCAGATTTGCTCTCAATGCTTTGGTTTTTGAGTTATAAGCCAAAAACAGCATTTTACCCCTATGTTCTATTTTTAGCCATGGTGGCCATCTTGGTTGGTTGGCCAAGTCACGCCACACGTTTTTTTAACTAGATACCCCAAAGATCATTGTGGCCAAGTTTGGATTAATTTGGCCCAGTAGTTTCAGAGGAAAAGATTTTTGTAAAAGATTACTAAGATTTACGAAAAATGGTTAAAAATTGACTATAAAGGTCAATAACTCCTAAAGGGGTCAACTGACCATTTTGGTCATGTTGACTTATTTGTAAATCTAACTTTGCTGAACATTATTGCTGTTTACAGTTTATCTCTATCTATAATGATATTCAAGATAATAAATAACCAAAAACTGCAAAATTTCCTTAAAATTACCAATTCAGGGGCAGCAACCCAATAACAAGTTGTTCGATTTGTCTGAAAATTTCAGGGCAGATAGATCTTGACCTAATAGATTATTTTACTGAGTCAGATTTGCTCTTTATGCTTTGGTTTTAGAGTTATAAGCCAAAATCTACATTTTACCCCTATGTTCTATTTTTAGCCATGGCGGCCATCTTTGTTGGTTGGCAGGGTCACGCCACACATAATTTAAACTAGATACCCCAATGATGATTGTGGCCAAGTTTAGTTTAATTTGGCCCAGTAGTTTCAGAGGAGAAGATTTTTGTAAAAGTTAACGACAACGGACGACGACGGACGCCTAGTGATGGGAAAAGCTCACTTGGCCCTGTGGGCCAGGTGAGCTGAAAACAGCAAAATTTCATTAAAATTACCAATTAAGGGGCAGTAACCCAACAAAGGGTTGTCTGATTCATCTAAAAATTTCAGAGCAGATAGATATTGACCTGATAAACAATTTTACCCCTGTCAAATTTGCTCTAAATGCTTTGGTTTCAGAGATATAAGCCAAAATCTACATTTTACCCCTATGTTCTATTTTTAGCCATGGCGGCCTTCTTGGTTAGTTGGCCAGGTCACTGGAAACATTTTATACACTAGATACCCCAATGATGATTGCGGCCAAGTTTGGTTTAATTTAGCCCAGTAGTTTCAGAGAAGATTTTTTGTAACAACGATGGACAAGGCCGGACGCAAAGTGATGAGAAAAGCTCACTTGGCCCCGAAAGGTGAGCTAAAAAAAATAAATCAATTAAAATGATGTGCACAGTTTATTTACTATTCTTTTTGCATAATGAAGCATTTACAAACAAAGTAAAAATGCAAAAATCACAAATATGAACTACACTTCATTTGAATAAAAGGTATGTACATAAAAAAAATAGCACTTAACACACAAACTAATATGACATAATGATGACGTGCTAACAAAAGTTAAATTTAAATCATCTTTCTAAAAAAAGAATAATTTATCTCAAACTTCAAGCATGCTCCAAGTATCCTCTCATTCAAGTTCTTACCAATGTATTGAACATGTTTTAATAAAAAGAGCTTTCATGATGAGAGTTCTTGAGATATGCTTTAAGCTTACTTTCCAGTAAAAATTACAAAGAATTACTGGTTAAAATCATGAAGTTCATAAATTAAACTGTATATTATACCAGTTATAAATTAAATAGCGGCCACTCCAAGTCTTTTAAATAATCATTAAATATGTTCTTGATAAAATAGTGATTTCAAAATAATGATTTTAAAGCTTAATTAACTATTGTTATTCAATTTACTATTTTAAGTGTTTGAAGAATTATTGACATATTATTTATTCTGATTGGTGTTTCATATAAATTCTGAATATTTAAAGTGTACTTCATCTATAATTGGAACATCTTTAATAATATCAAATTCATTATTTTATTATTTCATGCTTCTGTCATTAATACACTTTAACTGTGAATTTAAGTTTGTGATATTATTTTACCAATAATTTCTAAAGTTTTATTCTGATTATATTTTAGAAATGTCTTGACCCTGGTTACAAAAATCTACGCTATTTATAATTTAGAATATTTTAAAACCAAACTCTGAACACATAATGCAGTAATATACATATAAATAATGCTAGTCTTGTCTTAATATAAAATTCAATGATTAACATACATGTTAAGGAAATTATTGGTATTTGGAAATATTTCTACATCTGAGTTATTTGTAAATTAAATGACCTTTAAAGAAAAATAAATGTATTTTCTGTTAATGAAAGCAATACTATCACAAAAGAAAAGACATATATACTAATAACCCAAGAAATTCTAAACTTAACATTTTTTTCTCAAACGGTTAGACATGACAAAGTCCACATACAAAATACAACAGAGAGATATTGATACATGAAATAAACAATTTGATATATAGCAAAATATTTATATCCTCTTTACTGCAAAATAGATATGATGTCTGAAAACAAAGTTAGAATTATTTTAGCTACATAACACTTTTATCATTTCTTTTGACACCACAAAAACTTTTAAAACCAAGTTCATGTAAAGACGATCTCCTTGTAAATAAATTGATTTGGGAATTCATGTATTTCTTCCTTCTATAGTAATATTGTTAATATATGGGTTTAATGAACAGATAGACATACAGGAGGTTTAGAATTATTTTCCCTGACAAAGATGAATATGTCATTAATATTGTGAAGTTGTATAAAGGCTTTAATGAAAGAAAAAAAAAAATATGGGTTCAAATAACTTTACTTTGTCTTTTTAAGTGACATAATAGGCTTTTTTTTTAGAAACACATTGTCTAAATTAAAGATGACAACCAGATGCTCCGCAGGGTGCAGCTTTATATGACTGCAGAAGTCGAACCCTGAACAGTTGGGGCAAGTATGGACACAACATTTATAGAACCCCAAGAATTCAATTTTTGATGAAATCAAATAATGTTCAATTTTAGACCCTTTAGACCTCAATGTGGACCAATTTGATGACCGGGCCCAAATATTAAAAATCTAAATACATGGTTAGATTCAGCATATTGAAGAACCCCATATATTCAATTTTTGTTCAAATCAAACAAAGTTAAATTTTGGACCCCGATTTGTACCAACTTGAAAACTGGGCCTATAATAAAAAAATCTAAGTACATGTTAGATTCAGCATATCAAAGAACCCTGAGAATTCAATTTTTGTTAAAATCAAACTAAGTCTAATTTTGGACCCTTTGGGCCTTATCTAGATCAATTTGAAAACAGGACCAAAAATTAAGAATCTAAATACAAGGTTAGATTTGGCATATCAAAGTACCCCAATAATTCATTTTTTGATGAAATCAAACAAAGTTTAATTTTGGACCCTTTTGGCCCCTAATTCCTAAACAGTTGGGACTAAATCTCCGAAAATCAATCCCAATCTTCCTTTTGTGGTAATAAACCTTATGTTAAAACCAAGGAAAATGCTTATTTGGGACCTTTTTTTGGCCCCTTATTCCTAAACTGTTGGGACCAAAACTCCCAAAATCAATCCCAACCTTCCTTTTGTGGTCATAAACCTTATATTAAAATTTCATAGATTTCTGTTTACTTATACTAAAGTTATTGTGCGAAAACCAAGAAAAATGCTTATTTGGGCCCTTTTTGGCCCCCAATTCCTAAACTGTTGGGACCAAAACTCCCAAAATCAATCCCAACCTTCCTTTTGTGGTCATAAACCTTGTGTTTAAATTTCATAGATTTCTATTTACTTATACTAAAGTTAGACGACGCCAACGTCATACCAATATACTACCAAAAAATTTTCAATTTTTGACGTCTTATAAAAACCATTGTCTTGAACAATTGTTGCATCAAGAAATTTCAGACTAGAAATGATTGCACATTGATAACGGTTTCTAAGTTATAACACTACTACTTTAATAAATTTAAACAAAAATATCCAAACAATTTGCATTGTTTACATTGCATGAGATTAGGGACCTACTATTATACTATATTGTTGAATAATATAATTATTTTACAAATGAAAATAATGTCTCAACATCTGAAGAAAAAGACTGAAAAATAGCTTATGTATTTTTACTGATAAAAATCGTTATATTAAACCTGCTTTAACCTGTCAAAAACTGAACAATCTGCTTAATGTCAACATATTACAGTATAAGCATGGATATCATTAATAATCTGCTTCTTTTTAATTTGTTTTTGTTCTGAAATTGCATAAGATAATTTTCACTAAATGTAAAGCAAACAACAATCAATCAATCTATCCAAATAAAATATCGGGAAAAACATTTAAACAATGTCAAAAGTCACCGGCACTTGATTATGGGACTGCGTTTCATGTTATTATTAATACTCCTTTCTAAACCTGGCTAATTAGAAACTTCACATTTCTTTTAGTTACTGGTGTAGGCATGTAATATTGTACTGCATACAAACAATTAGATCTGCATATGTTAATGGCAATTTATTTTGAAATTAACCTTATAAAGATAGTTGACAGTAGATGTTGTTAACTATGCAGAAAAGAAACACCAATGTACATGTATACATTATGGCTATTTCCCTAAAAGAAAATAACCAATTTTAAGTCCAAAACAGGAGAATTACATAGACACACATATTGAATAATTATACAGCAAATTTTACCTTTCATCTATATGTGATGTACCATATATATTTATATCAACTAAAATACTTAAACCCTGAATTGAAACATAGTTTATACACAAAAAATGCAGATGAGCAAATATAAATGTTCTCGCTACAACATTATACACAATGTACTGTGAAATAAGAAAAAATACATGTATTCAGATGACAGGGTCAATATATGACCAGCATACTGAAACTTATGAACTCTGAATCAGAATACAAATCATCATTAGAATCCACTCAATTTTACATATCATGTATGTGTTGAACTGGATCCATGTCCGACTGTGAATTCTGGAAACAGAATAAAGTAATGTAGGAATGTGACATCAATTACAATCACACTTAGAGATATTTACAACAGGTGGGTTAACTCAATGACTATCTGTTTTGAAAAAAAGCTTGTAGTGTAAACAAATCACAATGAATGGAACAAATTGCAGAAAAATAAGTGAACTGAGCATTTAACCTTCTGAATATATAATGTCAACAAGCAGATAAATAACAACAATTAGTACAACAAGGTTTAAAATGTCCTACAATTATCTTACAAACTAAGAACACAACAATAACAATTAAATAGTAAAACAATACATCTGTGTAGGATAATACTGTACAATAGTAAGTCTGCCAAGTAGTAGGCATTTCAAAGTTATTATAATATCATAAATGGCATTCCTAACGGATCACATGATCACTCAATGACCAGCATTGCCATAAAAACATGATGACACCACATTAATAAACTTTGTGTTTTGTAGTAAACTTTTCTACTAAAGACAACTTTACACTTTTCCTATGTAATAGGACCTATCAGATATACATATAACTGCATTTATCATAGATTTTTTTGGTAAATAAGTGATATTGCAATTTGATTCAAGTTGCATCACGTATAATAAATGCATTACTCATTCAATATTTATATTAAAATATCACTTTGTTTGTTGAACTTATACATGCAAGTTTTAAGATCAAGTACACTTATCTTTAGTATTATACATAATTGCAGAGATCATTAGTTAAAAGACTGATAATGATAACAACAGCATCATAACCCAAATAACTCATGATAATGGTGTTACAACTATATGTCAAGTTTTCGCAATTACTTATCTGGTTTAATGCCAGCAGCATGTAACAAGTGGTGACACTACTATCATAACAATTCAACTTAAATTTGCACTCATCTTAATCTTCCCACCAGTATAAAGATTTGATCTACTCATTCATTTTAATTTTCACTTTAAAAAAAAATACTATTGTACTTAAATTAACATATTACAAAACCACCTGCCAAACCACATATATAATATCATACTACGAGAGCCTACATTTTCAGTCAGTGATCAAACCACATTTACATAACTTACAACCAGATGCTCCGCAGGGCGTAGCTTTATACGACCGCAGAGGTTGAACCCTGAACGGTTGGGGCAAGTATGGACACAACATTCAAGCTGGATTCAGCTCTAAATTTGGATTGTGATTAAATAGTTGACACAGCATAGGTTTCTGACACAGAATGAATGTGTTCTAATGAACTTAAAATTTTTGTTTTCTCTTAGAGCAATTCACTATGCTGTTGAATATTAATCCTCTCAAAAAAATGTTTGAAGAAATTTTCTTTTTTATTTATGAAATTTCAAATGAGAAAAATTGAACCCAATTTTTTTAATCACATCCCCCTTTCCCTTATTCCAAAACTAATCTCAATTAAAATTTCTAATGGAGTTTGCAACAATAACTACTCATTTAAATACATCATAAAATATTAAGATGTAAAAAAGAACCCCAATTATTCAATTTTGATGAAATCAAACAAAGTTTAATTTTGGACCCTTTGGGCCCCTTATTATGTTGGGACCAAAACTCCCAAAATCAATACCAACCTTCCTTTTATGGTCATAAACCTTGTGTTTAAATTTCATAGATTTCTATTAACTTATACTAACGTGATGGTGCGAAAACCAAGAAAAATGCTTATTTGGGTCCCTTTTTGGCCCCTAATTCCTAAACTGTTGGGACCTAAACTCCCAAAATCAATACCAACCTTCCTTTTGTAGTCATTAACATTGTGTTTAAATTTCATTGATTTCTATTTACTTAAACTAAAGTTATTGTGCGAAAACCAAGAATAATGCTTATTTGGGCCCTTTTTTGGCCCCTAATTCTTAACTGTTGAAACCAAAACTCCCAAAATCAATCCCAACCGTTCTTTTGTGGTCATAAACCTCGTGTCAAAATTTCATAGATTTCTATTAACTTAAACTAAAGTTATAGTGCGAAAACCAAGAAAATGCTTATTTGGGCCCTTTTTGGCCCCTAATTCCTAAAATGTTGGGACCAAAACTCCCAAAATCAATACCAACCTTCCTTTTGTGGTCATAAACCTTGTGTTAAAATTTCATAGATTTCCATTCACTTTTACTAAAGTTAGAGTGCGAAAACTAAAAGTATTCGGACGACGACGACGACGCCAACGTGATAGCAATATACGACGAAAATTTTTTCAAATTTTGCGGTCGTATAAAAATGCATCTTCTAGAGATGGATGACCCTCTATCAAGGAGTTACCATTTTGGATCTTTGAGATATAGGCCTCACACTAACAATTTAAACATGTCCCAAATGTTACAGATCTATGTTATACTACAGAAAACACTTATACCATACTGGGTTTCTTACTAATGTCAACTAAGAGTGACAAGCAGGCCATATTGAAACTTTACTGAACTATGTTGTTGTATCTTAGTAATTACCGGTATTGATCACTTTGTTTCTGAAGGACCAAATTTATTTCAAAACTAAATTGTTTGTATCCTCCTTCTCCACCTATACTGCTTATACCATATACCATTAAATAAATATCTCTGTTAAGATTTTCCACCCAAAAAGTGGTCATATGAGTCTACACTTTGTCTTATTGAACTCATTGGCCAAGCAATAAAATGCTTTAAAAGTTTAAATTGGTTTCAGATAGAAGAGTTATTTTGTTATTCAAATATTACAATAGGGTTTGTCTTCTACTGAACACTTGTAGATTTAAATACAGTTTTACAAATTCCATAATATATGAAATTTCTTATTCTTTTGTGCATAGCACAAATAATGCAAAATATTATTAGATTTCCTTTTGATATTTTATCCCCATTTTATTAAAACAAATTCAGATATTCTAGTGAAAGTCAACAAAATATTAAAAATCAATATTTTAAAAAACCCAACAAAACTTCAAAATGTTTGGACATCTATAAACGAACAAAACTTTTCCTAACAAGTAAAGAAAAATCTATTTAGACATTTATTTTTCCATTGCATCCTGTTCAAGTCTTTTTCGCATGAAAAATTAATTTTAAATGAAAAATGCTATGTTACCTTAATTAACAACTTTATGTTAACCTTGGTCGTATTTGTAACAATTGTACACCAAATATCAGTTTTGTGTTAACACTACCTATAACCTTAGAAATACTAAAATGGTAACATATAAATAAAGGCAAGTTATGAAATCATAGCACATATGATGCATTAGTGTTAAAACAATAGTTATTAGGAATGATTATCAAAATAAAAAAAGATGAAAACAAAAATGACATATTAAGTTAAATAGATGCACATATAGCTATACAATATCAATTTTAATGAAAAATGAATGTATTTTTAAACAAGTTCTATGATATAAGGATTTCTTTTTTTTAAGAATTTATTTATAGTTATGCCAAATCATGGCAATACATCAGTTTTTTGTCAAGGTTGTAACATTCAAAAATTTACTCTCAGGTTCAACAGGACCATTAAGATTTTAATTTGTTAAATAATGTTTAAGACCTTTAATTGTAGTAAGCTTACTCTAAGCAGCAGAGAACAATTGATAAAGATTGGATGCAAGAACAGAACTTAATAATGCCCACAGTTTTATAAATGCCAGGTCTTATAATGCTGGTACTATTTTTCTGCAGCAGTAAGGTTGTAAGTTGTTTTAAAAAGTAACTGTGCCCTCTTGTTTACAAAATTTCAATATTATTTGACTTGATTTTTCCTGTTTTAACACCACTTTTAAGCACTGCTTTTTGGCCTTTTTGTGGTGACCAGTTTTTATTGGTGGAGTAGCAGGGGCGGATCCAGCCATTTTAAAAAGGGGGGTTCCCAACCCAGAGTAAGGGGGGGGGGGGGGGGGGGTCAGGGCCGTAATTAGGGTTCGAATTCAGGGGAGGCAGGGTTTGGGGCCGCCGATTGAGCATATTTTTTTCTCTCAGTCATTGGCTAAAAATGACCTGTTTCCCTTCGATTTCCTTACTTTAGGAAACATCAGTATTGCTTGAACCTGGAAGCAACTTTTATGCAAAAACAAGCTGAGATTGCTGTTCGGGTCGAGCCAAGGCTCCGTCTTGAAGGCTGTACTTTGACCTATAATTGTTAACATTACATAATTTTTTCTCAAATGATATGGCTAAAAATGACCCGTTTTCCTTCGATTACTTTAAGAAAGATCAGTTTTGCTGGATCCTGGGAACAATTTTCATGCAAGCAATTATTATCTGTATTTAAAGATATTTTTTATAGAAACTGGTAAGTTCAAAAAAATATATAAAGCAAGATTATAGACCGTAAATTTTTTGTTTATTGAGGACCTTGAATTCCAATATTTTTGAAAGCTGAACAGACATGTATATAACTATATAACTACAACCAGGGACTTTCTATACTTTTTTATATATAGTTTTCCCGTTCGAATGGTTTTATACTTGGTTTGGGACCCTTTATAGCTTTTTGTTCAGTGTGAGTCAAGGCTCAATGTTGAAGGCCGTACATTGACCTATAATGGTTTACTTTTATAAATTGTTATTTGGATGTAGAGTTGTCTCATTGGCACTCACACCACATCTCCCTATATCTAGTCTAGTATATGCTTAGTATAGAAAGTCCCTGCTACCATGAATGGGAGTGTTTACCTACTAAGGCATTGACCATAATGTTCTCGTACGATCGGGAGACGTTAAAAAAAATGATCTAACAGCTGATTCAGCCGGAAACGAATTTCCGATATCTTAAAAGATTCACAATACAAAAGGAACTCCTCTGCTTAATTGAACCCCCACATAAATGTGAATAGTTAAGTTTGGATTCAAAATTGCTGAAAGCAAAGTTTCATATGTGTTCTCGTACGAATACTGACCCCCTCAATACAGTGAATAACAGACTGACGGCCACACGAAAAAAAATATATACTGAAACGGTTCACTTTCGATCTCAAATACGGATAATGACAGACATATCACGTAACATGATAACTGCACTGTTATAACTGTAAACTTGTGTTGTTTATAATATAAATTCAAATTCTTCGTGTACATATTG
Organism: Mytilus edulis; assembly: GCF_963676685.1. Classification (NCBI taxonomy): domain Eukaryota; kingdom Metazoa; phylum Mollusca; class Bivalvia; order Mytilida; family Mytilidae; genus Mytilus; species Mytilus edulis. The sequence continues at coordinate 83,239,598 of NC_092345.1, read as the reverse complement.
TCAATATTTTATTTTATTACTTCAAAAAAAAATTTTGGTGTAGAAAATTCAGGGGAGGCAACACTCCCCTGCCTCATAGGTAGTTACGGCCCTGCGGGGTTCCAGCTATATGCTCCCATACAAATGCATTGATCGGCCAAAAAAAAGGGGGGTTCCAACCCCGGAACCCCCCCTCTGGATCCGCGCCTGAGTAGCTGGAGAAAACCACCAACCTTCAATAGAATTTTTTTTTAGCAAATCCAAAATTTTACACTAAAATGCGTCTAGTTTTATGGTCAAAACTGATGTTTGCAGAGATGACAACTTAACATGAGGTAGTACTGTGTTTTCAGGATTAATTGTTCTTAAAGGCTGCAACAACGGCAATAAATTATGTTCATGCTTACAAGTATTCAAAGATCTAATAAATGAAAGTAAAAGAAAAAAATAAAATAATTTATCAAAAATGTATAAAATCTAAATTGAAATAAGAGGTTCACATGTGCCTGTATTGCCTTCCTTGCCTAAAGCTATCAAAATGAATTACTGTACAAGATCTCCTAGATTCCTAAAATTTTCAAATCTATTTCACCTTGTCGTTTCAGACTTAACACAGTATAAAAGGGAAATATATGTGCCCAAAGCAGCAAAGCATTAATCCTATTAGCAAGTAATCTTCAATTTTGGTACAGGTTGTACTAATCAAAACATTTTTAAAGAAAACAATTTTCCTTGCAGTTTCACAGAATAAACTGAATAATTATCCATTTGAACAAACGTCAACACTGGAAGCCATGGTTCATACCTGGTGTGAACTAAACGATCAATTTCTATTATAGATTTACCTTCAATATGCCAGAACAGTTTGATGTGAATTTTTTAAAATGTGATCTCTTAACAGTTTTCAATTGGAAACTATGTGGATAAAAGGATATGTGAAGAAAGGTTATAATGAGTCAATCAAAGAAAAATACCCACAAACATACAAAAATCAACATCAGGATATGAGGTGCCATTACCACAAGTGACATCACATCAGCTTGCATGGAATTGAGGATTTTCTCAAAAGCATCATTCCTTTAATGTTTGAAAATATATAGCTTCTTGTGTCCATGTTTACCTTTATTTGCCTAATGAAGTGATTTTAAAACAAACTTATGCACTTTTCTACCTATTAATGTTCATATGAAATAGATATTTTAGAGGAATCTTTATAAATATTAACACTTGAATTGTCATAAATTAAAGCTCATGCTGTTTCTTTAAACAAAGGGGACTATAATAGACTTATGTGACGGTGTTTCACTTAATCTATCAAACAATTTGGGATTTGTTTTTTGTTTTTAAGATTTAATATAGCCTAAAAAACAATTTACTAAAGCAGTAATGCTGATTTCATGAAAGTAAAGAAGCATTAAGGCAATATAAAACAGGTATACATCATGATAAAAAATTATTTCTTCACAATCTTAAAATAATAAAAGACAATGTTTCTTAAATTAAATGACATTAGTGCTGTTTCAAATGACTAATCTGAAGATATTTACAATGTAGCAATCTCATTATTATTATATACAAATTTGTCGTTGGATATTCTATGATTATAACATTGGATATTTTTTTCCAGCTGGAATTAAACTTGACGTTCAGACTCATATTTGTTATGATGTCATCGAGTCTTTGACAAGGTTTTTCACAACCTTTATTTAGGCACTGAGTATCACTTATCAGTATGATTACAGGCTGATGATTGGTCGGTGGGTAAACAGTCATCAACTGATGCCTTTGAAGTTGTATTTCTGGACAAAATGTTGGAAGCTTTTTTCCCATCATAATGATTGGCTATATGATTAGAGGAAGCTGTATTATTACTATCAGCTTCTGCTTCTTCACTCACTTCTTCTTCTGTAGAGCTCCGTATATCTGTGATTTCCTGTAAACAGAAATTATACACAGAATTAAAAAAAAGGATTTGGCTAATATCTATTACTAACTGTACTAAAATTGACCATGCTTGAATTGATTCCTAGCTATTGGAATTTTTGGTTGACTCATGTATATCTTCACAATATGTTTTTGAGATATAATCTCTTTGATGATATTGTATGGCTTAACTTAAGATTAAAAGTTAGCATAATTTTGTCTATTATTATATTAAAGAGCCTTCTGAAATGGTCACATCTTCAATTTGTCTGATCTATACAGTATTCTTGGTAAAGTGCAAATGATGACAAACAATATGAAATCTTTCAAGCAACTGGTCTTAAAAAAGCAGATTCTAATGGACAGACAATAGAGACTGTTCAAATTAGGTGGTGTACACAAATCATTCCTTTAAATCATCTATATCATAATGAGAAATGTCTGGACAACTTGGAAATTTTGAATAACAGACATATGTGGTTATCCTATTACTCAGTGAGAAATTCAGTGGTCACTGATAATGAGGTTAAGGATATGTGAGTGCTTACAATGCAATGTTAAAAACAATTGACATTTTAAAAGGACACAATTCATATAAAACATTTACTATGCAATTTGCAATATAATTTATTGCCAAGGGTCATAACTCCTTAAAAATAGTTAATCAATGATTTTCTAAAGGTCCTTGATGGATGAATGGTCTCAGTAGTTCAACAACTGTATCCTGATTCTGTCAACAAAAAGGCAATGATTTCAAAAACTAATTAACTACAATATTAATAAGACTACCGGTATATCATAGAATTGTCAGTTTTCTGATGAAGTCAGTTGTTCTCTACAGCTTCTTTCACCAATTAAACTGGCTGCCATAAAATAGCAGAAACAAGAATGTGTCCTCAGTACACAAATGCCCCACTCGCACTATGATTTTCTATGTTCGTGGACCGTGAAATTGGGGTAAAATCTCTAATTTGGCATTAAAATTAGAAAGATCATATCATAGGGAACATGTGTACCAAGTTTGAAGTCGATTGGACTTCAACTTCATCAAAAACTACCTCGACCAAAAACTTTAACCTGAAGTGGGACAGACGGACGAATGGACGAACGGACGAACGAACAGACGGACGGACGAACGGACGCACAGACCAGAAAACATAATGCCCCTCTACTATCGTAGGTAGGGCATAAAAATAAGAAGCAAAAAATTTGACAAGAATTGTACATGAAATATGGTTTACAAGACTAAAGGGCAGAAAAACCTCTAGTATTTCTATGTCATTCTACACCTTAGCCGGGGAAAAATGTTTACAGAAACAATTGCCTCATTCTGCAACAATTGTCAGTGATGCACTAACAGATCATGGGTATCACATTTTTACATACAAACCAGTGTAAATGAATAGAGAAAAGCATCAGAGGTCAGTTTCAGGAGGCACACAAATAAATTCTAGCCAAATAATGGTGGAATGAATCACATAAGGATACAACTACATGCCTGTCAAATCAAAAAGCCATATTTCCATAAAAATTAAGTTAATTGGAGTGAAAATCATTTCAAGCCCTAACACCTATCTATCCACACAAACAAATTTAAGGTAGCACTACAGTCAAAATTTTCTGACTCCAATCAACAGTCTTTAAAGATTAATTTCTTCAAAACTACTCAATGGATTTTTAAAATCTTTAACTCATTTTAAAGCTGAAATATAACTCTTTCTTAATCTATATTTAATTTTATTTTTAGTTTGAATAATTTCAAAATATAACACATTAATTGCCCAAAACATGGTCTTCCAACTTGGATTAAAATGGCACATTCATGTCAAATGGTAGTAAAAATTTGTTTTCATCCCTTAAATGAGACAATGATTCCCTATGTTTTATTGTTGGAAGGAATTCATGCAATTACTAACTAAATCAAAACTAACCTAAACTATCACTAAAATTATCTATGTTATTTGTAATGTTAAAATCAGACAAGACAAAAGCTGTGTCTGGATCTGCATAGCTGCAAACAATTGATTGAGGTAACATATATACTGAAGCACAAGAGATCATTCCCTTTCACTGAAGGCAAGAAACTATATGTAAACACATATTGGATGAACGGTAAAAACTTTGATGTAAGTTTTCAAATCTGTCAATAGGATGGAATAGCAAACTGAGTGGAACAGTTTCAAGACCTGCTTTTGGGATTGGCAATAATTCAAAATGCAAGAACCATTCTTAAATCCAAGGGGTTTCGTATTAATTTTGGTCAAATGTTTCATCATATCTAAAATTATAAAGTATTTACAACTACATACACAAATAAACAATAATCTTGTTATGTCATTTGTTTTCGACTTCTGGTCTTGGCATGGTTCAAGATTTACGTTTCTTGCATGAATAGTCATACTTTTTTTTAAATACCTCTAGGTCAGTACATCTACTTATGGTCTATCGTCCATGAGGTTTTTAACATGAAAAAATACTAACATTCTGACTGTAAAAGGTTAAGGTGTTATTATCTTTATGAACCGTTCATGTCCAAATCTGGTTAAGCATGCACTCTCAATATTTCTGACTCCAAAATATATGTTAAAATCAACATTTATGTTTAATTTGAAAGAAAATCAGATGTATAGTAATTTTCTGCCTCAAAATTTCGGTCAACATTCATATTTCCTTGTGATTCAAAATTTCGACATACTTAATAATGATCTAAATACAACATATACAGGTTATACTTATAATTAGGTCAATTAAGACCCTCAGCATACAACTCCTTTGAAAGTTAAAGGTTCATGATTAGTAAAAAAAATCCAGTTGGGACCAGGGATGGGGTAATTAAAAATGTAATAGTAATTAATGCATTACAATTTTCCATGTAATTGAATGTAATGTGTAATTGAGCATTTTTTTAATTACATGTAATGGTAATTTAATTAATTAAATTGAAAAAAGCATGTAATGCTCAATTACTTTTGAATTACATTTCAATTACATGTTCTTTTATGGTGTTACAGTTAAGGATTTGTGTTTTATAATATAAATTGTAAAATTATATATATTTTTCAAATATTAATATCAATGCTTTTTTAATATATGAAGTCTGTAATATATTCTTAAGTTTTTATATATTTTATTTGACCTACAGATTTTTCTGAATAGTCTTATAATTTGAAAAATGTGATAATCATATATAAGGGTTGTTCAATTTTTAAGAAAGATCTTTAACTAAATAGATTGATAAGTAATAAACAACTTGTTAAACAAAAACAATAAAATGTGTTACTGTGAAACATCTGTCTGAGACAGTTCATTTAGAATTTAAAATCACTGCATACAATCATTTTGTTAAATTAGTATACACAAAAGGATTATAGAAATAAAAATTAACAGCTGTAAAAACAAACAGCAATTAATCAGATTAAAATGTCCAGGGGCAATGCCACTATTACAGATATTTTATCTAATTAGCAAAATATTGCTAATATTGAGACATTATATACATATATTGTTTGTACTAAAATTATTTTCAATATTGTGACAAGCACTTTTTTATATGTTTAAAGTAAAATAAAAAAATATTTTAAATTCATTTGTAATTTCCTTATTCATATTATGTTTAATTCAAATGAGTTCATTTCTGAGATGTCAAAATACCCCTTGATGTATTGGCAAGTTAATAGGAACAAATTCCCTCTCCTATCAATATAATGATCTTCTAATCAAAAAATTTCCATGTCCTGATCAAACAATATCTTGTACCATATTAGCTCCTGTCCAAAGACTATTTAATTTACAATTGCTGTTTTCAGACCAGAAAGATTCAGAATAATTGACAAAACATTAAAATAACTATATTAAATGATTATCAAATGCAATGCTTAAACTCTGCTTACATGAAAAGGAGTAGGTCCGGTAAGGACCGATTTTGGCCTCAAATTTCAGTTTAATCTGACGAAAGATTTTGACCACTTTTTAAACACTTAAGTGTCTATTTCATATGATTCAATTAATTTATGTGCAAGATTTTAACTTATTAAGTCATTAAAAACGATCCGATTCAAGCTCAAATATGAAAAATCTACCAAATATCCGAAAAAATGTCACTTTTAAGATGGTTTTTGTCAAAAACGAAAGTGGCCGCATCCGTGTTCATCCTCAATCTTTACATATGTTATGTATTTCCATCAAATACAACTTCCATTTCAATATTTTGGATGAACACGAATGCGGCCACTTTCGTTTCACCCGGAAACCGTCTAAAATTTAACTAAAATGCGGGACTTGTGAAGATTTCAGTAATTTAGCACGACTTCATGGTGCTAGTACCCAATATATGTGCATTGTATTGTCAAAAACAGCACATATTTATGTAGCAGAACCATTCTACTATCCAATAACTAAGTAAAAGTTTACATTTTAACAATTTTGTAAAACCGCTATATTTTGGGGCCAAAAAGAGGTCTTACCGGACCTACTCCTTTTACACATGCATTATATAAACATGTAAATTATTGTTAAAAAATATCATGATGAAATGTAATGTGTAATTTAATTAATTACTTTAGTAAAGTAATTGTAATTTAATTAATTACATTTCAAAAACTGTGTAATGTGTAATTAGTGTAATTGACCATTTTTGCAATGTAATGTGTAATTTAATTAATTACATTCCAATGTAATTGACCCCAAGTCTGGTTGGGACAAAACTCATATATTAGATTTGTTAATATTCATTACACTATAACAGACAAAACACCAGCACAATATCCAGAAGAATGTATCATTCACTCACCAAGCATTATTGAATAAAAATGATACAGTGCACTAAGAAAATAGGTGTAACATAGACACTGTTTTAGTGGAATTCTTGTCTTGCTAATTATATTTGCTATACAAAGGTTATGTCTATCCATGAAAGTTTTCTTAAGATAAACAAATGGAAAAAAATGTGTTCCAATTGTAATTTAGGCAATTACAATTGACTTATTTGTAAATCTTGTGTTACTGACTATTGTTGCTGTTTGAAGTTTTAGTCTACCTATTGTATTTTTTCAGATACGGTTTTGGGTAAAAAAACTAAAATAGGTAAACAATAATCTGATTGTCTCACTTTATGACGCCATCTAGGCAAGACAAAAAGACAACTTTTGTTTTTTGAAATTACAGATTCAGCCATGGCTTAAAATATGTATCCCATTTAGTGGGACAAACATCCAATTCTATCAGGATCCATAGTAAGGTTAACCATAAATAATCTGAGATATTTACTGGTAGGTATAACTTATTTATATATAGAACAATACAAATATGAAACATGGCAAATTCTCTCTTATCAAAAATACCATTTGTATATTCAAACTGAGCCACTGAGAGTAGAGGAAGAAGAAGAGAAAGGTATCATTTGTATACTGTAAATCCATACGAGTTTGCAATATAGTTTGACACCTGAAAAATGCAATGTTTTGCATATTCAAAGAAATTGTTTTTTGCAAATAGATAGTGAAGAATGACCTTTTGTTGATTTATGAATCATGCTCATTGACGAAGGTGGCCCTTGAAATTCTGTCAACTTGAACTTCATTTAATGCATTTTGCATTAATAGGCCCAGATCTAAAGAACTAGATATCTTATAGTAATGACCTTTTGTGTTTTGTGACAAAGGTCAATACAAATATGATCAACTTAAAATTCCTTTAACAAAAGAATGACATTGATTTAAGGTCCAGATCTAAGTAATTGCCTTCAAAGAGACTACACCAAGATTGATCTGATGCCTACCAGCCTTTTTAGACCTGCTGGGGTTCATACAAATCCCCAAATCAAAGAGCTGAAAGCTCTCAGGAAAAATGACGCCACTGCCTCTAATATTGGGATATTTTTTATGCAAGTCTTGATTTTCACATACTGTTATAAGTTTAACATTGCAACATGTCTCGTAAGCATATAATTGATATTCGTTTATGTGTGTGTGAAGTGAAGATGACAACTGACTGGTGTTTTTTTTAAATACAAATGAACAGGTCAAGACTACCTAAATGATCTACAGTATCCAATGACTATACTGGTGGTTTTTTTTGTACAAATAAATAGGTCAAGAATACTGGAATTATCTACAACATCCTATGATTACTAGCTGTTTTTTTGTACTAATAAATATGTCACAACTATTTAAATGATCTACAATATCCAATGACTACAGGCTGTTCTTTTATACATACTAAATAAAGACTACCTGAATGATCTAAAGTATTCTAAGTAAATAAATGTGTAATTGTTTTCTTGCAATTACATTTTTCTAAATCAAGAATACAGACTACTAGTATCCTTTCAAACCAAATAATTATGAAGAGCCTGTTGTAACAAGCTCTTATACCCCACAAGTCCTATAACATATCACTTCGCATTCTTATTCAATTTTTAACGTTTGAATACTGATATTTTCATTTTTTTTAGTAAATAGAAATAGTAAATAATGCTCCTGAGGTATATGTTATAGGACTAATTACCCACATACTCATTACATAAGTTACTAGTAACATAGTTATTTCTGTTACTTGAAGCAAATTCTATTTCTGTAGATTTATACAATAGCATAATATTGTTATACTTGTTTTATTTCACCTTGAAGATTAGACAAATAGGGATACTCCTTTGATTTTTTATTTCATGTCAGTCAGGTCCCTTTATATGAAACTTGAAACCACTTCCCTGCCATATTGATATTATATAACAACTCTGCCCATGACCCATATAATTTGATATTCATTCTTTAACCGTATATCATAGTAAGCTAGTTTTTTTTATTTTACACTAATCCACAATCTTTCATGTCAAATTTCTGTCTCCATTTAAGTTTATGCCATTGAACCATCATGGTATAAAACACAAGTCCAAGTAATTATGCTGTTATAGTGGGTCACCATATATTCAACTTGGGTGGCATTTTAGTTATTGAAATTTGTGTCAGATTGGATAATGAACTAGACCTGTAGGAATTGATCTCATAATTTAATATGGAGCCATAGTATGTGACCCCTACCCGGTAACAAAAATAAACATGTCAAGCGGCCAAATTTATCATCAGAGATTACAAGTGAAGAGAGGAGGGATAAGTCTCCAAAATGCTTGTCAAACTGGAACTACAACAAGATCTCCAGACAAGGACGAACAAAGCGTTGAAGCCAAAGTTAGTATTTATGTAAAAAGTAGTTCAGGGGCTGATTCACGCTATTGAACCAGACGAATTTCTCTAAAAAGCATGTACAAAGAGAACCATAACTGCCGAGAAATTCAAAGAATACCACGCAAGAATCATTGTGAAAAAGCAAGTAAAGAATAACTCTAATTGTGAGTGTATTGACATGATATTTTCTTATAAAAAAAGCAGTTGTTTGTAAAACGAAAAGACTATCAAGTTTTCCCTGATTAATTATATATCTTTAATGTTTTAACAATGTTTTAGTTTTACTTCACATAATCAATAAAGGTATAAAAATAGATTTATGAGTATCTTAACAACATTGGTTGGTACACTTCGATCTTTTTGGTAATAAGAAGGACCGGAGGTATGTAAACTGGTTCACGGTTGATTACTACACAAAAATGTAATACAGCAGATTCCAGTTTGTATGTAAAATAGTAAATACGAAACCAAGCACGGTAGACGGAGAAATGTAATAGAAAGTAAATACGAACCAAGGGCGGTAGGCAGAGAAATGTAATGGAAGTTCAGGTCAATAGTATCGGAACAAGACGCTGAAGCGTCATTTTCCAAAAATGGCTGGCAGATATTCCAGTATCTCCTACTAGTACAGGAATCATCTGTTGTCAGTTGTTCCATATTTGGTGAACTAAATTATGTACATTGACCTTCATCAATAATAATAAAAAAAAGCAAATAAAAAAATTATGGATGTGGGGATAAGAAGTTGTTAAAGATAGCTCCATTTCTTTCCACAGTTACCCATTATTTTTGATGCAGAGTTATACATTTCCAGACACAATATACTAGTGATTAATAATTATTATAGAAGGAGAGTTAAATTAAAATGGGTCATGACTGTTCCTTCTTCACATATTAATTTATATTATTAGTATTCAATGCCACGGAAAATACAAACTAAGATATTTTGTATCAAGACTATCGAAATCTCTTACATTCATATACTGTGGATTCATTATCATTTGAGGGATACCAGTTTTGGTAAAGGCTAACCAAGATATCAAACAAATGTTCATTTTGTTTTTAGAAGCTTGTATGCAGACTTTTCCAAAACTGTGAAATCAAATATCCACAAAAATACCATTTTTTCTAAATCCATAAAACTGGTACCCATGAAAATAAATGAATCCACAGTAATTGTCTAAGATAATACACAATAATGTAAAACATATCTTTATCCATCTCTTTCATAAAAATATTGACACAACGTATTACATGTATAGATGAATTGAGGTTTAATGTCCAGTGGCCAATATTACTTGCATATATGAACAAGAACATGTTGATTTAATATGAATATGGACTGATATGCTGTGTTCACCAGTCTTTACTTTAGTTCTTACAAATAAATTTCCATGTTGTTTGCGGAAAAGCACCAAATACCAATAATTTATAGTATTAGAATTTACTTGCAGATTAATTCAGAACACCAAGAAATTCTTTTTACATGATAGAAATAGATTTTTTTTTTTGTATTCTGTATGATTAGTTTATATATCAAAAGCAGTCTGAAGTGTAAAAAATGTGATTTTGTTAAAAAATGTAATAAATTTCTAGAATAAGTCAATACAAAAATAATGAGTAACTTAACATGCCATATGATTTCAATGTATGAATGATCCCTTAAATATCTTCTCACCCATAATTTAAAAACTTTTTACTAAATTTACTAAATTTTAAATTATAAAAAGACTTATATAATATTAAAGCTATTGTAAATATGCAAAAAGACTTGATTAATTCAATATGACACTGCAATCCATTATTATTTAGAATTTTGAGTGCTCAGTTTAAATGTGGGTGAGTGAGATAGGTAGGTAAATTACTCTCTATCTCACCTGATTGTCCTGCAAATAAAAATAACAATCAATTATCAACTGATCAAAACAAACATTAGTAGTACCTCAACTAAACATTTAGTTCTAACACACACTTTTACACTGACATAAACAGTTCTTATATTAACTGATCATATCATATGTTTTAACAAACGATTGTACACATTAACATTCCCAAATGCTGACTTAGAGGGCACATGGCAAATATTTCATTGATTTCAATATAAAAAGATTTTTAATATTAAGGAGATGAAGGTGATTTATTTGTTAGACTTTTCAAGTAAATACAGAAAATGACATGTTTAATGATATTTAAAAATGTATATTTCAAAAAAAAATTTCAACTTTGCCATATAAGGGGAGACAACTCAAATGCAAAGGGAGATAATTCAAATAAGGTATATATTTTTTTTTACAAAAGAATGTATTAGGAAATATATGCTATTTTATCATGTACCATGAAAATGAGTCCGGTGACCCAATTTTTTCTTATATTTAAAAAAAAAGCATGGATTTTAATTTAAACACCTAGCAACATTAAAATACAGCAAGGGGAGTTTATTGAACCAATCTCAAGATTTTTTTTTATGAATGAGTTACAATGTTTGACCCGATGTCAATTAGCATAAAACAACATCATCAAACAATCAATTCTTACTGTGACATAACAACATGAGCATTGCGACACAGTAAATTTACGGAAAAGTTACTAACGCATTAGCTTTCGATGAAAAAGAAGATATCTTTCAAGGCAGACATACATGTCTTTTCTATAAGGTTTCCTAATACCATAAGCAGAATTGGTGAAGTCTACATTTTGGTATAGAAACCTAAAAATTCACTCAGATAAAATATCACAATATCAAGTGCACAACTTCAAATAGATAAGAAAATCTAGACAATTTTCCACCATGTCCAGTAGAAGATTCTTTGCAATAATGGTTTAATTCTAGCCGTTTTATAGTTATGGCAAATCAAACTGATATAAGAAGAAATTGTAAAGTCTGAGTTTAATAGGATTAGAAACAAAAAGATAACTTAAAAATAAATTAAAATAGCTGCTTCACACTTTCAAGTTCATGAGTTTTGGACTAATTCTGTTCAGGCATTTTCAATGAGCTGTGGATTAACATAGTGTAACTCAGACACCAAAGTTGCAACAAGACAGAAGTCATTGCCATGCATCACTACAGCATGGCTGTCAAACAAACATGTTTTTACAGACAAAACCAGTTCACAGATCTTCAGTGATCTACATTAATATAACTTTGTGTTACAATGTATCTAAGGATATAAAAGATCCATTACCAAAAGTAAATCATTTTTGTGGATTTCAAGTTTCAGTAAACCACAAATTTAAAATTAAAAAATCTACAAAGGAGTAGGTCCAGTAAGACCCCTTTTTGGCCCCAAAATATAGCAGTTTTACAAAATTGTTAAAATGTAGACTTTCAGTTATTTATTGGAAAGTAGAATGCTTCTGCTACATAAATATGGGCTGGGTTTTTTTACAATAAAATGCACATATATCGGGTACTAGCATCATTAAGTCATGATAAATTACTGAAATCTTCACAATTTTAGCATTCTAGTTAAATTTTAGACGGTTTCCGTCTTAAATGAAAGTGGCCCCATTTGTGTTCATTCTTAATATTGAAATGTAAGTTGTATTGATGATAATACATAACATATATAAAGGTTGAGGATGAACACGGATGCGGCCACTTTCATTTTTGACAAAATCCATCTGAAAAGTGACATTTTTTGGCATATATGATAGATATTTCATATTTAAGATTGATTCAGAGCATTTTTAATGAGTAAATCTGTTAAATCTTTCACATAAATTAATTGAAGCAACTGATATAGACACTTAAGTTTTTAAAAAGTGTCCAAAATCTCTTGTCAGATGAATTTGAAATTTGAGGCCAAAATCAGCACTTACCGGACCTACTCCTTTTTCTAACAGCTTATATTATATGCAGACTATGTAAAAACCATGAAATCAAATCTCCAAAAAAGTACAATTTATCCTCAATCCCAGAAAAATAAAGAATCCACAGTAATAGCCTCTCTCCAAAATAAGGTCACTCTAAAGAGTTTGTTTTTATCCTTCAGTAACCTTGGTCAAGTCTATAGCCTCTCTCCAAAATAAGGTCACTCTAAAGAGTTTGTTTTTATCCTTCAGTAACCTTGGTCAAGTCTATAGCCTCTCTCCAAAATAAGGTCACTCTAAAGAGTTTGTTTTTATCCTTCAGTAACCTTGGTCAGGTCTATAGCCTCTCTCCAAAATAAGGTCACTCTAAAGAGTTTGTTTTCATCCTTCAGTAACCTTGGTCAAGTCTATAGCCTCTCTCCAAAATAAGGTCACTCTAAAGAGTTTGTTTTTATCCTTCAGTAACCTTGGTCAGGTCTATAGCCTCTCTCCAAAATAAGGTCACTCTAAAGAGTTTGTTTTTATCCTTCAGTAACCTTGGTCAAGTCTATAGCCTCTCTCCAAAACAAGGTCACTCTAAAGAGTTTGTTTTTATCCTTCAGTAACCTTGGTCAAGTCTATAGCCTCTCTCCAAAATAAGGTCACTCTAAAGAGTTTGTTTTCATCCTTCAGTAACCTTGGTCAAGTCTATAGCCTCTCTCCAAAATAAGGTCACTCTAAAGAGTTTGTTTTTTTGCTTCAGTCAAGTCTTTAACGTCTGATCTTAGATTTTAGATATCAAGCACATGATAATCTTACAACTTGGTATTGGGGTTGACCTTTAGGAGCATAAAATCATCTTCCTACAACAGTTTATAATCCTTTTGCAATTAAGATTATTACTGAGATAACTTAAGTATATGAAATTGTTGCTCTGCCACATTTTGGTTACAATGACTTTCATTTTATGCTTTTGATAAAGCCACTTAAGGTGCACTTCCCAGAAACAAATAGTTATATATACACAGATTTCATTGTATCACTATACGACACATACATTGCACATAGTAAAATGTTGTTTGGCAACATATTAATCAACATGCTTAGTCACTCTAGTAAAGTGTTGCATTGAAGTCCCATTTAAAAACAAGTGAAACTGCGAGCTACTGCTCACTGATGATACCCCCGCCGCAAGTGGATAATATTAATAGTGTAAAAATATGCAAGTGTTCGGTAAACAGGAAGTTGTCGAGTGATGAATCTGAAAACGCATCACATGGTATAGCTGACTTATAAAAATCCTGAAACCAAATTTCAGAAATCCTTGTATTGTAGTTCCTGTGAAAAATGTGACGAAAATTTTTAACTTGGTTATCATGTGTAAAATCATACAAGTGTTCGGTAAACAGGAAGTTGTCAAGTGATGAATCTGAAAACGCATCACACGGTATAGCTGACTGATATAAATCCTGAAACCAAATTTCAGAAATCCTTGTATTGTAGTTCCTGAGAAAAATGTGACGAAAATTTTCAACTTGGCTATCATATGTAAAATCATACAAGTGTTCGGTAAACAGGAAGTTGTCGAGTGATGAATCTGAAAACGCATCACACGGTATAGCTGACTTATATAAATCCTGAAACCAAATTTCAGAAATCCTTGTATTGTAGTTCCTGAGAAAAATGTGACGAAAATTTTCAACTTGGCTATCATGTGTAAAATCAGACAAGTGTTCGGTAAACAGGAAGTTGTCAAGTGATGAATCTGAAAACGCATCACACGGTATGGCTGACATATATAAATGTTGATACCAAATTACAGAAAAGGTGGATGTGTATTTCCTGAGAAAAATGTGACAAAAGTTTCATGGGACGGACTGACTGACGGACTGACGGACGGACGGACGGACGGACGGACGGACGGACAGACTGATGGACGGACTGACAGACAGAGGTAAAACAGTATACCCCCCCTTTTTTAAAGCGGGGGTATAATAAACTGTTGAAAAAGACATATGTCTTGCCTTTCTGTAACTTGTATAATATAATGGAATTGTTGAAGTAAAAATGGCAATACTTGAGTAATCTGCAAAACATTCAAAGTTAATGCACCATGACTAAGGTGAAGGTGTTAATGTCGTAATAGGACATTTCATTTTATCAATTTTTTGTCAGATATTGAGGATCAATTAAATTAATTACTGAGGGTAAAGAGTGATCATACAGCAATTTTAAACAAATATTGACAAAAGTTGGTAATCAACTAAGTGGTTTATGTCACATGCTTGAATTGTTAAAAGTGAAATATGACAGTGGAAGTAGTAATGTAATCAGCAAGTTTGCAATCTTTGATCATGTTGAAATATTGGAACTCAGCGTAAAAAAAAAATGGCATACTGTTTTGGTTGAAAGGTGAAGTAACCACTCTTCTACTTACATAGAATGAACTGTTATTTCGACTCCCTTCCTTTTAGAAATAATATCAAAATTAATAACTGCTGATTTACCTCAGGAGAATACATTAAATGACTTCACTTAGCAGCTTAGTTGAACAACATATTGTAGACTAATGTGTGTTACCTGAGGCTTAGGTTACCATGTTAATATTTGTTTCTTTGAATTTTCAAACACAGTTGGAAGATATTTCGAGTTACTTCCCCTTTTTTAATCTTCTATTATGGTATATTTCAAACCTAATCATGTTTAATGGAACACTTTCTATGAAAGAGTTATTTCCCCTAACACTGTATTTCTTGACTCTTATACTATCTCCTTTATAAAAGTGAAAGATTAAGCAGTCAACAGTCAATCAATTAAAAGTGAAATATGTCAGCAAATTTAATTTTTTTATTAGTTTGTTATATCCTCAGGATGCTTCAGTCATCTCGACAGAAGCAATCTGCAGAAATATAAAAGAAGTTATTTCCCCTTAGCTATTTCAGTTAGCAATAATGTTTGTGTAACTCTTAAACTGTAACTCAAGTTACACTGTACATGTAAGCCATACAGACACAAGGCCATAACCCAGAAATTGAAATTGTTATCCTGTCTCCTCTGAAAGATCAAAAGATAGCTTTAAAAAATTAGTGAACAAAGTTTGGGCTATTTGGGATGTTGACGAAGGATTGCTGTTTAATGTTTAGCTGCAAATAAAATGCATATTCAGGAGAATATTTATATGCAACATAGTATTCACCTTGTTTTGTACAAGACCAACCCCTAAGGCTATGTAGGATTTTAATAGTATGTACAAGGAAACAATCAACAGGAAAGCATGGCAACCCACAACAACACTTTATTCTGACCAGTCATTCATTGCTCATATTCCTTAATGTGGCATGCTTAGCACAGAAGCATCAAATACCAATTTTAAGTCTTAAGATTTACCTGGCCCGGATTTAAACACATGACCAATATTTACGGAATTAGCGTAAGTAAACAATATTATAAAGCAAAAAGGAACCTTTGTAAACTGAGAATACCTAATTATCTCCCTTCTTTCAAAAATGAACTAGCTTCTATGAAAATTTGGAATCAGTGTATAATAAGCTGAAGAGATCTCCATAAGTGTAAATTTAATGATGGAAGAACTCTTACAAGGAAAAAACCCTGCATGTCATGATCAAAAGTATTTCTTTCCTACATTTAATTGTAAAGAATAGTAAATGGACCTATATATCATTAATTGTCATTTTCAACAATTCTAATGTCAAGCCTGCATAGCTCATCTTAGTCTATGTAACATCAATGCAGCTGTCCTGTTAACCTAGTCAAATGTTTTTTCCTGTCAGAATATTTCCAGTCATTTTCTTACTATTTTGGTAATATTGTCACAAACCAGGATCAAAGACTGGCAACATCAACAAAAAGTTATGTAATTGTTTTTGTAAAACAAGGAATACAGATAAGCTTACAACTTAATGGTTTCAATGACTTAAAATTGCAAATTTCACAGTAGAGAGCATTTGAGCATGTGAGATGCATTTTCCTATTCTGAATTTACCCCAGATTGTAAACTATCAAATTTCTTCAGAATAACGAAAAAGAATTTTCTTCAAATTATCAAGTTGGGAGTAAATATTTCCGTATTTACTTTTTAACTACTGAAGTGAATCTTCTTGATTGGTATTGTTGTTGTTATTTGGTATGAAATAATGTTCTGTTTTATGATTCAGAGAATATTGTTCAATAATAATGTTGCAAATATGGGGAAATAGTTCCCTAAAAAATCACTCATATATTTGGTCTAAACTCCAGCTTGAAATGTTAAAATATCCAGTTGTGACTAGAAGACTCTGTCACAGGTCTTTGATCCTTACATTAAAATTGCAAGCAGTTTATATATCCTTGTCCCATTCAAATTTCAAATGCTGTATTAGCTTGAACTTAACACAGTTCAATATAAAAGAAATCAACCCAAATTAAATATCAAACATGTTTTACATTAATAAGAAATGTGTCCATGGGACACAGATGGTGCCCCTGCATACATATAATATTATAAAGGGTCATAACTCAAGTTTAGTAAAAGTGATGCAACCCAAATTTGAACCTGATCTGAGTTTTGTGGTACATGTAATAGACATTTTGTAGAAGTTTCATAACATTTGCCTTGAGGAAAAGTGATCTGTGTTTTGTTGTAACATTTGGTTGAGGCACACTAAGTAAGGGAATGGAAGAAAAAAATCATATTTTTTTTAATTTGAAAAAGACATAACTCTAGAAAGCTAAAAGTAACGCCACCCAAATTCATCCTTGATCTGTTTTTAGTGGTAAAAAGTATTGTGTGTATGTTTCATAACATTTGGTTGAGCAAACTTGAGTAAAAGAATTGAAACCTATTTTGTCACATTTTATTAACTATTTATTAGCTTTCCTTAAATCTAGCACAATATGGTTCAACAAAAACTAGGTTTTTTCCTCAATTTTTTTACAGTTGCCAAAAAATCCACAAATTGAAAAAGGAATTCAATTTGGAATTCAAATCATAACAATATGAAAATTGTGTAATTTTATTTTTCAAAAACAATATTTTAATCACAATTTTTCTCTTTCTCCTAATTTTTTTTAGATACCTCCAGTATAGGTACATGTATAGGCAAAACAAATATTGAAATTTAAGACAATCTTGACATATGATCAAAATAGAAGTGCTGATGGATAGATAGACAAAGTCATTGGTATAGGGCACTATTGACTTGTTGAAAGGCCCTAAACACTGAAAAGATTGCATTTTGAATAAATGGGGAATGGGTCCATAGGACACAGATGATGCTCCCACTTGCAAATAATGTAAGAAAGGGACATAACTCAAGAACTGTAAAAGTGATGCTACCCAAATTTGTACTTGATCTGATTTATGTGCTACAGCAGGGGCATAAAAAGTGCAACCAAAAAAAGCTTAAGGAAAAATAATAAATATTTACCTCATGACTTTTAAATATAGCTCTGTGTGCTACAATCACTATCAGCTTGAACCAGTATACATGCAGTATAAGTAGAACCAGCAACATTGCATTAAAAACGTATAATGACGGATAAATTCCAACGATTTCCTTGCACTCAAACCAAGATGTCTTTAACACCCTATAAAGAAAGATCAATAATAATAGTCTTTAATAGCATAAAAATGGTAAACTCAAAATAATTATAGTATATTAAAGCACTCTATCTGGAATAAGGTCAGAATGATGCAGTGACAAATCACCTTCTATTAGCAGATACAAAATATAAAGCTAATTCCTGCAGACAGAAAATAAGATGTGAGGAAGAAGTTGCAATGAAACTGAATCATTTGCAGGGGCGGATCCAGCCATTTTAAAGGGGGGGGTTCACAACCCAGTACAAAGGGGGGGGTTCCAACTATATTACCCCATTCAAATGCATTGATCGGCCAAAAAAAAAGGGGGGTTTCAAACCCCCGGACCCCCCCCCCCCCCCCCTGGATCCGCCAATGATTTGTCCAGTAAAAATATACCTTAATGATATTAACACAAATAACAGGACTAAAAGGATGATTTTAAAAAATTTCGATTTTCCATGCAGATGATGGTGGCTATCTTGACAAAATGTAAAAGATAGAAAAGCAGACTGACAGACAAAGTTATCACAAAAGGCACCCACAGAATTGTCAAAGGGGGTATTATAATATGTTAAAAGGAAATTCCAGATAATTCCTAAAGGGTATTAACTTACTTGAAAGGGTATATAACTAATCTTGTGACAAACCAAACTATACCCATGATTGCAAAACCAGCATCACATAATTTCTGGAATCCAGCATACTTTGCACACTTTGCAATCTGAAAATATATAAACATATAAATACTTTATTCTCATAGGGGCTTGTATATTCATGGTAAATGTTTGCTTAAGTAATCAGAATTTAAAACATATGGATTGATAATTCAGAAAATATTGCACACATTTAACAATGCAAAAGTTGTAAACTGGATGAACAAAAATATTTCAGGCTGATATAATCTTTTTTTTTTTCAAAATCAATTCACATCATTCTGATAAATGCTTGCTGTTTCCAATAATAAAACACAAAAAAAGTCTCTGTGAGAGGCTCTTAACACATAAACTAGGCCCTGCAGTACAGATACTAACATCTCACAAATCTATACACACTATCTTTCATTGTATAGATGTGACAAACTTCATGTTTTTCTGTGTAAACCACATTTTATTCAAATGAAAGAATATAATAACATATGCACAATGACTTTATTTATCTTTTTTATTTTTAATAAGCCTCAAGTATTACATTTTATATCTAAAAATGGAACTAAAAAGCAAACTTACCTCTAACCAAAAGTCTACTGCATCATGTATCACTAAAACTAGAGTTCCAACTCGTGTAAAATTTAAACTCCATGAAAAAGTCAGTAAAAATATGGTAGCTAGATGGTGAAAAAACATTTCCCAAAAATCCTGAAATCACAAATTTAATTATAACCAATATACACGTGATATCTATCAAAATTTCCTGTTGTTTCAAATATTGATCGACTGAAATCAAACGCATTTGCAAGCAATTACAAAGGCATCAATACATAACAAACCTTTTGCAAAGGAGTAGGTTCACTAAGACCCCTTTTTGGCCCCAAAATATAGCAGTTTTAGAAAATTGTGAAAAATGCTTCTGCTACATAAATATGAGCTGTTCTTGATGACACAATGCACAAATATTGCGTTTTAGCATCATTTTAAAAAGTGTCCTAAACTTTTGTTAGATGAACTTGAAATTTGAGGCCAAAATCAGCCCTCACCGGACCTACTCCTTTATAATGCAGTGTGTTTTTATATTTAGAAGATATGTATATTTATGTTAATTAAAAAGTAAAATAAGGTGTTGGATTTGCATTAATGAGTTATTTTTTAAACGACATAATCAATTAAATATATATATCAAGATAAAAAAGAGATTCTAATCCTATTCTTAATCCTTCCCATTCTAGACATGTTGTGAATGTACTCCTCATATATCATTACAAAAACAGCTAAGGACGTTGTGTACATTTATACCTATCAATGTAAGGTGAAAAAAATCCTTGTTATTTATCACTATAATGGATTGATTGATTGCTTTGCTGGTTTTAAATGCCACTTTCAGCACTATTGACTATATAGTGGCGATCAGTTTTTATTTGAGGAGGGAAGCCAGTATGACCCAAGAAAACCAGCTAACTTTAGCAGTAGGGGCCAGTTGAGGTCACTGATTTTCTCACTGCGTTGAAGACCCATTGGTGGCCTTCAGCTGTTATCTGCTCTTTGGTCGGGTTGTTGTCTCTTTGACATATTTCCATTCTCGATTTTAACACTATGAGGATATTAAGTTACTGATAAAAATGTAAAAGACGGCTGTATTTATGTCTTATTTATACAATAGAATACTTACTTTTCTCTGTATATCAAAAAACTGTGAAAACAGTAATGACCAGTAAAAGGACATCTCTATTTGATAATACCAATATATTCCAGAGGACAGATACTGAAATTGTAAATACAATTGATATTAATAACAATACTACAGAGTATGAAAGTTTTCTGTCAAATCTTCCAATAAGAGTCTTTTTTACAAGGAATCATTGTGTTGAACTTGTAACAAAAATGCTTCTGATGCTGTGCTAACCATGCACCTGCTCATAATTTAGAGTATCAGAAAACAGGATGTAGGTTTCTCAATGTAATATCAGAAATTTATGCAAACTCTTAATAAATATAAATCAGTCAACAAAGTTTACTGAAAGTCAAAGCACTTTAAAGATATTGTCTGAAAATTGGAAAATCACCTCTTTTTTATGAATAAAATCCTATAACTTAATAAGCTATGGCGTTGGCATAACAATACTTACATGATAAGGATATCCTTTCCAGCAATAAGTAGAATCTGCAAACCATTCTTTCTGGAAAATATCATCAATTTTGTACATGAGTATCCCCATTTTTATGACAAATTTGATTAATTAATTGCTTGGTATGGCCTTTAATAGACTCTAAATAATGTTCTTATCACTACACTAATATTGAGGTACTCACAAAATACAGGTTGAGAATAGTTTGAAATGTATGCATAATTAACTGGACAGTGCATGCATATCAAGATTTTACAGCACCTACTGCCTTGAATTTTTTTGAAACATAGAAACTTGAGGCATCACATTACAAACACACAATATAACAAATATAAAACATCAACAAGTTAAACATATGTCTATCTATGTACAGAATTATTCAGGAGGTAAATATCATTCAAATATTGTCACTATAATTGTCTTTGAATTTGATTCAGCATTTATTCTTGTAATACATGTTCATATCTCTGCAACTCTTTTGACAAAAAATCCTATCAGTAAAACACTCCTAAGTCATGAATTAGAAACATTTCAGTAATATATGATCAATTCTAGTGATAAGATTTTTTGTGTGAAAAGAGCCTCATGCTTTTTATTTCCTAGTGGTTGTTTCATGAACCTGTTGTTTTAAATATTTTTATTTTTATGTCATACTTACATTCCATAAAACACATAAACCATACATAAAGATACTAAAATAGAAGGTAAACCTCCATCTACAAGAGAAATTTATGAAAATATTAATATATATAAATTGACTAATGGCTGCTGTCTTTTTTATTTGTTTGTCATTAATTGTTTAAAGCATGAAATCAAACTTGATCTATGTTTTGTGGAAATAAGCATTGTGAATAAGTTTTATAACATTTGGTTGAGGCAAACCAAAGTTAAAGAAAGGAAAACAATTTTGGGATGACAGACGTACAGACAGACAACGATTAAACTTAATGCTGATGGCAGGAGCATTAAAAATAAGCTATTTTTCGTTTGTTTCTGTATAAGAATGATTATTTGTGCGACAAAAGCAGGGGTAACCAGTCTATGGCTAATGGGATAAATTGAAGGTTACATAAAAATGGATTCAATGAGGTCGAAATGTTCACTGGCAAGTTGATAATTCATCAACAGTTTTTCTTCGCTTAGTTTTATAAAATTGAATCAAATTGGCTACTAAGAGTGAATTATTATTTCATTATTTCACTCTAATTAATGATTGAACCAAACTTTGTAATGTTCTACTTTTTTCATACCGTGTAGCTAATGCCCCTTAAAAATACAGGATTGCTATTCTCAGTTGCCAGTACTGTGAATACAACACGTCTGTTCCCTTAAACCTTTATTCCAATTTGACAGTAACTCAGAAATCTGAATCTAAACAGGACTAGAAGAGATAACTTTACATTGTAGATTTGCAACCAGTTATTTGAAATGCAAGAATAGTTATAAAATATATTACAACTTACGCTGCCTCTGTGAAGCGACACATCATACTGGGACGGTCTTGATTTCTTCGAACACGAAACCATCTTTCTATCTGTCTTACCGACAAATCTGTTTGTTTAGATAATTGCTGAAAGAAACAAACAATATTGCAGAACTCTTATGTAAGCTAATACAAAAATCAAAGAGTCCACACACTAAAATGTCTTGTAACTCTTGGGACTAACAACTGGAGTTATCAGACTGATATGTACACCCTAAAATAACTTTACACATGTGAAGCCTGACTTCATTTTTGGCTAGGAGATCAGATGGTTACAGTTTGCTCTCTTGTTGTCAAGTGTGGTAAAGCATTATATTTTTCATACCATGAAATAATACACTTTGTCACTTAAACTCACTTCTCTTCCAATTAAATAACATGTAGAACTAAAAAACATGAGAATTGGCAAAATAAAAGTGAAGTAGAACAAAACATACACTGGATCTGTAACTCATCATTGTAAACTCACATACTAGAAATCAGCTCAAAATGTTAAAGCTTAGAAAAAAGGTCAGTATATCTTTTTGTTGTGGAATGGCAGAATGACAGAGAAGAGTAATACTTTAGTCTATAATACCATAAAAATAAAAAGTTAGAATCCACATGAATACTGTTGCATGTTTGAGGGTAACATTAAAGTAACCTAAGGAAACACATTATTTTAAGATTGTCTTCTGGTTTCATACCTAAAGAGATTAAGTTTGATCATAATATACTGGATCGATATAGTCTACTCATATAAAAGTAAAACAAGAAGCCTTAGATTATAAATGTTTGTAGACTGAACATAGGAAATAAAATAACCAGATTTTTTGCTTGAAGTACAATTTTTTTTATATTTTTAAACAAATGAAAGCATTGTGCACTGTAGGAATCATGTTTGTCATTAAAAATTGTCAGCAAATTAACCTGTTAAGTTTTACCATCTTCTAAGTGACAATAGAAATTATAATAAAAAAACACATTCACAAATATCAAAATTATGCAAAACTTAAATGCATTTGTTCATTCAATTCTGCCTAATCTATTAATCAAATTAACAAATATGTGTACAATGTAGTTCTTTGCATGTCTTCAAAAATGGCTCAATATTGAAGACAGCTGGCTATCGAGAGACAAAAAAATATAATTGAATTTCTGACAAAATAGTTCTGACTAACTACATATTATTGTTCATAAAAGCAAACTATTTCCGCAAGAGACTATACTTAATTTGTGTGGATACTTCTCACACAACAATTATATATTTTTATTCAGAAGCACTATATTCAACGAAAGGAGTAATTTGCATGTTGAACTCTCATGTTTGTATCCAATTAATAAATTTCTACCAATTATAAAGAGCAATGCTTTTATGAAGAATAGCACTTAAAAAGATTCATTATTGTATGTGTGGGAAATACATCAACAAACAACTGTCAATATAAAGCATTAATACAGAGAGATACATTTTCAATATAACTGGTCAGCATGGTTTGTCATCTACTTAACCCCAATATTATATTTATAATTAGTATATCTCTGCTATGAACCGAGAAATTGGCCAGATGAGATTTAAATAATACTTCATAGGGATAATCTGCCCTAGTTATCCTATTTATTCATGACAATTAAATAAACAAGACCAAATTTGTCTACTTAGTTAAGCTTGGTATTTAACCTTGAACTTGGTCAGGAATAACCTTTTGGAACAAAAACATTCAACACTTTTCCTGGATTAAATGATCATTGACTTTATTTACTGTAAACATTTAGAGTGTATAAGCTCATTAGTAAACCAAGATTAAATATAATGTTTAAAAGACCATGCAATTTATTTATATAGTTCATGACTTTTAATAAGTTTTAGTTGTTGTCTCATTTATAAATTCACATGATCTCCTAATTTCTATATTGCAAGCACTGTGGCATATTTGCCTTAATGTGTTACCATAAATGATAACCTTTATTAGGCTTTAAAGAAAATAAAGCATTTAAAACGTCTGGTCTACTTGTCTAAATTGAAGGACTTTGCAAAAAAATGTGAAAAAACTTTGTTTTTGGAAAGAAAATTCCAATGAAAATTTGTAAAATAGTTTTTTTAAGCTTCTTAGATCATGTCGATCTACCCTTCTCAATTCGTCCAATATAAATGCATTATGTGCAGCAATCAAATGTCTCTGCTTTGTCAAACATAATCTAACTTTTCCCTATTCTATTCAAAATAACAGATACATGTACTATAAAACTACTTCAATTTCTAATGTTGAAACTGTTCAGATGGGGAAAAAGCTTGAGGAATATCAATATTTGTTTACAATCAGATAAGATAAAATTGACACGTGTACAAGAGAATCTAATAATACACATCTTATTGTGTGTACCAGCCTTTAGAAACAACTGAACCGTATAATATCACAAATGAGAAAAGACCTAGTTATATATAACTTACTGTATTTTATCCCTCGACCCCTTATCACATGTGTAGATATGGAATTCTTGACCTCTTTACCTATTTATAAAACTGATGTTATCTGAGTACCGATTTATATTCATGAATTTGACACAAATTTTTACATATGGTGACAGTTAACCCATAGTTACATCCAATATAAAATAAATGTTGATTTGAAAGCTTCATGCACAACACAAGCACTTGCTTTAGAAGTTACTTTATTTTACAAATGTTTTCTCAGGTTTCACAAACGGAAAGATACTATTTGGCTTTTAAAGTTTAATGCAAGACATTGAAAGACTTGACTACAAAAATTTTATCTAAAGGTTAATTTTAATTTGTAAAATAAATTCAAGCATAAAATATTGAACATTTTTTATTATTTTTTAAAATACAACTTTGAATAATGAAGAGCTAAATATTCCTTCCATTGTAACTATCCCGGATATCTGAGACAGGAAAGTGTCTGTTCTCCATTAAAAATTCTAAAATATAGGATGTTAATACTATTTTATACTTTAAATTAAGAATTAAAATTAAATGAGCAAGTCAAATTAATGGCCTTTTTCACCCTTCATCAACACTGTATCCTCTTACATATATTCTTAACAAACTTTTGTCATGATTTATCTGCCTTTATTGTCATCACATCACACCATTCCCTAAATAACTTTTTATGTATCAAGTTGAATTGATCTACTTTTGAACAACAGAAGTCAAATGTGCATCTACAGGATGGGATCTATATTCAATATTTATCTATTGCTGCTACATTGTATTTCAGAATAATGGATTTATTCTAATACAAATTTCAAGTCGTAATCCCAATAACAGTCCCAAATATACTAACAATTCTAGTGAAAGAAAATGTAGGGCATTTGTTAATGAGACAGCAACCAATCATCACAAATTTAAAACCAGGTGCTCCGCAGGGCGCAGCTTTATACGACCACAGAGGTCGAACCCTGAACAGTTGGGCAAGTACAAATCAATTAAAGATTTCTTCTTCAAACTTTTTAAATCTAAAATTAAATAGTTGACACAGCATAGGTTTCTGACACAGGTGAATGTGGTCTAATGAACTTAAAAGGTTTTTTTTGCCTTTGAGCAATTCACTATGCTGTTGAATATTAATCCTCTGAAAAAAATGTTTGAAGAAATTTTCTTTTTATTTATGAAATCTGAAATGAGAAAAATTTAAACCCCCCCCCCCCCCCTTTTTTTCACATCCCCGTTTCCCTTTTTCCAAAACTGATATCAATTCAAATTTCTAATGGAGTTTGCAACAATAACTACTCTTTTAAATACATCATAAAATATTAAAATGTAAAATAAAGTGCTTGTTATCACTGAATGGTAAAGATTGGTTGGTAGTAAAAGTGAATATACATTGTTTATTGTATAAAACAATAAAAAAAACTTCATCAGCAACATTTTATATTGGCAAATTTCCAATGAAGTTATTTACATAAAGTTATTGGCAAATAAAAATAGAAAATGACATCATAGTCATGTCTGGCAAATGTCCAACATACATTATCTAAAAACATTTTAGATAAGATAAGGAAAAAAAGCTTCATCAGCAACATTTTATATTGGCAAATTTCCAATGAAGTTATTTACATAAAGTTATTGGCAAATAAAAATAGAAAATGACATCATAGTCATGTCTGGCAAATTTCCAACATATATTATCAACTACTATTCTATACAAAGAAAGATAACTCCAATTGAAAATTAATTGCTATTGCACAATATTGTGCAATTAGATATTTCTTGCTATTGTGCAATACTGTGCAATTGAAAATTTCTTGCTATTGCACAATACTTGATATGGAATCCTGATTTGGACCAACTTGAAAACTGGGCCCATAATCAAAAATCAAAGTACATATTTAGATAAAGCATATCAAATAAGCCAAAGAATTTAATTTTTGTTAAAATCAAACTTAGTTTAATTTTGGACCCTTTGGACCTTAATGTAGACCAATTTGAAAACTGGACCAAAAATTAAGAATCTACATACACAGTTAGATTTGGCATATCAAAGAACCCATTTATTCAATTTTTGATGAAATCAAACAAAGTTTAATTTTGGACCGCCATTTGGACCAACTTGAAAACTAGGCCAATAATTAAAAATCTAAGTACATTTTTAAATTCAGCATATCAAAGAACCCCAAGGATTCAATTTTTGTTAAAATCAAACTAAGTTTAATTTTGGACCCTTTGGACCTTAATGTAGACCAATTTGAAAACGGGACCAAAAATTAAGAATCTACATACATAGCTAGATTTGGCATATCAAAGAACCCCAATTATTCAATTTTTGATGAAATCACACAAAGTTCAATTTTGGACCCTTTGGGCCCCTTATTACTAAACTGTTAGGACCAAAACTCCCAAAATCAAACCCAACCTTCCTTTTATGGTCATAAACCTTGTGTTTAAATTTCATAGATTTCTATTTACTTATACTAAAGTTATGGTGCAAAAAACAAAAATAATGCTTATTTGGGCCCCTTTTTGGCCCTTAATTCATAAACTGTTGTGACCTCAACTCCAAAAATCAATCCCAACCTTCCTTTTGTGGTCATAAACCTTGTGTTAAATTTTCATTGATTTCTATTTACTTGTACTAAAGTTATTGTGCGAAAACCAAGAATAATGCTTATTTGGGCCCTTTTTTGGCCCTTAATTCCTAAACTGTTGGAACCAAAACTCCCAAAATCAATCCAAACCTTCCTTTTGTGGTCATAAACCTTGTGTTAAAATTTCGTTGATTTCTATTCACTTTTACTAAAGTTAGAGTGCGAAAACTAAAAGTATTCGGACGACGACGACGACGCCAACGTGATAGCAATATACGACCAAAAAATTAAAATTTCTGCGGTCGTATAAAAACAAACAAACAAGAGTCAAAGGCTGAAATGTCTCGCCTTCTTTACTAATCAATGATATTATGTTGATTGTCCTAAATATAAAGCTTTATTACAACCGTCAAATGAACTTAACATTAACCAAGAAAACTAAACATTGACCAATGAACCAT
The DNA here is from genome assembly GCF_963676685.1 of Mytilus edulis. Lineage (NCBI taxonomy): Eukaryota > Metazoa > Mollusca > Bivalvia > Mytilida > Mytilidae > Mytilus > Mytilus edulis. The sequence continues at coordinate 83,211,394 of NC_092345.1, read as the reverse complement.
GAAAATGAGGTCAAGGTCAGATGAACCATGTACAGCCAACAATTCTGCCATACAACAAATATAGTTGACCTATTGCTTATAGTTTAAGAAAAACAGAGTAAAACACAAAAACTTAACACTGAGCAATGAACCATGAAAATTGCGTCAAGGTCAAATAAAACCTGCACGACTGACATATAGATCATAAAATATTTCCATACAACAAATATAGTTGACCTATTGCATATAGTATTAGAAAAATAGATCAAAACTAAAAAACTTAAAGGGCCAAGTGAGCTAAAAATCTTAACTTTTTTTCATGTAGTCACTGAACCATGAAAATGAGGTGAAAGACATTGGACATATGACTAACGGAAACTTCATAACATGAGGCATCCATATACAAAGTATGAAGCATCCAGGTCTTCCACCTTCTAAAATATAAAGCTTTTAGGAAGTTAGCTAAGCTGCCACCGCCTCCGGATCACTTTTATGACAAAAGTCACAGACTCGACAAAAACCTAACACATTTCGAGTACAATAGTTCTGTCCAGATACATAAGGGGCTGAAGGATAAAAGATGGACTAGACAATTTCATTTTAATATTATACAAATAAACAATGCACAATATCATTTTTATCTGATATTGGTAAAGGACAGTAATTACTTCAATTTCAACATATGTTTATGTGGGTTTCATTATTTTAAATTAAATGTTTTTATAGTAATTTTATATAGAAGTAGGACCCTTTGATTCTTAAGCTTGGAGTCTGAACCTTAATCTTCATATGTTGTAATATTACTGCTACTGTAAAGTCTGTTTCCAAAAAATACATTTATGTACCTTATATATAACTTTGATCAAGACCAATATTTTAATAATCATTTGTATACAGTATCTTTCAGAAATAATAATGAAGTCATGCACTATCCACATTTCTAGTTGTTAAGTAAGAAGATGAAGTAAACAGATCAATAAGTTTATTTTCTATAATGAAAACCATTCCAACATGAAGTCATGCAGGATTCCCATTTTCAAAATTGTTGTCAAGATACTTAATGCCTTCCTTCTGTGTACAAACATGCAGTAAACCAATCAATACCATATTCAAGGGGAACTTTTTCTATAATTAAACTAATCAATTAAAAGACAAGTTTCCACATTTGATACACATATAGATGTCCAATAACTGTAGCCTGTTAAACAATATGTATGCTTTTTATAAATGCATAGGTTACATGATATAACCAGAAATATGACAATTTCAAGACTTGATCAAGTTTACTAGTCCATGTGAGCTTGCATAAATTGTTAAAACTCTATTGTTAAAACTGTACATTCATAACAGTAAATTTAACACAAAAACATTTTCAGATTCTAATCAAGATATTGATTGATTTTTATCTGGATCTAGTATCATCGGTCTGTGGTCCATTTAAAAGTTCTAGAATATATAAAGATCTCTAAAGCATTGGCTTCCGGGTATCATGTGAGAAGTGCTTTACATTAAGTGGCAAATATTACATGCATATTAAGAGTGAAGATGTATACAATGAAACACAAATTTTCAAATGTATTTCTTTTATGCAACTTGTAAACAAGCCTGTAAGTATGTACTGTACATATTAAACTTAAAGTACTTAGAATCTCACACTGGGTACAAATAAAATATGAATTATACTTGTTTCATGGTGATCGTTAATGTTTCTTTATTTTGTCTATCTTAACATGACTGCTTTCCAAAACAAAGACTTTTTAATTGCTATTTCTTACTTCCAATTGCTATTTAAAGACAAAGATGAACCTGATTTTTCTCTGCACTTACTTTTTTGTCTATGAGAATTGACAATTATTGCAGTTGAAACAACCTCATTCATAAAAAAATACAGCAAAACTTTGCAATTGTGACACTACATCATAATGTTTTCATGTACATATTATCATTCTCTTATTCTTACAAAATTTATCCTTTTTCTGACCTGTTGATTATTTTTATTTAATGAATTTGTGGTTTCGTTTGATATCAGTTTTTTATTGGTAAAAATTCTATTATAATGTCATATTTTTCTTGCTTTCATAGGAATTTCCTATTGTGACTCCATGAAAAAATGCGACCATGCCTGATGAAAGAATACATCTTTTAGCAGATCATTTTAAGGGAAGGATTGAATGTCTGTATATTGTTTAATAATTATTAGGGAAACAGATTCCACCAACAAGTCTTGTGCAATACAATCATCCTTGTTTTAAAAATTCCAATAGGGAACATACATGTACTTGACATTATTGTAGTATTAAACCAATTTTTAAGACGTTTCCGCCATTGGACTTCTTCAGTTTCTTCATTTTTCTTCTCAACTACATTTTGTACATGTACATGGCAGACATTTTTACTTTAACAGTCATTACAATATTCATCAAATCAACAATTAAATCTTAAATATATATAAAACTCTGCAAGCCTCACGAACTGAATTACAAAATTAACCATCACAAGTGGATAAATATAGAATCACACTCGATACAGTGGATAAATCTATATTTATCTGCTATTTATAATATACATATACGGTGTGAATATAGGCTCCATTCATATTATTTACCTGAGGCAAAATAAAGTTAAAGCACAGAAACCAATTTTGGGCTGTACAGACACAAAGATAAAACAAAAATGTGGAAAATTAATTATCTGCCTGAATTTTTTAAGTCCAAGGAACATAGCTCTGCACAAAATCATCAGACCTGAACAAAACTCACATTTGATCTGTCTCTGGTCATGATAAAACTATAAATGTATATACAAAATATCAAATCAATATCTTCAAGCACAAAGAAAAAGTTATATAAACTGATTTGCCAACAGACAGACAGACAACCTAAAGTCCCATTCAACTTAGTAGGTAGTGGACTAATAATAAGGCTAGAAAAAAGCAGGTCAGTATCATATTACATAAACCTGTTCTGATATGCATGTAGTATTTGCAACTGGTAATGAAACACATATTCATCAACGTCATCACATGTCCAAGGGTTATTTTCATAGAAATGGCCCAAGCAGAACAAAACTCAGACTTGAGCTGTCGTCTAAATACAATATACAGATAATCTAATATGATTCAGGTATTGCAAAAATTAATGTGCAAAACAAATAATTTCAGATTTTTGTTATGTCCAATATTGAATAGCCATAATTTCTTCAGCACTCTTGGAAACTGTTAAAACCTCAAAATCATTCTGTAACTTCATATGTTTAGACTATAAACCGAATATTTTATCACAAATTAGAGAGAACAGTTATCAAGATTTCTTTAACAGCTTGAAAGACTCAGTTGTAATCAATAGTCCCCTTCAGTTGGTTTGGGGACTACGAACATTATTGGTTGGATAAATGCTTTGTAAAATCTAAGACTAAGTTGAAGTCTACCTACATTAAAAGTAATCATTAATATTATACATGTAATTAAGTTACTGCAAAGTAAGTGTCATCAAAATTTAAATGTGCAATTATAAAATTTCAATTGCAAGTGTGAATTTAAATACTTGAACAGTTACAAACCTTATTTGAAGATTTTTTATAATTATCTCTATTAAGAATATGATCATGATGATGGCCTAGAATAAAAGTACAAATGAATCTTGTATAGAAAACTTCATATTCACAAGAATATTTGAATGTCACATAATTTCATTAGATTGATGTCTCACAGCCTGTTTAAAGACCTTTTGGGTCATATCAGTAGCGGAACGGGTCACAAGTCTCAGTTTTCAAGAACACACACAACAATTTCTAAAATCGATTTATTTAGAAAGGTCTGTGCGGTATTTAATCTTCTTGTGATTTGTACGAAGTATTGTCTAGACGTTAGCCACTAATGACTTTATAGGAAATAAGTAAAAAAAAAAAATTACATTGTATCCCAAAAAAGAGATATGAATTTGGATTCAAATATTAACGGTTATGAAAGGGGTTGGAGATATCAGATTTTTTTTTAACCTAAATCCAATTATAAATCAAATCTAACAAAACTTTAATTTCTGCAAAACCAAATTCAAGAATTTTCAGCAATTCTTTTAGAAACATTTCCTACAGACTAGCTATCTGTCACATGGTCTAACACCAGCAGCAATTAACTACTTAATATCTTCAGGACTACTGTTTTTTTAAACAGTGTTTACACTTATATAATTACAAGACCCTAGCAGCCTTGACTAGGCATTTTTGTAACAGGGTCTTACATTGCAGTAAATCTAGTTCTACTACAACTGTAATGTAACATTCTTAAACAGATACCTTGACATAAAATTAAACCTATCTAAACTACATGTAGGAGTTATGTATGTACATGAACAAAGAATAACAGCTTTCTGATTTTTGATATTTAACTACCTTTACGACTAACAAGATCCGTAAGATAATGTTAAATCCTGTGCAAACTAATCAAATATTGGACACTGGCTATCTTATTAAAACTTGACCAGTCACACCTTAAGTTATCAGGTCAAAATATCTGTGTAGAAAAACAGGAAATGATATGGTTTATTTATGAAATTGTTGTTATAACATATAATAATATTATTTCTTAACATACATCTATGAGTCACTTTATGAAGTTGTTTGTCCAATATGAAGTAGTTTGTCAGGTCAAGCACCCCCTACAAGTCATATGTGTTGTTTCAGTAAAAATACTTAAAAATTTGAATTGATGAAATACAAAAAGTAAAAAACCTATAATAAACAAATTGAAATTGGTTCTACAGAGAGAAAGAGAGAGATCTAGATAGAGAGAGAGAAATAAAGGTCAGCAATCCACTATCAATTAATGAATTTCTCACATGAATAAAGTAAGGGTGTGTAGAGTATTTGAAATATCAGTAAAAGATAACTTCTATTTCTTTAATAATTTTTTCTTCATAGAATCATATATATATATATTGTGTATAAATTCCAAATAGAACCATTTAAAAACCAGATGCTCCGCAGGGCGTAGCTTTATACGACCGCAGAGGTTGAACCCTGAACGGTTGGGGCAAGTATGGACACAACATTCAAGCTGGATTCAGCTTTAAATTTGGATTGTGATTAAATAGTTGACACAGCATAGGTTTCTGACACAGAATGAATGTGTTCTAATGAACTTAAAATTTTTGTTTTCTCTTAGAGCAATTCACTATGCTGTTGAATATTAATCCTCTCAAAAAAATGTTTGAAGAAATTTTCTTTTTTATTTATGAAATTTCCAATGAGAAAAATTGAACCCAATTTTTTTAATCACATCCCCCTTTCCCTTATTCCAAAACTAATCTCAATTAAAATTTCTAATGGAGTTTGCAACAATAACTACTCATTTAAATACATCATAAAATATTAAGATGTAAAAAAACTGCTTGTTATCACTGAATGGTAAAGATTATTTTAATTTATCAGTTGGTAGTAAAAAGTGAATATACATTGTATATTGTATATAACAAAGATTTAAGTTGATTCTGGACAAAGAAAGATAACTCCAATTAAAAAAAAATCTTGCTATTGCACAATATTTTGCAATTAGATATTTCTTGCTTACTATTCTGGACAAAGAAAGATAACTCTAATTAAAAAAAATTTGCTATTTCACAATATTGTGCAATTAGATATTTCTTGCCATTGCGCAATACTGTGCAATTGAAAAGACTTGCTATTGCACAATACTTAATATAATAATTTTAGATCCTGATTTGGACCAACTTGAAAACTGGGCACATAATAAAAAATCTAAGTACATTTTTGGATTCAGCATATCAAAGAACCCCAAGATTTCAATTTTTGTTAAAATCAGACTAAGTTTAATTTTGGACCCTTTGGACTTTAGTGTAGACCAATTTGAAAACAGGACCAAAAATGAAGACTCTACATACACAGTTAGATTTGGTATATCAAAGAACCCCATTTATTCAATTTTTGATGAAATCAAACAAAGTTTAATTTTGGCCCCCGATTTGGACCAACTTGAAAACTGGGCCAATAATCAAGAATCTAAGTACATTTTTAGATTCAGCATATCAAAGAACCTAACTGATTCATTTTTTGTCAAAATCAAACTAAGTTTAATTTTGGACCCTTTGGACCTTAATGTAGACCAATTTGAAAACGGGACCAAAAGTTAAGAATCTACATACACAGTCATGACAGTTAGATTCGGCATATCAAAGAACCCCAATTATTCAATTTGGATGAAATCAAACAAAGTTTAATTTTGGACCCTTTGGGCCCCTTATTCTGTTGGGACCAAAACTCCCAAAATCAATACCAACCTTCTTTTTATGGTCATAAACCTTGTGTTTAAATCTCATAGATTTCTATTTACTTATACTAACGTTATGGTGCGAAAACCAAGAAAAATGCTTATTTGGGTCCCTTTTTGGCCCCTAATTCCTAAACTGTTGGGACCTAAACTCCCAAAATCAATACCAACCTTCCTTTTGTAGTCATTAACATTGTGTTTAAATTTCATTGATTTCTATTTACTTAAACTAAAGTTATTGTGCGAAAACCAAGAATAATGCTTATTTGGGCCCTTTTTTGGCCCCTAATTTCTAAACTATTGAAACCAAAACTCCCAAAATCAATCCCAACCGTTCTTTTGTGGTCATAAACCTTGTGTCAATATTTCATAGATTTCTATTAACTTAAACTAAAGTTATAGTGCGAAAACCAAGAAAATGCTTATTTGGGCCCTTTTTGGCCCCTAATTCCTAAAATGTTGGGACCAAAACTCCCAAAATCAATACCAACCTTCCTTTTGCGGTCATAAACCTTGTGTTAAAATTTCATAGATTTCCATTCACTTTTACTAAAGTTAGAGTGCGAAAACTAAAAGTATTCGGACGACGACGACGCCAACGTGATAGCAATATACGACGAAAATTTTTTCAAATTTTGCGGTCGTATAAAAACTTGAGTTATGTCAAGGATCTTATCTAGATGGATATACAGTGACACACAGACAAACAAGGATATATCTTTGTCATTGATAAAACTTCTGGTCATTTAATTATGACAATGTAAAATCCAGTCGTTTGAAAATCAATTAGGATAAACATTACATGTATTAAAATGGTCCAAAATCAGCCTTATAAAAAATATGTAAAAAATATAGTCAAATTCGAGAAAAGTATATAAAAAAGTATTATTGGGGAAATCCTTCTACATACAAACTTATCCATTTGTTATCTGTCAGAAATATTAAAGAATTGAATAACTTAGGTATATTTTTAAAATCTGCAGAAAAACTTAGAATTTAATTGCAGTAAATAATATTTTGTTCTCACTTTATTTAAGTATTATATCATTCTCCGCTCGTATTTCGTATTTTGTATTATGTATTATGTATTATGTATTATGTATTATGTATTATGTATAATATGTCCTTTCATGCACACCTTATATTTATATATATTATTATCTCTTGTAAAATTCTTATATTGGTGTAAAATTGTGTATATGTATCCTATAAGCTGTATTGCTTTCGGAATAAAGTATTATTATAATAAATAATTGGGTTATAGGCAATTCTAACTGCTTTACAACTCTTCAAGTTCAATTGTTTTCAATAAAACCTTTATGGTGTTGTACCCATGTTTCACATATATATGTCCTTTAATCTTTACTTACCAGTAATGCATCCTCTTTAGGAAATTTACGTATTTTATAACTTTCCTCACATATAGTATTTTTTGGTGCTTTTTTGGGAACTCTGTCTCTAATACAAAAATATTCTCCTATCTTTGTAAACAAAAATCTGAAAATAAAAGAAAATGAAACTGTAGTTTAAAGAAATTTCAATTCTCAATACTAATTTTTGCATCTAAAAATAAATCAATAAAAGATTTATGATAAATATCAATGAGGTGCAAAAAATCTATTCTTGTTCTTACAGTATTTGTTATATATTTCAGATTTGTCAATATTGTAAAGAGTAGGTAAAGAGTTCAAAATTGAAATACTCCTGTGTCAAGTTTTGGAGTTCAGTGTCCTTATGCTCAATAAAAATTTAAAAATAGTCTATTGACCTTTATATTGATAATGTGTTGAATGAAATTAAACAGCAAATTTCAGAGACAGATTTAGGGGCCTTCTCCCCCTTTTTCAAAATCCTGGATCTGCATCTGAATTTTGAGGCAGAAATCCAATTCAATTGTAATACTTTTGATTTCAAAGACAAAACTTATGTGATTTATAATTTTCCAACATGTCCAATATATAAATTTTAGCAAGAATACTATATAATAGCAATTATAGGCACATTTTTGGTTTTATTTTACGATATTAGAAAATATTTCATCATTCCAACAAATCTTTGAGAATAAGAATGCAAATTAGCAAAACTGACAAACACTGGCATATTTTAAACTGCCAATTGCTCACAAAGATAACCTTATGGGCAATGGAAGCAGCTCAAATAAACTACATTTGAACTACATGTAACAACATAATAATAGACATTGCAACTTATCAAAATAAATACATCTCGATTAACAATTTTCTCCTTTGTTACTACAATAGAACATTCATACACTGTCATTTGATAATACAAAACTGCAAGTCACTAAAAAAATAAGTACATCATTCTTATACATTTATCCTTCAATTCTTTGCCAAAACATTTGTCTAGTTAAATATCCAGACAACCACCACAATGTTCACACACTAAAACTTTATAAGGATTAAGTTTATAAGTTTAAAAATATTTGAACAAGAGATGTTTTCTTTCAACAATAGAAAATAAGACCATAATAAATTAAAGTCCTGGTGGTAAAACACTTGATGAGGTTCTAAGAATTCTAATTCAAATTATATCTTTATATGCTGATAAAATTAAATAACCTTACAATAGTTTCATTTACATCACATATACAATGTTTGAACACACTAGAAGTCGTCACTACAAAATAAAGTAAGATTTAAAGGGGCACTAGCTACGATATATATAAAAAAAATAAAGTATGATTTTTTTTAGATCAATCATTAATCAAATTGGAATAATGAAATAATAATTTGCTTTTAGCAATCAATTTCCTTTAATTTTGTTGAAATAAGCAATTAAACATAATTTTTGACTGATTCACTTGCAAGTGAAAACGTCATCATCATTCTAACCGGTATTCATGTGAACTTCAAATTAACCCCTAGCTAGAGATTGACAACGCATGCATTGTACGTGTACTGGTTATTTAAAGAAAAAGAATGTCAACAATGAAAGTGAAACTACGGTAAATCATTTGATTACTAATTCGATGCACATAAAATCATTCTTATATGGTTAAAAACAATGAGAAACATCTATTTTTAATCTATAAAATAAAATCAAACAGACCTATAAAAATGCAATTGCACGTGTTGGTTTAATCTATTCGTATCTTTATTTTTGTTTACATCGCTTATATGGTCATCTGAGGTCAAATCGATAGTTAATTAGATGGCGTCTGGACTAAAATACACACGAAACGAACCTATATATTATCTACCCCATGCTCTGTAAACTGTTTATTTTAGACTTTTGATAGTTTGGATAAATGTTTTACATTGTTATAAACCAAATATGAGAATTTGAGTCAAATCGGTTACAATGAATTTGACAGCTAGTGCCCCTTTAAAACAAAATTGAGACGAAAAACACCTAATATGTTGCACTTTGCAAATACAGCTGTTTGAAAAATCTGAAATCACACCTCTTTTGGGAGATATACATAAATATAACATTCAAAGATATTTTGTTTTGTTTACCTACTGGTTCCCAGATATGATCTCTATGCTTCATCTTATAGAGATACAACTTGGGAATTTTACCAGTACAAATACAATTGAATTCTGAAGAAAAGCACAAGTGGAAGGGAGACATAATACAGAAATTTAGTATAAGTTTAACTCATAGAATTTCAGGACATACAAGTGATGAAAATATGCTGCACAGCCTTATGTTATGACCTTTGAAAAAAAAAGTTTAAAACGTAGGATAGAATTTTAACGAAACTTTAAAGTTAAAGTGGCACAGTTTATAATTAAGCCTTAGAAGGAGTTCCTAAGGAATTTGCATTGTCTATATTTACTTAATTAATTGCAAACCTATAAATTATAACAAAAAAACTTAACACAAAGACAAAATATGGAAAAAATAGGCTAATGAATAACAATGTGTTTCAAGAGACTGTGTAAATGTCTTGAATTGTTAAACATTAATCAAATTTTAAATAATTCCAAAACCACTCAAAACTGGTGTAATGACAACTGATTGACTATGCATTCTGTTATTGGGTATATACATATGATACATTATATATGCATATATATATGATTGATAAATTGTTATACTAAGATATTTGTCACTGATGTACAAAAGGTTTTAAATTGTTTAGGTTAACTATTTACAAATCTGACAGGCCCTTTCAAAGCTTTGATCTACTAATAGATGTTACTATTTAAAAATCATTTAAATGACAAACTGCTGCATGTATTTCAAATTTGACACTATTTACTATTTGGACAATTAATACTTATAATATTTATATTTGTGAATGGAATTTAAATTCTGGGAATATAATAATTCATGAGACATAATCCACCTAATGTTCAAATGAAATGGATGTAAGCAACCATACAGCCCTCAACAATGAGCAAAACTCAAACCATATAGTAAGATATGCATGATATGAAAGGCCCCAGAATGAAAAATATGAAACAATTCAATTGACAAAACTTTTAAAGGGCCTTATTACAATTTTTTTTTAATGAAAAACTAATATTACAGATCTAGACACGAACCAATGACAAACACTGAACTACAGGATCCTGACTTGGGACATAAAGTATGTGACAGGGTTAACAGATATAAGAAGATGTTGTTTGAGTGCCAATGAGACAACTCTCCATCCAATTCACAATTTGTACACGCATATGAAGGTGGTATCAAATGGAAAGCATGTCCCTATTTTGCAGATTATTTTCATTTACAATAGATTCTTTTAACTAAAATTCACACGCTGAAATGTCTCGCCTTGTTTAATTATTAACCATTGATATTATGTTGATCGTCCTATATAGCTTTTCTACAACCATCACATACAATGTATACTTAAAATGGTCCATAAAATTAGGTCAAGGTTATATAAACCTGACAAGAAATACATGTACAGGGTCACCTTACAATCATTCAATACACTAAATATAGTTGACTTATATACATTTGTAGCTTATAGTTTCTAAGAAACAGACTTAATCAAGAAAACTAAACATTGACCAATAGACCACGAAAATGAGGTCAAGGACAGATAAACCATGTTAGACAGACATGTACAGCTTAAAATTCTTCTATACAACAAATATAGTTGACCTATTGCTAAAAGTTTAAGAAAATAGTCCAAAACACAAAAACTTAAAACTGAGCAATGAACTGTGAAAATGAGGTCATGGTAAAATAAAACCTGTACGTGAGACTGACATGTACATCATAAATTATTTCCATACACCAAATATACTAAGTTGACCAATTGCATAGAGTACTTAATAGAAAAAAAGACCAAAACTCAAAAAGTTAACTTTGACCACTGATTACCATGAAAATGAGGTCAAGGTCAGATTACACCTGCCAGTTGGACATGTACACCTTACAATTGCAATCATTCCATTCACCACAAATAGTAGACCTACATGTATTGCATACAGTACATACAGTATAAGTAAAACAAACATAAACATAAAAACTAAACTATAACCACAGAACCATGAAAATGAGGTCAAGGTCAGATGCCACCTGACAGTTAGACATGTACACCTTACAGTCCTTCCATACACCAAATATAGTACCTATTGCTTATAGTATCTGAGATATGGACTTGACCACCAAAATTTAACCTTGCTCACTGATCCATGAAATGAGGTCAAGTGAAAACTGTCTGACGGGCATGAGGATCTTGCAAGGTATACACATACTTAATATAGTTATCCTAGAGAATTAAACATTACAAAAAATCTTAACTTTTTTTTCAAGTAGTCACTGAGCCAAGAAAATGAGGTCAAGGACATTGGACATATGACTGACGGAAACTTCGTAACATGAGGCACATATATACAAAGTATAGAGCATCCAGGTTTCCACCCTCTAAAGTATAAAGCTTTTCAGAAGTTAGCTTACGCTGCCGCTGTAGCCGCCACCATAGCCGGATCACTATCCCTATGTCAAGCTTCCTGCGACAAATTGCAAGCTCGACAAAATTAAGGTAACAGACCTAGCTAGGGCGAACAGAATTAAGGTGAATGAGAATCAGGGCATTAATTCAGAATTCTGATGAATCTGGGTCTTTTGGCCCACTTCCACTCCTATTCACTTTCAAACCCTACACATTTGCTGCTGAATTGTTTTGAAGTAAGTGTATTGCTGTGAATCAGGTTTTTTTTAATTGTTTCATAAAAAAGTAACATCATAAAAACATAAACATGTTTCCTTGAGTGTTTAATTAAGTATTTTGACGAAATAAATCATGAATATGAAAATTGACAAGATGATCTGGGACCCGCCTCCTACGCAGTATTTTTCTAGCTGCATAGAAGACCCATTAGTGGCTTTCAGGTGTTTTCTGCTCTTTAAATTTTGATCGGGTTGTTGTTGTCTCTTTGACATATTCCCCCATTTCCATTCTCAATTTTATTATTATTTGATATATATTGTCCCAAAGTCAATGTTCATTCATCTTAGAAAAGGAAAGCTGGATGTACACAAATGTACCAAATCTTCATTGAATTTACTCATACAAAGTTAACTACATGCAGTATATATTAACATCTAACATGTCTATCAGCTCAAAACAACAATCTTGATTTTCAAACAAAGAATAATAATACCAAATTTGGCTGTAAATATCAATTAACAGTAATCATATACATGTATTATCAAAATTTTATAATGATTCATCTAGCATGTCTATAAATCACGAAAATGAATAGCATATATATATATATATATTTCATTTAAATAGTTATCAAAATGCAAAGGTACCAGGATTATAATTCAGTATGCCAGACGCGTGTTTCGTCTACATAAGACTCATCAGCGACGCTGATATCAAAATATTTATAAAGCCAAACAAGTACAAAAGTGAAGAGCATTGAGGATCCCAAATTCCAAAATGTTGTGCCAAATACGGGTAAGGTAATCTATGCCTGGGAAAAGAAAGTCCTTAGTTTTTTTTCGAAAATTCAAAGTTTAGTAAACAGGAAATTTATAAAAATGACCACATTATTGATATTCATGTCAACACTGAAGTGTTGACTACTGGGCTGGTGATACCCTTGGGGATGAAACGTGGCATGGACCCAGTGGTTTAAATAGTTATCAAAGGTACAAATTGCAAATTTGCCATTCATGAAAATTTAAATATTTTGATAAATATATATACAACTTGTATTTAAATAATAATAATATGCGAACAATTACTGGGGGTGAACATATGGGGTACAAACCTATAGGGCGCAAACAGACCCGATACCGATCCAGTTGAAGACTAATGAGAAAATTGCTCCATTCCACAACATATATATATAAACAAAATCAAGGAGAAATCAATTGTTTACAAAACCAAGAGGATGTGACAAATACCTGTGACCTATGGATTAATTGATAAAACCTTTATCCAAAAACATTTGCACTCTTTGTTTCAGATCCAAATATACATGTACATGACATGTAGGTGTTTTTGATCTTTTCTTTATCATGTTTATATCTATTTTCTTTTCTGATACATATATATGAGCCATTTTTTGTTGGCATTTTCTCCTTTTACCCGTGTTCAAAAACCCCATTAAAGTGCAATTTTATACAGAGCCTTGTATTTACTTTTTACAACTGAAAAAAGTATGTATGAATGATAATTTCATTCAACAAAAGATGCAGACATTGGACTTGCGCTGTGCAACCGAAGATCACGCCACTTACCGTTCGAGTATTTTTCGTATTAAGAACACAAAAATGGCTAGATATAGAACTAATCTTAAATCTTTCACTTGTGGTTGATATTTATCACTCTCTTCACTTTTTAGATCATCCCACGTTACTCCTTCTGGGAGCCAAAACCATTCACTCCAAAAAGTAGATGCCATTTTGTACAATGACTAATTGTGGGAGCGGTGACGGAACTAACTCAAACTCGGAATCTGTTACGGTCAGTGACCTGCAGTTCGCGATGTATACTATTGGTCGTAGGCTAGCATTTCATTACTTTTTAAATACAATCTTCAAAAGAATAGTATAAATCATCACAAAATGATGAAAACAACTGAAATAAATATTTTGAGGCTTCAGAAACAAGTCAGTGAAATTTGCTTTTACAAATCTGCAGTCTCCTTTTACTGTGTCAAGTAATCAGGTAATAGGTCCGAGACCACAATTGGCGTTCCTTGATTTTTGTTGTCCACGAATATAGTCCCTAGTGTTCTCCATGTTCTATACCTCAAATTGCAAGTAGTGTGTGTGGGGGGGGGGGGGGTGAAATTACACTGTAAAAAAAATTGGGTCCAGAATTTTAAAGGAAAATAGTGATTTGGTCCAGCTGAAAAATTAGGCTGGTGAAGTTTTCTATAATTTTGATATAATTTGTTCCAAAAGTACGTAGTACAACACACTGTAAAAAAAAATATTGAGAAAGCGCAGGTCGGATTTTTTAAATTTACATTTATGTTCTAAAATATTTTTTTGTCTCGGACCAATATACTATAAATTAAACAATACATCAGTGTCCGACCGTGCGAGGGCTGTATAGCCAGTCAAGGTCGTTAAACACTTCCATATGTGTAAATGTAAAAACTCAGTGGAATGCTCTGTAATAGCAGAGACATATGTCTCTGGTAATGAGATATACAAATATGAGACAGGTGGAAAATACATTAGAGAAGAAGAAAAAAAAAAACACGAATCTAACGTAAAACTTGACGTGATTGAAAAGAACACAAAGACTCAGATTGAAAATAACACAAAGACTCAGATTGGAGCACCCATAATATTGTAAGTACCGTTAGTATAAGATACATTATCATCAACCGAAATGTTTTATTATACTGTATTTATGCTTACACTTATTCTTTGGACAAGACAAGCTTTTACTGTTCACCAAGTAATACTTACCCCACAACATAAATACAAACCAACACATCAGGACTGCATCTATAAAAACAATGCTCTAGAAGGGGTAAATATATACCTATCTGAACACCATCTAAGCCCAGTAACATCATCTGTACAAACTTACTACTGGATAAAAAGCTGTAAAAAACATATTCAATTGACTCAACAAAAATTTAAAACTGTCCGAGAGAGGAGTACACAAAGACTCATCTTACTCTTACTGAGTGGCATAGAGACAAACCCAGGACCAAGACGACCAAGATTCCCTTGCACGATATGCCAAAAAGCATGTAAAATAGAATCCATAGCGTGTGACGACTGCGATAAGTGGACACATAGAAACTGCATTGGTATGTCAACATCAGAATACAGCAACCTAGGCAAAAGTGAAGACACATGGACTTGCCCATCTTGCTGCAAACCAAACAATTCTTCAACCAAAATATATTTTATACCAAATGGAGATGACAGCAAGCACTCAACACAAAATATATCGACCAATCCATTAATGATGGACAGTATATACCAGAAGCATCAATACCATCAACATCAGGTTCCAGCATTAATTCACCATCATTTAACACAACATCTTTCAGCACTGATATACCGATCATGACATCATCACCAAAACCAACTAAAACCAAACCAGCCACTAAAAAACAGTTAAGAATATTAAACATCAATTTTCAAAGTCTCAGAAAAAAAGGAAAACTACTCGAAGCAATCATTGAGTCAACTGAGCCAGATGTAATAATAGGCACGGAAACCTGGCTTGATCCAAACATCAAATCAAGCGAGATTATACCAGACTACTTCCATTATGACACGGAACGCCGAGATCGCCCAAAGGACCCCCATGGAGGGGTATTGATAGCAGCTAAACAAACATTACAGCTGGGTAACATCATAAAAAGCACTGAAATAGAACTACTGACTGGCACTATTAACTTAGAAGGAAAAAAGAAAATGCTCATAGGCGCTTTTTATCGACCACCTGATAAAACAGATGACACCTACTTGAATAAAATGAAAGACGAAATAAATAACATCAGATCAAAACATCAAAAAGACATATTCCTTATTGGTGGCGATTTCAACTTACCCGATATCAACTGGGCAGAACAAACTATAGACCATAGACAGTATCCTACCAGAACCAACCAGGCATTCTTGGAACTTGTAGCTGACAACGGGCTAGAACAAATTGTGGACTTTCCAACACGAAAAGAGAATACCCTAGATTTATTGCTTACATCTCATCCTTCATTTAAATTAAGATGCAAACCATTACCATCAATAGGAAACAGCGACCATGACATCGTCCTCCTAGATATGGCTTGTAAACCACTTAAACCTAAACCAGTCAGAAGAAAAATATTTCTATGGAAAAAAGCGGAAATACATAATATAAAGGAAGATCTACAAAACTTTATAACTACCTTCAAAAACATCAAAGATAGAAGCGTTGAGTCTTTATGGCAGGCATTTAAAACAGCTGTACAAATCACCATAGAGAAAAGAGTACCAACAAAAATGACCCTTGGAAGAAACACTCATCCATGGATTAATACAACCATTAGACGCAAAATAAACCAAAAGCAGAAAGCACACAAGAAGGCGAGAAAAACTAAAAAGAAAAGAGACAAGGATAGGTATAAAAGACTACAACAAGAAGTGCAGTGGGAGGTCCGTCAAGCCAACAAGAAGTATATGGAAGAGGTCAGTTCAGACTATAGAGATAATGCAAAGAAATTCTGGTCTTATATCAAGAGCAAAGGTCAGGAATGGACAGGAGTGGCACCGCTAAAAAACAAAATGGGATTTCTGCAAAGTGATAACAAGAGTAAAGCTGACATTTTAAACGACCAATTCCAGTCAGTATTTACCAAAGAAAACCTAAATAACTTTCCAGATAAAGGTAAAAGTCCATACTCCACCATGAAGGACATAAAAATTAGTACCAACGGAGTCCACAAATTATTAAAAAACCTGAAACCGCATAAAGCTACTGGTCCCGATTCAATACCAGCCTTTATACTGAAAGCAGCAGCAGAACAACTTGCTCCTATACTCACAGACCTATATCAAACATCATTGAACACTGGTGAAGTTCTGCAAGATTGGAGAGATGCCAATGTAGTTCCACTTTTTAAAAAAGACGAAAGGCACCTAGCATCTAACTACAGACCAGTATCTCTAACTTCCATCACATGTAAGGTCTTAGAACATATTGTACATAGCAACATCATGGACCACTTTGACAAAAATAAAATACTAACTGATGCACAACACGGATTCCGCAAAAGACGATCATGCGAATCCCAACTAATCGTAACCATCAACGACATTGCATCGAAATTAAAAAGTAGCGGCCAAGTAGACATCATCCTGCTTGACTTTGCAAAAGCATTTGACAAGGTACCACATCACCGCCTCCTACACAAGTTGGAATACTTTGGCGTCAACCCCAAAACCAATAAATGGATTCGCTCCTTCCTACATAACAGAAAGCAGAGCGTGATATTAGAGGGTGCCGTCTCTTCACAAGTACCAGTACTCTCTGGTGTACCCCAAGGCACAGTCCTTGGTCCATTACTGTTCCTGGCCTACATTAATGACATGCCAGAAACAGCATCTACATCAGAGACCAAATTGTTCGCGGATGACAGCCTTCTCTTTCGTACCATCACCAACCAAGCTGACAGTGAACTTCTACAAAAGGACTTAACAGCATTGGAAGACTGGGAAAACAAATGGCAGATGAGTTTTAATGCCAAAAAATGCCTTGTCATTAGAATATCCCCCAAAAATAGACCAGTGATACAAACATCGTACCATCTTCACGGTCATACTCTAGACACAGAGGAAGCAAGTAAATATCTTGGAGTAACCATCAGCAACAACCTAACATGGGATAAACACATAGACAATACAGTAGGCAAAGGAAACAGAACGTTGGGGTTTATACGTAGAAACCTCAAAGGCTGTACAAAACCTGTAAAAGCAGCTGCATATGTGTCCATGGTAAGACCTGCAGTGGAATATGCAAGCACAGTATGGGACCCAACCGCCCAAAATAAAATCAAGGCAATTGAACAGGTGCAGAAAAGAGCAGCACGATTTGTGAATAACAACTACACAGACCGAACACCTGGCTGTGTCACAAATATGGTTAAAAATCTAAAGTGGGAAAGCCTCGAAGAACGGAGGAAAACAAATAGATTGTGCATGCTATTCAAGATCCAGCATGAACTTATAGATATAGACCGTCACCAATATTTGACCCCGAATGATAACCGGACCAGAGGTAAAAACCGCTTCTTCCAAGAAAGAACAAGTACAGACACCTACGGCCAATCTTTTTTCCCGAGGACAATCAGGGACTGGAACAACCTACCAACAACAGTTACAGCGACCAACACCGTTGAGGGATTCAGAGCTGCCCTGAAGGCATGCTCTGAAAGGAAGTAGGAAAACCAGTTGTAAATAATTTTAATTGTATATTTTTTTTTGTGAACGTTTTAAATGTAATTTGTAAATAGCCAAGAGAAATCTTTCTGTGTTGCCCGACACTGCGTAAAGTTTTCGCGCGGAACCATTAACATTCAGCAATGAATCCGGTTCCTTACCTGGAAGAAGAAGAAGAAGAAACCAACAGTGTGAAATACTTGGGTTCCTATTGAATCGTGAAGCAGTGACATCAAGGACTCGAATCAAGGGCTAAAACGTTTACTTTTGATAATATGATATTTCTGGACCAAACTAACTAAATGACTATATCAAGTTATCTCAGCTGAGAGTACCGTTGATCCAAAAAGCAAAAGAATGAAATAACATTTAACAAACTTAATATATCTGAGAATTGATCCTCACTTTTTTTATTCAACACAAATATTAAGTAATAGGCATGAGTGTTAGCTTATTACATAATAAGTTATTACTACATGCGTAAGTCGTTCTTCTGTAACTTTCCAACATTTAAAAATCAAAACGGCTACTGAGCCCTTGAAAAAAAGAAAGTGAAAATCAAACAAACACAACATATAAATTTCAAAAGAATATACGCTGAACAATATAAAAAAGAAGATGTGGTATGGTTTCCATTGAGACTCTCGACAAGAGACCAAATGAAACAGAAACAAACAACTATAGGTCACCGTACGGCCTTGAAGGCTCTAAACAACGATCAATTAAAGCCCATACCGCCAGTCAGCTATAAAAAGGCCCCGAAATGACAAATGTTTAAAACAATTCAAACGAGAAAACTATAACAGCCTAATTTATGTACAAAAATGAACCAAAAAACATACAGAAAAAAATCCATGTGCCCTGTGATTAGGGACTTTCCGATTTGATTTTCCTCTGAGTTCAGTATTTTTGTGATTTTACTTTTTTGGATGTGTACTAATTGCATTGGATACTTAAGTTTGGGAGATCATGATTTATTTATAAGTTGTAGTTGTCTTTGGGCTAGCTTATAGCTTTCAGTAACTGTGAGACTCTTATTTCAGTGCTCTGTGTTGATTGGTTTTATATTATTTGTTTTTGTGCGGTACCGATCTTTTGAGTTAAGTTACGTGCAACTGATTTTTATAGTTTGTTCTTATGTTGTACTTTTACTCAATTGGCGGTGGTGGTGGTGGTGTGTGTGTGTGTGTGTTGGAAAAGGGGGGGGGGTAGCGCTTACAAACATGTTTAACCCCGTCACATGTATGTGCCTGTTATAAAACAGGGGACTGCTGTTCAGCGGTTGTCGTAAGTATGTATGTCATGTGTGTTTTTTTTTAATTGTTTTGTTATAGATTCGATCGTTAGTTTTTTCGTTTATTTTTTCACATTTTCATGTCGTGGTCTTTTATGTCCGACTATACGGTATTGGTTTTTCTCATTTTTTGAATGCCTTTAATTTACTTCATTTGAACTCTGGTGGATACATATTATTGTCTCAAAAGCAATCAGTGCATCGCGGATCCAGAGGGGAGCGTAGCACGGCCACCTTTGCTTAGACGTTGTTTTTTTTTGTAAAATGATTAATCAGACTATAGACTTCGTGAACTTTGTCATTTCCCGTGTATTTAATTTTTATACGACAATTCTTTACTTATAAAGATGTTTTTTGCTGGTATTTACTAATTATGTCAAAGTCATGTGATTCGCTATGGTCACGGGAGTTGACCAGTGCGTCAAAAAAACGCCACTCAGTCATTTTGAAATTCAAAAAGAAATTACAGAAACACATTGCTTAGGCTGAGGATGACAAGTTAACCATGATACACAGGCACTTGTCTCAGAAAACAATTTCCTATATACCTTAATATAACACGGTATATAGGGGGGGGGGGGGGGAATCTGAGACAAGTGCCTGTGCCATGATACCCGTTCAAAGCGACACAGGATTGAGCAAGAACGTAGTGACTTCTATTTCACATTTCAACCAAACAGAAAGTAATACTCTATTACACTCTCATGAAGAAAAAAAATCCACATCAATATTATTTACCTACGAAAAAATGTTTAACCCCAAACGACCCAGCCTATTTTAAAATAACATGGCCGTATCTTGATTGAAAACAATAATCTTGTCCACTTTTTTCCTATTAGAAACGAAAATTACCAACAGAATTGTTTAGCATTAAATGAACATGATGAAAAAAAACCAGGCGTATTTTTTTTTAGGCCGGGGTTTGCATGTCTGTCCGGAATAAAATTGAGAATGGAAATGGGGAATATGCCAAAGAGACAACAACCCGACCATAGAAAAAAAAAAACAACAGCAGAAGGTCACCAACAGGTCTTCAATGTAGCGAGAAATTCCCGCACCCGGAGGCGTCCTTCAGCTGGCCCCTAAACAAATATATGCTAGTTCAGTGATAATGAACGCCATACTAATTTCCAAATTGTACACAAGAAACTAAAATTAAAAATAATACAAGACTAACAAAGGCCAGAGGCTCCTGACTTGGGACAGGCGCAAAAATGCGGCGGGGTTAAACATGTTTGTGAGATCTCAACCCTCCCCTATACCTCTAGCCAATGTAGAAAAGTAAACACATAACAATACGCACATTAAAATTCAGTTCAAGAGAAGTCCGAGTCTGATGTCAGAAGATGTAACCAAAGAAAATAAACAAAATGACAATAATACATAAATAAAAACAGACTACTAGCAGTTAACTGACATGCCAGCTCCAGACTTCAATTAAACTGACTGAAAGATTATGATTTCATCATATGAACATCAGGCACAATCCTTCCCGTTAGGGGTTTAGTATCATACGATCATAACATATATGAGAAAATCATAACCCGTGTCATGCCAACAACTGTTTTTTTTAATAAATGTGTTTAGTTCCGATGCAAAGACCCTATAAGTGAATCAATATTAACGCCAAAATATGCAATCTTTAATGACCTGACAACAGTATCGTAACTATATCCATAAGTCTATTCAAAGGTTTTGTTAGTTTTTGAGGTGAATACTGACACCTTTGTGCTTTGTAAAGAATATTTCCATAAAAAATTGGATGTGAAATACCTGAACGTATAAGAAGTCTGCATGTTGAGCTATATTTACGAATGATGTCCTTATACCGATGATAAAATTTAGTAAATGTTTTAACTAGTTTGTGATATCGAAAACCCTGGTGTAATAATTTTTCAGTAATACATAAATTTCTCTCGTTAAAATCTAAAACATTGTTACATACACGAGCGAATCGTACAAGTTGAGATATAAAACACCGTAAGATGGTGACAAGGGAACGTCACCATCTAAAAATGTCTGTTTCGGCGAACTGGTATATTGATTACTTTTTTCAAGACCAGACTGCAACCTGACTGCTGAGTATGGCCTTTATGTCTCTATTTGTCGACCGTCATTCATAAATTCATTGTCATATCAGACTCATTCGTAGACTTTAGTTGATTTGGAACCCCTCACCTCCCTTAATTTTGTTGGGTGAAACATATCTACCAAACATTTGGATAAAAGTTGCTAGTTCGTGTCGGTCGTATTGTAAATTTCATCGAATAGCCCGGCGTATTTCTTGTTTACAACAAGAAATCTGTGAGGTTATGCTAACTTAACATACAACAAACGAGAATTTTCCATGTCTATTTTTTACTGACAAGTCCCACATCATATATATCAGTACATAGCTTTGGATCCATAGTATCATTTTATGATAGACAATCAATAGGGAGAATACAGCATAAATAATGTCCAACCCTTACACTTTACAGAAACTATAGAATATACATGCCCCACGCCAGGAACCGTTTAAAAAGTGCATTTTACACTTATTTTTATGGTTTTTTTTAGCTCAAAAAAGGTCCCACGCCTCGCTCTGCTCGGCGATCTTTAAAAACTTCGCCCCTTTCCAAATTCCTGGATCCGCCCCTAGCAATCATACCACATATACTTATATTTATTGAATACCGAATTTCCAGGAAAAATCTAAACGGAAAGTTCCTAAGCAAATTGCAAAATCAAAAGCTAAAACACATCACATGAGTCATATTCCTGACTTGGTATAGGCACTTTCTTAAGTGGAAAATAGTGGATTAAACCTGGCTTCATATAACTAGCTAAACCTCTCACACGGATATATGATAGCTGCATAACATTCCATTATATTGACAACGATGTGTGAACAGAACAAATAGACATAATACTAGTAGGTAAAAATGTAAAACATTAATGGTACAGCAGTCAACATTGTGACTGCTATGATCTTAATAACTATAAAAATAAACAAATATGTCAATAAAGAAAAACATAGACACAAGGACAGAGTATCTCAGCTTTACGAAAGACAAAAATACAAACATTTACCATAGCACAATAACATAATGTATAAGTTCTGAACCACGTCATATGGATATTACCAATAATATATTAAACAGTACCAAGTAATAATTTACAAAGACAAAAAAAGAATACAAACCACGTTATTTAGATGATAAACAACGTCTGTACCTTAAATCTATACTTCAAGACCACTGTAGTCGATATTCTTTGTGAAGTTCATAAGGAATATTTATCAACAAGGTCTTTATCTTCCGATGAACTTTTCTTGAGTGACCGGGTGAGTTGGGAAATGTGTATCCCATTTAAAGGTGAAGTTGGTTTATTGCTGCGAAGGTCATCATGATTTTGTCTTAATAAGATACGCTTTTCTTAAAATACTTCAACAGGATCACACACCCCAAAGAATCGGAATATGTATACTTACTTAAGAAACTATATGGAGCAAAGTCAATGAATTGAATATTCTAGCCGATCATTAGATGTTAGAGATTGTTAATGGTATTGGAAGTGTTTCTTCTTCTTCTCCAGGCTACCAAATAGTACAATGTATATATACATCAACTATATAGCCAGAATAAGAACTTGATCATAATTATACAGCGTGATAATATGTATCGTTATGTAATTTCGGTAACTAGTAAATAGTCGCAACATGAAATTCTACGAATGCATTGTCAGCATCCAATTAATGCTGCATAGCAATCCGAGCTGAAAACATACCCTTCTTTCTATACAAACCCTTGCCTTCACTTCCAAACATTTATATTTTTGCAATAACATATAATCAAAAATATACAAAGATACTATCACGGACAAAAATATTGAGAATCTGATTACCAACCTTGGATTTAATTTTATTATAAGTTAAAACTTGTTTGGAATTAAGATGCAGACTCTGTATACTAGTACTCAACATGTATAAAGCTAAAGATTCGACCCTTATATAGAAAGTCAAGTGAGTGATAACACTAAAAAGAGTGCACTTAGATTTAAAAAAAATGTTCATACAAACCAAATGAAAAGACTCCCGTATAGGGTATACATCTGCTAAGTACATGGGCATCACGCTACAATCAATCCTAAAATGGGACAAACATAAAGATGACAATATCTCGAAAGACAACAAAACACTCGGCTTCCAGAATCCTTCGAAAAAAACCTGAAAACATCAAATCAAAACATTAAGAGTTAGACATGTACATATAGCACCTGTCCGTTCCAAACTCGAGTACTTTTGCTCGATTTGGGACCCCTACACTACAGACACTATCTCGAAAATAGAGATGGTCCAAAGGAGAGCTGCTCGGTTTTCCTGCAACAGGTATAATAATGATATAATAATAGTGCACCAGTTATTAGTCATCTCGGATTCTGATGGCAGACTGGAAGAAGACAGCAACCCAACCATACCATTATAAAATGCTTTTAGTGATCTCTTTATTTAAGAAATAATTGATGCAAGCTATACTTTATTGTAGTTTTAACATGGCGGTAGGCATTATATTCGATATTGATGATTATTTTTGCCCGAGCGATAGTGATAAAACTACAATAAAGTAATAGCTTGCATCACTGAATTATTTCGATTCTGATTAGGACAATTAAGGTAATTTCTATGTCCGATGTGTATAAGGGTAAAGCGATTGTGTAGGCTCTTCCTTGTAGGCTCTTCCATGAACCGCCCTTTTTTGTTTGTAAAGAAGCAAACAGCTTTTTCAGAGAGAGAGGAGTTTTTGAACAGCCAGCATGAACGGTTGTCGTATATCTAGGTCAAATATGTCAATTTATTCTGCAGTAGTCAATATACCGGCATGTGCAAAAAAATATTGGATTTAGAGCATGGGTTTATTCATAAAACGAGACTGAGAAGCACGTAATATTACTAATTATTTTTTTTGTATTTCCTGTCTATATTTGTGTCAGATTATTAAAGTTTTTAACGTTGTCTTGACTTTTCTAGCAAAAATCAGTTTATTATTCATATCGGCTGATTTCAGTGTACATAGTAGATAGTTTACTGCAAATTGCTAGAAAATAAATAAATAAATAATATATCCGTACACGGATATGGATAATTATAGTACAATGCTCAGTGAAAACAAAGCAATATTAATTTTAAAAGTCCTATTAATGACAACGGTTAAAAACTTTAATAATGTAAAATTGAAAAGTTACCAATTTGAACATGAGACTACTAGAACCAAGCCGTGATTTATAATATAGTAAGATCTTACTATTCAAAGAAATCCTTGTTTTTACAAATGTTTAAACCACCCTCTCCAATCCAGTTTTATTAGTATCACCAGTTTTTAAGCACAAATTAGAATGATATGCACAGTCAGCCGATAATAGCGACTAAAAAAACGAAACAAATCAAATAATCACACAAAAAATAAGAAAAATATAACGGATAAGCAAATCAGAACAAACAACATATAAAAAGATGAAAACCTCCGGATACAAGAAAGAGGGAGGGTAGGAGGGGTCCTGATCCCGAATTCCCGGGCTTAAAAGCACGAAATCCCGAGGTCCCGAAATTCAAAAACAAGAATTCCCGGATCCCGAAATCCCGAGCTTAAATACACCCGATCCCGGAAAAAGATTGAAACAGCAATGATGAAGGTCAACTCTAATAGATAGCAAAAATATCTCCCCTTGAAATGACCACTGTCTGACCCTTTCCTCATGCGTTTGAACTATTATTTTATGTTTCTTTTTAATCACTCTGTAATGTTTATGTCATGTTGTTATTAATGTTATGCTCTAAATGGAGCCCTTTAATTTGGAAAATAAAAATATTGTATAATGATGAGAGGCCTGATGGGGGAGTGTCTCATCACGATTCACGAGTTGGTCAATCACGATTCACAGAAAATAAATTTCCATGATCATGGATCACGAAAATATATTTTTTTTTCTAGAAAAAACGGATCACGATAGCGAAAATGCGCCGATCACGAAAACAAAAATAACCCATCAGGCCCCTCAATGATATATTTCCCGTAACTCAGAAGAGTTATCTCCCCACGGTCGCAGCATCAACAAACAAGATGGAGGACTTATTAGATAGATTTTCAAAATCGTTTTGGAATCCAAATTTTTGGCTACCTGTTGGATACACATGGGAAGATTTGGTAGCTCAAACTTCCAAAGATGAATATTATCCAAGAGTAGAAGATATATTTTTGCCATCCATTCTCCTCGGCGTTTGTTTATTAGTGTTTAGATACGTTTATGCTAGGTTAGTTCCTGGTTTGTTGAAACCGGCACTGCAGCTTTCGAGACGTTTCGGCCATTGAACATTTCGACCTTGGTCGTTTCGGTACATTATTCGTTTTTTTCATGTACATGCCTATCAGTATTTTGAATAAATGATATTAATTGAACTAAATCAGTTATTTGAAGTCATTTAAACTTAAATTGAAAAAAAAAAATAAAAAAAATATGCATATGTATTTATAAACTACAGCAGGGACTTTCTATACTTGTATGGAAAGTCCCTGACTACAAATGGCTAGTTTTTATCATAAAACTTATGTACATTATAACCGGTCTCACTAATTAGCGACAACAAGCGTCAACAAGCGACAAGAAGCGACAACAAGAATTATTTTAGCGACAACAAGCGACAAGAAACTATTTAGCGACAAGAAAACATTTTTTTTTAATTAAAATTAATTATTGCAATAAATATTAAAAGAATATGCAAAAGAAAATAATTTTAGCGACAAGAAAGTTAAAATTGATAGAAAAAAATGAAACATTATTTACATAATATTTTATCATCTATTATGAATAACAGCCAGTATTACGTTTAATTATTGTATTATGAGATTACTTTTCCTTGTGTTTTAGAACATATCATTTATCTTATAATTTGTTTTTTTTTTTAAAACTCTTTTCGTGCAAGATGTATTAAGCTCGCATCATTGTCCTGAAAATATTGACACAAATTGTGAAATACAAAGAACTGAAACCAAACAGGAAAATATTATATTCCATTATGCCCGCTCCATATCTATCTCCATTCGTTTATTCATACTTTGACTTTGATGAAAACAGATTCAAACATTATCTTATACATATTTTCCATATTTAAAAATAAAAAAAAGAAGCTCAATCTCTTTCTTTTCACAAATGTTAAATTTCTTCATCTACCAATATACTAATATAAACTTCACAATCTCTTTCTTTCTCACAAATGTTTCATTTCTTCGTCTATCTATATAATAAAACATTTTAATTAGACATAATTTTATCTGCTCGTATATTTAAAAAAAAACATTAAATACAAATTTCTTTATATCTAATAAAAAAAAAATGTTTTCTTGTCGCTAAATAGTCTTCTTGTAGCTTGTTGTCGCTAAAATAATTTTTGTTGTCGCTTGTTGACGCTTGTTGTCGCTTTTTGACGCTTGTTGTCGCTAATTAGTGAGACCCCATTATAACATATACTTTTTTTGTGAAAAAATCCTTTAATTATCCTAAGTATTTGTATAGTGAGATGTCTTAATATATAAATCCTAGATTTGTCCAAAGGAGTAGGTCCAGTAAGGGCTGATTTTGGCCTCAAATTTCAAGTTAATATAACAAAAGATTTTATACACTTTTTAATCACTTAAGTGTCTATTTCAATTGATTCAATTATTCTATGTGAAAGATTTTAACTAATTAAGTCATTAAAAACGCTCCGATTCAAGTTTGAATATGAAAAATCTATCAAATATGTCAAAAACGTCACTTTTCAGATGGTTTTTATCAAAAATGAAAGTGACCGCATCCGTGTTCATCCTCAACCTTTATAGAAGAAGAAGAAGAAGAAGATGCTTTATTTCCATAAAATGGGCTCACAAGGAGCATAATATAATATCATTATAATATTATTATTTTACAAATAGAATAAACAAAACAGTATACATAGTTACAAACACAAATAAGAAACAACAGTTTTAGTTTATATATATTATGTATCATCATCAAATACAACTTAAATTTCAATATTATGAATGAACACAAATGCGGCCACTTTCATTTTTTGACGGAAACTGTCTAAAATTTAACAAAAATGCTGAAATTGTGAAGATTTCAGTAATTTAGCATGTCTTAATGATAGTAGTACCCGATTTATGTGCATTGTATTGTCAAAAACAGCCCATATTTATGTAGCAGAAGCATTCTTCTTTAATTTCCAATAAATAGCTTAAAGATTACATTTTTACAATTTTGTAAAACTGCTATATTTTGGGGCCAAAAAGGGGATAGTTGTCTCATTGGCAATCATACCACATCTTCTTTTTTATATCTACTCCTTTAAAAAAAGAAATTTCAATTTCAATTTTCTGAATTGTTGGCTTCCAGCAAAATATATGCTGACATGGATTCCCTATGCAGTTACCTGGGCTTGACCTTTCTCATAAAAATCTAGTGACTGCAATTACGCAAGTGCCAAGGGGAAAACCAAATTGGCAAAGAGAGACATCAAAGGGGTCTCATTGGGGGGTTCTGATCCCGGATCTCCCGTACTGTTTTGTCTGATTACCGTATCCCACTAACACTATGTACGTAAGCAATTATCATTTTTTTGTAATTTCCTGTGTCCCGCTAGACTTCATTTCCCATTTTCACGGCACAATAATTTGACTTTCACGTGTCACGTTTACGAAAAATCATCAATCCCGCGTCACGCTTAGACCCCAATGAGACCCACATCAAACATAAACATCACTCCTTTTATTTGGTAAATTAGGTCCAAGTGCCTTAACCTTTTCATTTTTTTTCTGATTATTTTATGGCTTTTTACTTAAATTCGAACTCAATGAACTTCATCTGAATTGAATATTGAAAATGGGTTAATCATGTTAATGTGGATTAATTTATTTTCATGGTCATGGATTGAGGAAAACTTGCAAATTCATGTATATTTAATTTTGTGGTTTTCTCAAAGTCTGCATACATTCTTTTAGATAATTTGAAATTCGTTGAACATTTACATTTACATGGTTTAATTTCGTGGTTCCCCTGTACCAACAAATTCCACGAAAATTAGTATCCAACAATTTTAATGAATCCACAGTATACAAGGTACATCAGTGATTTGTGAAAGTATATTTTTGGAAAGTTTGCTATAGCTTGCTATTGCTACTTTCCTTAGGCGTCGGCCTCAAACTTCCGGTTGACAGATTATCGCAATATATTCTGCTCCGAGATAGTGTAGTACTAGTGTTTGAGTTCTGATTCTTGGAAGATTCTTTTAAAATTTTGAGTAAGTACTGTTTTGACTGAAAAGATTACAGCTTGAATAAAAAGAAATGAATATTCACCGACGATTCAGATGAATTTAACTTCATTTTAAAAATGAGTATTACAAACACTACTTCGCGGATCTGCCATGCGCTGTAGAGAAAATCACAAGAAATCTACGCGAGATTACGTTTTCATTCATTCATGAATATTTCATGAATGAACATTTCCCCGCTCTACTTTTTCCTGTTTACTATATGTACGTACGTAAACGTGGTAAAATCCCGAGTGTATCGAAAGAATCGGGAATGACTGATTAAAATGCGAGAACAAGTTGACATTTTGACCAAGCCGTCGGATAATTGAAAAGTGATAATGGTTTGTTTAAACAAAACACAGGTGAAAGAATATAAAATACTCGATAATTATATTATATGTCTAACGTCTCACGCCAAGGACGAGTAAAGGTAAAAATTACCGGCTTTAAAAAAATAAATTAAAAAAATGCATTGTTTTTGTCTAAACATCGATCGGAAGATTTTGATGCCAAAAATCATTTGAAAACTTAATTCCGTTATTTAAATACTAATTGTTTCACATTCATATGTGGATATAAGGAACTTTACTCGTACAGCATGCTCAAGTGGATCAAACTGACAGCAGAAAAACATTGACCCAACGTCAGTTCTTCTTCAGTCTTCTTCCAATAATTTACATCATACCACTTCTGGTGTGTTATTGTAAATTTGTATCATATAGCATCCGTATTAAAAGCAACCGAGTCAGCATCCACTTCTTCGAATATTATAGATCAGGGTATCAAGACAAGTTCTATAGAAATGATTATAAGGTTCATGATGTTTACCCTTTGGCTAAAATGGCTGCATTTTCACCTCAAAATTTAGATAGATTACAGACAAACAGCGGCCTGTGCATCTGGAAAAGTTTTAAGGCATACCATGACCTATATTAATAAATTTCAATTGCTTTGTCACCCAAACACAGAGGCAATGATTACCGTAATATATCAAATGAATGGCTTAAAACAAAAATTCTCAAATGTTCTTAACTCATAAGACAATGCTTAATTTCACAACAGCAACTAAATGTGTTACAGGTTATAAGCACCTCTATGAATCTAGTGTATATAAACTTTTTATTCCTGTGGTCATACTGCTGTTGTTATGCTCCCACCGTATTGAGTTTATCCTTGTTCTGCTGTAAGTATGTATGTCCTTCCCTTACTTGTACGTACATGTACCTCCGTACATCCCAAAATTCCTTTCTGTTCTCTTACTTTAGTTTGCCTGAACCAAATTGTATGAAACTTATACGCAATGCTTATAACCACAATTCACAAGTCAAGTTTGAATTTTAGTTGCGTCACTTTGACCATTCTAGCACGGCGCATTTTATGCTACTTTACAAAAAGGAAAGTTGCTTGAAATTTTAGTTTCTGTTCTCTAACTTTAGTTTGTCTTAACCAAATGCTATGAATCTTATACACAATGCTCATTACCACAAACACTGATCAAGTTTGAATTTTGGTGGCGATAGTTATACCATTTTAGAGTTATGCCCCTTTATATATGTAAAAAATTGCTGACTATTTTTGTTTCAGTTATCTAACTTCAGTTCACTCAACCAAATGTTATGAAATTTATACAGTGTTAATACTTTTAACAATAAAACAAAGATCAATCTTGAATTTTGGTGGAGTAATTTTTACTGCTCTAGGGTTGTGCCTCGTTACAAATGGAACCAGATGCTCCGCTGGGCACATCTTTATACGACCACAGAGGTCGAAACCCTGAACAGTTGGGGCAAGTATGGACACAACATTCAAGCTTGATATAGCTCTGAATTTGGATTGCGATCAAATTTTTGACATAATATATAGGTTTCTGACACAAAACAAATGTCAAGATCTAACAAATCTATTGCGCAATACTGTGTAATTAGAATGTATACACAATGCTTATTACCCCATAACTCAGATCAAGTACACATTTTGGTAGCGTCATGCACATTTACAGTTCTTGAGTTGTGACCCTTTATAACATTAATGCTAGCGGGGGCATCATTTGTGTCCCATGGACACGTTCCCTATTTTAGATAAAAGCCTTTAATATAAATTCACTTTCATTACATTTGTATTGATTTAAGTTACTGTAACTGTCTTATTTATAAAAATTGATGTGGTATTTTTTGCAAAGAATCAATGCTATCCAAAAGAGTTCAAAGGAGGAAAATGTATTAATAACTATAGGCCACCATATGCTCGTCAATAATGAGAAATATCTGTACCATATACATGCAGAAAGCTATAAAAGGCCCCGATAGGAAACATGTGGAGCAATTCAAACAAAAAAACTTACGTGTTAATTTACTAAAAACAAATATGAAGGATCTAAACCAATAGAAAAATACTAATTCACAGGCCCTTGATGTTGACATGGCATGGGTACTTAAAAAGAAATTATCAGAGCTTTCTGTATATTTCAATATTTTAGATCTACAGACTGATTTTCTGATTACGTTTTCTCCTTGTAGAAATTTGCGGATTGCAAACCATGTGGTATTAATCATGTCAAAGTGACAGCTTGGGGTATTCATATCCAAACATTTATCACCCAAAAGGCAATTAACACCTATTTAACCACTCTAAATTGCCTCTATTGTCTGACTTGAAGGGATTACAATTAAAAGTGATATATTTTTTTATGATCATAAGTGGTAATTAGATGAAAGTTCAAAATTAAGGAACGAGAAAAATAACATCCTGAAAATAATTATAGCGTCGCGGTAATTATTATAGCGTCACGGGAAGAAATATAGCGTCGCGGTACCGCGACGCTAAAACGGCCTGGGGAGAACACTGACAGTTTTAGGTTGCAATAGAAAATATCAAAACTTTTTATGACAAACATGAAAAAAGTGATTTTTGATAATTACTGACAAGACAATGGTTTAGTTTAAAACATCCAAGCTGTGATGAAATACATTTTTGAAATAATACACGTCTATAACCTTTTTGGAATAATACACAGCTTCAGTTGCAAACTTTCCAGAGGTGCTATCCAGCACTTTGATTTTATTACATGGCTGAAGTAGTAATGGACTAAAATGAACAAGGCCAAACCTACCTCGTGGCTGAAAAGTCTTGTTTCCATATCACACTACACAGGGTTTCTGACAGTACAGTTTATAGGGGCGACAAATATAAATCTTTGGTAGATGTTAGGATTTTTTATTTAATTAATGCTAAATTTTAAATGTCATATTTATTGTGTACACTATACATGCTATATATATATTCAGAAATTTTTGTTCTTGCTTTCTGATTCAGGTAGAAATATAGTCCAAATAACTATAACATCTTGAAAGGCTATTTTATTTTTTGAGCTTTGACGCCTTACTCCGATAGTAAGGCGTGAAAGCAAAAAAAGGAAAAAGCCTTTCAAGATGTCATAATAATTTGAATTATTAGTGAAATTTTGAATTGGGGTTCCTGTGGATAGTAAAAAAAGGCAATTTAATCAACTAGTAATGGATTATTTATACTTTTTATATGTCTATACAATTGTAAAAAATTGTAAATATGAAAAAAAATGTCTCTTTTTTTTTTAGCTCACCTGGCCCGAAGGGCCAAGTGAGCTTTTCCCATCACTTTGCGTCCGTCGTCGTCCGGCGTTAACTTTTACAAAAATCTTCTTCTCTGAAACTACTGGGCCAAATTAATCCAAACTTGGCCACAATCATCATTGGGGTATCTAGTTTAAAAAATGTGTCCGGTGACCTGGCCATCCAACCAAGATGGCCGCCATGGCTAAAAATAGAACATAGGGGTAAAATGCAGTTTTTGGCTTATAACTCAAAAACTGAAGCATTTAGAGCAAATCTAAAATTGTTTATCAGGTCAATTTCTATCTGCCCTGAAATTTTCAGATGAATGGGACAACCCGTTGTTGGGTTGCTGCCCCTAAATTGGTAATTTAAAGGAAATTTTACTGTTTTTGGTTATTATCTTGAATATTATTATAGATAGAGATATACTGTAAACAGCAATAATGTTCAGCAAAGTAAGATTTACAAATAAGTCAGCCCGACCGAAATGGTCAGTTGACCCCTTTAGGAGTTATTGCTCTTTATAGTCAATTTTTAACCATTTTTCGTAAATCTTAGTAATCTTTTACAAAAATCCTTTCCTCTGAAACTACTTGGCCAAATTAATCAAAACTTGGCCACAATCATCTTTGCGGTATCTAGTTTAAAAAATGTGTCCGGTGACCCGGCCATCCAACCAAGTTGGCCGCCATGGCTAAAAATAGAACATAGGGGTAAAATGCAGTTTTTGGTTTATAACTCAAAATCAAAGCATTAAGAGCAAATCTGACAGTGTAATATTGTTTATCAGGTCAAGATCTATCTGCCCTGAAATTTTCAGATGAATCGGACAACCCGTTGTTGGGTTGCTGCCCCTAAATTGGTAATTTTAAGGAAACTTTACTGTTTTGGGTTATAATCTTGAATATTATTATAGATAGAGATAAACTGTAAACAGCAATAATGTACAGCAAAGTAAGATTTACAAATAAGTCAACTTGACTGAAATGGTCAATTGACCCCCTAAGGAGTTATTGTCCTTTATAGTCAATTTTTAACAATTTTCATAAAATTTGTAAATTTTTACTAACATTTTCCACTGAAACTACTGGGCCAAGTTCATTAAAGATAGAGATAATTGTAAGCAGCAAGAATGTTCAGTAAAGTAAGATGTACACACACATCACCATCACCAAAACACAATTTTGTCATGAATCCATCTGCTTCCTTTGTTTAATTTTCACATAGACGAAGGTGAGCGACACAGGCTCTTTAGAGCCTCTAGTTTTTTTACAGTGGCCCGTGGTCCAAAAGGGGGGGTCCATGTCCCAAATACCTGTGGTCTCTGATCCATGCTTTACCATCCACCCCAGTATTAGGAAAATGTGCTATTTTGAAAATGAAGGTAAAGGTTTTGACAATGCAATTTTGCACAAATAAAGAGTCTAAGGCAGATGGAATCATTTTCATAACAGTGTAGGCAAGACAATGTCTTGGTGCTCAGGTTATTAAAAAATTGGATCAGATAAGGTGAACGTTCCTCTGTAACAATGAATTATCACATCTTACTTGTTAAAGACCTTTAAACTGTGGGGTCACCAAAGGATCTAAACGCATTAATCAAATAATAAGTCATAAGTATAACTAGCAGATGAAAAACCATGCATGTTAATTTTAATGTTAAAATTGAAAATGGAAATGAGGAATGTGTCAAAGAGACAACGATCTGACCATATAACAGACAGCAGCAGAAGGCCACCAATAGGTCTTCAATGCAGCCAGAAACTCCTGCACCCTGAGGCGTCCTTCAGCTGGCCTCTAAACAAATATATACTAGTGCAGTGATAATGGACGTCATACTAAACTCCGAATTATACATATACTTTGACCTTCTTTTTTTCTTCTTTTCATGTACTTGCATGAATTTTACTCTTTTATTCTATTTAAATCCCCACTTTAATGCCTCTGACAGACTGAGTGAGCGTAAAATCATTGTTATCGGTAGCCAATGACAAACAAATTAAAGGTAAATGATTCAGTATTATTACCAACATATTACATATATAAGTATTGCGGTTGTCTACACTGTTATGAAAATGATTCTATTAGTAAGTTGATGTTGCACACTTAGAATAATGCACTGTCAACTTTTGAACAGTTACTGTAACCCCAGAACATCGAATTTATATCAAAGTGTGACTTTTAAGTAAAAAATTGTTTTAATGTCAATATTTGATTAAGGATTACAATAATTGCCTTTTGTTAATTAGACTTAAGGGACTTAAATTTGGATAAGATATAAAATGTCTGGCTGGCTCAAATATTTTTTGGAAGTCCTAGACCATGAAATATTTATTTATTTATTACGCATTGATGTCATGTAAGATATTTTTATGCTCCATTTATGGGCATTATTTTTTTTCAGTCTGTGCATCTGTTTTTTCACTCATTCGTACGTTTGTTCATTTGTCTGTCCCACTTTAGGTAAAAGTTTTCAGGTTAAAGCTTTTGTTCAAAGCTTTTGATCAAGTAGTTTGAAACTTACTGGTAGTACACATGATCCTCATGATATGATCTTTCTAATTTTAATGCCAAGTTAAGAGGTTTGACCCCAATTTCACTGTCTACTGATCATGAATGTAGAAAATGATAGTGCGAGTGGGGCATTCATCTTCTATGGACACATTCTTGTTTTCTTTTTTTTATCGACTGATCATGATCGACCCAACTTTTTCACGTGAAAAATCCCTAAACTGTCAAATTAAAAAACTTTTGACTTAGATTCAGTTTTTATTTTGATGAACTTTTTATTCTATTGTACTTAGGTCTGTCAAATGGTCAACCAATTAAAAGATTACATTTTTATACGACCACAAACATTTTTTGGGGTTTTTATAATTTTTTTATCAACACAATGTACATGATTATATATATATATAAATGCTGTCCTACACAACATCTAGTGTTGTCTGTAATTGTGTGTTGAATGCCACATGGCTATACTGTCTGTCTGATTAGTCTGCATGATCATCTAAAAAAATGCATGAAAATAGACCATGTGTTGAATGAAATTCAATTCCTAATGTCAGATGTATTGCAAAGTTTACGCCATGTAGGAAAACTTTAGATTAGAATAAAATCTTATGTATATGTATTTTCATGTAAGATTTGTGTCAAACAAAATTTCATTTCTTTTTGCAGATTGGTTGTTATACCAATGGGTAGATATTTGGGAATTAAAGAACCAAAGAAATGCCAGCTCAAAGAAAATCCTGTACTTGAAACAGCCTTCAAAAAATATAAATCTAAAGTAGAAAATAATCTTACGGTAAATTTTTACACACTGAAATATATCTATGGATGTATTTACAAATGTATAATTTGATTGATGAACAAGGCATGCAGTACTTCTTCAGACAGACACAACAAGTTGATGAAAAGAAAAGAAATGCTCTGAGGGAGGAGTAAGATCAAACTGGTGAATTTTTGCTTTCTTACACCTCAATATGTTCATCAATTGTCACCTTACTTAGTTAGGGCCTGTTGAGCCATATATTAATAAGTCTGTCCTTGTCTGTGTGTCTGTCTTTGTATTTTTGTCTGTGTGTCTGTCTTTTGTCTATTTATCTGTGTGTCTGAATGCCTGTGTGTTCATCTGTTTGGATACCTATATTGTTTCATAAGTCAAAATCCCTCATGTACTTACCAATATATTTATGTACAGCATAACTATCTAGATAAAAGATGGGTGATTTTTTTTGTAAAATTTGCACACCACATGTACCACCACAATTATATAAATTATATAAATTCAACAATTTATTTTTACTTCACATTTATATAAATATAAAAACTAATTTTCTGTATCTTTTTATGATGTAGGAACTCTCAAAAAGGACAAGTATGTCAGAGAGACAGATCATGAGATGGATGAGAACAAGGGCTAAACTTGATGCACCCAGTGTTATGAAGAAATTTGAGGAGACATGGTAATACTGTTTATATAATCATGATAATTGATCTGTTAAATTGATGCACACACAAATTAAAAAAATGTGTGTAAATATTACTGATTTAGCTGTATGTTGTAATCCAACATGAATATATACATATAGATTCTGCCACTGCATGGAGTGTGATACAACATTTATCCACTCTCGACAGTTAAATTTTCAAATTTAAAATGCTAGGCTCGCAGAGCACAAGATGTGGTGGTGGAATCTGTTTCTCTATAGCTAATGATTTTAAAATCAATATGCAGCTAAGGTCTTTTTTTCAAATGATCTGCAAAAGATGTGTTCATTCTATGTTCTATGTTCATTCTATGTGACAATCGTCATTGTCACATCATCAGTCATGGTCATCTTTTGTCATGCCTTCACGATAGGAAATTTAGAGGAAAGCAAGAGAGATCAAACTAACCACACATTGATTAAATAAAAATAATCAACATGTCAGGGGAAAAAAAATCGTGTAAGAATTAGAGGAATTTGTATATCACCGTCTTGTCTGTAGCAATATATAGATTTCAACCAGATTAAACAAGTGTTGACACCTAAAAAATATAAGATCAGCCAATTAAGAAATGTGCAGAAAAGTTATAATTGATTTCTTTGTTGCCATTATCAGTTTGTATTTTTCTAAGTTTGTCTCTTATTGTAGGATACTGTAGAAACATTAATTTTTGTGGGGTTAAAATTTCATGGTTTTGTCTCTATATAAAATTTTTCATAGGTATTTAATTTGGTGGTTTTAATACAGATAATGGAAGTGATATATTATATGTAGGTTTAATTTTCGAGGTGGTTTTAATTTAATGGATATATTCTTTCCACGAAATAAATGAAATTAAATCCTCCACAAAAATTTCTGCTTTTACAGTATACATATATATATATATATAACAAAAATTACATACTTCTTTGTCCTATTCTTTTATCACAACTCCATGTTCTTCCTTCAGTTCAATGAGAAGAACAGAAAAAGAAGCGATTAGTGTAATAAATATACATGTTATTTTCAAATCTTTTGTTATGTATTAAAGAAACATAATCTGTATCATTTACCCTAATTACAGTTACATGTACTGTTCAAATCTTAAAGGTCTGTATTAATACTTTTATTTTAGACCCAAGACTATTTATGATGATCGTATGTGAAATCTTGCTATACATATATTGAGACTATGCTTAACTGAACTGCAATTTCTTTACAAAGATGTGTTAGCACATCATTTTAGACAAGTCCTCCAGTTTTTTGTCGAGCCTGCAACTTTTGTTGCAGAAAGCTCGACATAGGGATAGTGATCCGGCGGCGGCGGCGGCGGCGGCGGTGTTAGCTAACTTCTTAAAAGGTTTATATTTTAGAAGGTGGAAGACCTGGATGCTTCATACTTTGTATATAGATGCCTCATGTTACGAAGTTTCCGTCAGTCACATGTCCAATGTCCTTGACCTCATTTTCATGGTTCAGTGACCACTTGAAAAAAAAATTCAGATTTTTTGTAATGTTAAATTCTCTCTTATTATAAGTAATAGGATAACTATATTTGATATGTGCGTACCTTGAAAGGTCCTCATGTCTGTCAGACAGTTTTCACTTGACCTCGACCTCATTTCATGGATCAGTGAACAAGGTTAAGTTTTGGTGGTCAAGTCCATATCTCAGATACTACAAGCAATAGGGCTAGTATATTCAGTGTATGGAAGGACTGTAAGGTGTACATGTCCAACTGGCAGGTGTCATCTGACCTTGACCTCATTTTCATGGTTCAGTGGTTATAGTTAAATTTTTGTGTTTGGTCTGTTTTTCTCATACTATATGCAATAGGTCTACTATATTTGTTGTATGGAATGATTGTAAGGTGTACCTATCTAGCGGGCAGATGTCATGTGACCTTGACCTCATTTTCATGGTTCAGTGGTCAAAGTTAAGTTTTTGAGTTTTGGTCTTTTTATCTAATACTATATGCCATAGGCCATCTATATTTGGTGTATGGAAATATTTTATGATCTTTATGTCAGTCGCGCAGGTTTTATTTGACCGTGACCTCATTTTCACGGTTCATTGCAGTGTTAAGTTTTTGTGTTTTAGTCTATTTTTCTTAAACTATAAGTAATAGGTCAACTATATATGTTGTATAGAAGCATTTTTAGCTGTACATGTCTGCCTGGCATGGTTCATCTGACCTTGACCTCATTTTCAAGGTTCATTGGTCTTTGTTTAGTTATCTTGGTTAATGTTAAGTTTATGTGACAGTTGTATTAAAGCTTAGCTTTATACTTAGGACTATCAACATAATATCAATGATTAGTATAGAAGGCGAGACATTTCAGCGTGTGCACTCTTGTGATAATACCTAGAATGTTTTTAACTTTCCTTAAAATTTTGAATCTAATTTTTATCAGTAACATGTCATATTTTCTGGATTTAAGTGTTTTAAGTGTTTCCCATGTAGACATTAATATAGCTGTTTGTTCAGACATAAAAAAAGACTTCTGTATTTGATCCAGGGCATTTTAGATGGAAATTTGGAACATTTCTGTCTGACAGAGAGTGAAAACAAAGTGGCTATTTTATAGTGAGACATTTCTGTTTGTCAAATTGGAGCATGTAGGTTCCTGTTCCACAATCCTAGCTTTAACCTTTTTAGATTGTGCCTTATTTTTGCAGTCCTTATTACAAACTAAGATACTTTCACCAATCTCTTAGTTAAGACTCTTTACAGAGAAATTTAAAAGGAGTTGTTTACATTTTGTCATTAATTAGATGAGTTGTCTTGAAAAATCAAAATTTTACTGTTAATTGAAAATTTCCAAATCAATTTTGTCTGAAGATTTTCTTGCAAATTGTGAATTTGATGTAGTTTTTTTTTTATGTCCTTATAATACTATAATGCCTATATGAAAAAGCTGCTGTTGCAATTAAAATTTACATTTATTTGAAATTGAATGATAATCTTATTTTAAATTTTCACATCTGATTTAAATGTACAAAAAACGAGAATTATCTCGTTCTGACGGTAAAATTCCAAGAAGTATAAATAAATATCAGTTTAAGTGGTTCTTTGATGAAAAAATGTCTCATTTCTGTTTTTTTTTTTAATTTTGAGCGATCAAGCTTTGGGTAATAAAGGAGGCAATGCTAAATATGCGAGGATTCATTTATTTTTGTGGGTACGACTTTTTCTAGATTTTTAAGAAAAATTGTTATATTTGATATTTTAATTTGTAGTTTAGCTAAAGTCTACAAATAAGCCCCATACATAAAATTTATCCTTCCTTGAACATTTAAAGTACAACAACCCATACTCATGCAATTAATGAAAGTTGGTATCCCAGTTGAAATAACGAATTTACATGTACAGTATATCTCATGAAGTTTTTGTGTCATTTATATGTCATATATTCTTAGCAAGTTTATGCATCAATACTAGATTTATTTTGCATTCCTATGCCTTCTTGCCAATTTCTATCTTTTATTTATCATGATGTTTGTGTAATATACATATTTTTCCTTTTTCTGCTCTTATTTAAGTCCTATGAATTTTTTTTTTTTGAATTTGAGATGACAATAATTCAATAGTAATATTGGACTTCACTTGAACTGAATTTTAATGTGAGTATTGTTATGCATTTACTTTTTCTACATTGGCTAGAGGTATAGGGGGAGGGTTGAGATCTCATAAACATGTTTAACCCCGCCACAATTTTGCGCCTGTCCCAAGTCAGGAGCCTCTGGCCTTTGTTAGTCTTGTATTAATTTTAATTTTAGTTTCTTGTGTATAATTCGGAGTTTAGTATGACGTCCATTATCACTGTACTACAGTAGTATACATATTTTTTAGGGGCCAGCTGAAGGACACCTATGGGTATGGGAATTCTCGCTACATTGAAGACCCATTGGTGGCCTTCGGCTGTTGTCTGCTCTATGGTCGGGTTGTTGTCACTTTGACACATTCCCCATTTCCTATCTCAATTTTATATGAAATTTTGATAGATATATAAAGTATTATCTTTTACAAGAAAGTCATGTACACTAGTTTTGTAGTAACTTAGCCATTCAAGTATATAGAAAACAACATATTTAACTTCTTTTTTTTTTAATTTGAAGAATCATATGACTTTTAAACTGAATAAACTGCTTACCCAGGAAAGGAAATTTCTTTTGTATTGATCTATTAAACATATCTTTCTGCTGCTTGAGAAGGGTCTTCTGTTTGAGTGTATGTAGGGTGGGGGATTTTTATTCCTAACATATTTATCAATTTATCAAATGGACTTCAATGTTCTGTATGTGTAGTGTACTTTACATTGTAATTTGCAAGTTTTTGATATTGCCCAGTGATATATATCTATGAATAGAAACTTAGCGTCTGCATACTTAAAAAATAGAAACAAGGTCGTAGATGCATGGAATACCCTTTGAATCCGGTTATCATAACAAACAATGAAAAAAGAAGAATGCTTTATCATATGTAATATTTAAAGTTATGATTTTGGTATTGCCATTTGATTTCTTTCTTTTCTTATGAATAAACCAATAGAACATGGAGTATGGTTACCTCCTACAGTCCTATTGTAGTCCATGCTACTTACAAATACACTTGTATACCAGACAATGTCTTGTTTAATGAAGGTGAAAAAAAATGCAAGTTAAGAGGGTTGGGATACAGAGATCAGTTTCATAAA
The DNA here is from genome assembly GCF_963676685.1 of Mytilus edulis. Lineage (NCBI taxonomy): Eukaryota > Metazoa > Mollusca > Bivalvia > Mytilida > Mytilidae > Mytilus > Mytilus edulis. The sequence goes on along the minus strand of NC_092345.1, from coordinate 83,169,918 downwards.
AAAAGTTGATCATAAGTTAATTGAATTGTTCATGACTTAAACTTACAATCAACTTCAGTTGTAAGTTTTTTGTGTGAAACTGATCACTGAATTTTGATGCCCCAAAAATAGACTAAGCAGTGTTAAGCTTACATTATATTTACATTGTACATGTAATAAAATGTAGAGAGTCTTATAACAACAACACTTTAGGGACTGCTGCAGAAAATTTATTGATCGACATGTTTCGGTGCCTAGGGCACCGTCATCAGGATAAAATCAATACATAAAATCATGTTGAAGTAAAAAATCGGGTTGTTAAAATTTAAACGTCACAATGTTACAATGGTAAGTAACGTTATTAATAGCAACGTACTGAAAGTGAAAGTGAAAGTTCATTGGAAGTATGTAAATAAACTATAAAAAGAAATTAAAAAATAAAATGTTTTTGTTGTGAAAATGTTTGTTAAAATTATTCTGCCAACATGTGTTTGTCCTCTTGCATCGTGGAAAGAATAATACAATAAGTTGTCAGGCTGTGTATATATTGTATAGGTTGTGTGGTCTGAATGTTCTGTTAACTTTCTTCCCCAAAATAGACGACATTTTATCAGCAATTCCGTACCATTTCGACTGGCTTCCCTTGGCCAGAGGTACTGCTTCCAATCGCGTCAGGAATGCTGTAAAATGTTTTGGTCGCCGAAAGTAAAGGACAAAGTATAAATATCACTAGTCTATGTTGAATTTTAACTATGTGTTCGTTCATCAAACTATCGGGTATGGCCAGTAATCTGTAAAAGTTGTTGTATCTCGAGGGTTGTATGTTTGATTAACATATTTTCGGGAGCATCAGATTGAATTTGAAGAATACGAAATCGGGTGCATTTAATTTCAAATGAATTCTGTTAGAGAGAAATAATTTCCTATCACTGTTCTTTTCCTCCTTAAGGCTCGTTTTGGGTTAAGATGGTCCGTAATTATCGATTTCTTTTCTTGTGGTTGATGGCAGCATTCTCCGAAGGTTCCTGTGGGTGCCTCAATAAAATATAACTTTGTTAACTATGTTAATCAAACATACAACCCTCGAGATACAACAACTTTTACAGATTACTGGCCATACCCGATAGTTTGATGAACGAACACATAGTTAAAATTCAACATAGACTAGTGATATTTATACTTTGTCCTTTACTTTCGGCGACCAAAACATTTTACAGCATTCCTGACGCGATTGGAAGCAGTACCTCTGGCCAAGGGAAGCCAGTCGAAATGGTACGGAATTGCTGATAAAATGTCGTCTATTTTGGGGAAGAAAGTTAACAGAACATTCAGACCACACAACCTATACAGTATATACACAGCCTGACAACTTATTGTATTATTCTTTCCACGATGCAAGAGGACAAACACATGTTGGCAGAATAATTTTAACAAACATTTTCACAACAAAAACATTTTATTTTTTAATTTCTTTTTATAGTTTATTTACATACTTCCAATGAACTTTCACTTTCACTTTCAGTACGTTGCTATTAATAACGTTACTTACCATTGTAACATTGTGACGTTTAAATTTTAACAACCCGATTTTTTACTTCAACATGATTTTATGTATTGATTTTATCCTGATGACGGTGCCCTAGGCACCGAAACATGTCGATCAATAAATTTTCTGCAGCAGTCCCTAAAGTGTTGTTGTTATAAGACTCTCTACATTTTATGTTTTTATCATAACGACCCTGCATACCCTCGGGTATCCACTTTATGGACTCTACCGTACTACAGACTCACCAGGCGTTGGTTCACTTTCGTTTGTAATTGATGTAATAAAATGGTTCACCATAATTTCATTAACTTACCTAAAATATAATTTTATTTATTATTTCAATATTAAAGGTTAATGACATGTTTGTTCTTCTGTTATAGCTGGCACTTTCTGTTTTACATAGTTCTGTTTTGGTATGGACTGTTTACCCTTTGGGATGTAAGTATTCACCAATTAGAAAAAAAACATGTCACTAGTTTTGAAATACATAAAAGAAAAAAAAACGTTATTTAATTTTCAGAAAATATTTCTATTGGAGATGAGAAATATGAATAATATTAATCATTTAAATGCAAGAATACTGTTATACTGATTTTAAAGATGGTGAAACGATTGTGAGCTGTTCAAGATACACAGGGGAGTGTCAATCATGTGACTTTGCTACTACATGTATTCATTCTCTAGATCTTGGCCAATTGAAAATTGTAACAAAAGTTGGTCACAACTTATGTTTCGAGTTATGAGTTAAATAATATTGAGGAAAATAATAGATTTCAGATTTGTAGAACTTTGATTGTTAACTTTAAAGGGTATTTCTTTTTGCCTTGATTTTCCATAAAAAAAGATAATAATTTTGAGCTCTATTGGCCCAATGGGCAAAGTGAACTTTTCTTATCACTTGGGGTCCTTCTCCATCCTCTGTCACAGTTGTCCATTAAATTTTACAAAAGTTTTCTCCTCTGAAATTACAGAGCCATTTTAACCAAGTCTACAATGTTGAAGAATATACACATAGACCAAGGTGAGCGACACAGGCTCACATACAATCATATTTGATCAATATGATTGTATTCAGTGAAAAAAACAACACTTATACATCATCTGTCAATGAAGGATGAACTAGAGTGATAGAAATTTTGATATGCTCATCATTGCTCATATATAGCATAACGATGTAAAAAGTAAAGACTGAAGGGAAAAATTTGTTGGATAAAATTTTGATTATTGTTTTTGTCCAGTTGAAGATATATTGTAATGGTCTCTTTCCATCCTTTTGTCTGTGTGACTGTCCGTCATAACTCATCAATACTCACACTGTTTGACAGCAAGCTTTCATACTTGGTAGGAATATTTGTCATCGTGTGTAGTTGTCCATATTATAAATATTTGACTATCTTATTTTACCACAATGACACATTAAAACACACAATGATTCATGAATCTAATTCCTTATTTATGTATGGGCAGGGTGATTGTGCTATGGTCTAGCAATCTTATTCCATTTAATATGTATCATTTCACAGAAAATGTTTCTATTTTAGTACTTACTGATTTTTTTAAAAGATTTTAGATGCAAAACTCTTTGAAACTTATAGTTTAAAGCAGGACTTCATTTGCAGTCATTAGAAAAAAAATTAAAAGTAGACAAGACAAAGCAACCTAATTTTATTGTTTTTAACCACTGTATATAACTGGTATAAACAATAAAGGTATAAAACATAGTATACATTATAAATTGTGCAAATGATAGGATAAGAATTGTATAAACATGTATGTTCATGATCATTATAGAAAAACAGATAACAGAAAGACATAGTAGTTCATTTATATACTGCTTTTGTGAGTAGTGTAGAGATCTTTAACTCAAAAGAAATTAGATTTGTCATCTTATTCTAGACATTGACCTGAAATACTCTATCTTCTTTGTCTATCTAAACCTACCATCTATCAGCTTCAATTGGTATTTTCTATGATTATCTAAATCTACAAAATTTAATCCTATCTTTATCCGCTTATATATCTTAGTATTTAAAATTACTAACCTCTGTGTGTTATAATCTGAGTGCCAGTTTTATTAACATTGATGAGTTCTAACTTTTTGGATCAGTTGACACCTACACCCGCTGAATCCTTGAATTTTTCAATATAGTGGATAAACTTTTCTCTAATTTTTGTGCTATTTTCACATTTCCTGACCGGTGTGAAAAAAATATTTCTCCTCACTAGTGAAAAATCTGTTCTCTGCAAAGGATTGGTTGAAATTTAATGGTGAAGTTAAATTTTCTTGTTTTCTTCTGAATTTTCTTAATGTGACGTCATGAAAAAAGGCGACCATGCCTGATGATGTCACATCAAAAGTACACAACTTTCCTTAAATCTTTGAAAAGGAAGGATAAAAATCATTAGAGAAACAGATTCCACCACTGTAACTTGTGTATTACGATATTTCTCCACTCTCAACAGTTACATTTTAATTATTTAAAAAGCTTGGCAAGCCTCGCACTTTAAATATTAGATTTTAACTGTCTCGAATGGAGAAATATCGTAATACACTTGTTGCTGTTGTGGAATCTATATATAATTTTCCAAACACATTTCACTAATACTACTGAACAGAATGACTTTATATTTGATAAGGAAGTTGCAACAAAACTTTCTAAATTATTTCTAAAGTCTCAATAAATATTTTTGTTTTTATAATGAGAGACAAGTCTTAAATGTTAATTTTTGTCCCCCATGCAACCTGTTGCAGTGAACAAAGAAACACTGGGCGTCCATCTGTCTGTCCATCAAGTGTACAATTCTTGCCAGATTAGAATATTTATATCATAGATTTTATTAGCAATGACTTGGACAAGTTCGAAAATTAGTGTTGATAATTTATTTTTAAAAGAGTTATGCTCCAGGGAAATTATAATGCCCTATATCTTCAGTCAAGGTTCATTGAATATGAATGTTTTGCATAATTTTCATGTTCAAGTGATGCTATTTTAATTTCAACATTTGCATTTTTTTATTTTACAAAACTACAAGTAGACCTAACATATCTCTGTGTCAAATATGGCATAAAAAGACAATTACTAATAGTAAATTACTATTGAATTTTCACCATCACACATATGTACAAAGAAAATATTTGACAAATTGTTTCAATGTAAAAATCATGAAAAGAACCATTTTCCGTAGGAAACTGAAAATTATGTCTAAGAGAAGATTTTTCTAATGTGTCACAAGCAAGGACTGAGTATTGTTTATCTTTTACAGAAATCCTGGTTTATCAAAACTGAAAATTGCTGGGTAGGATGGCCAAAACAGGTATGGTTTATTTTCATTCAGTGGAATTTGTAATCATATATCAAGTACAGACAAATTACATAAAATGATATCAAACATTTTTACCATTTGGTATTTGGTTATTATGAATAGAACATATATGTAAAGATGGTCAATAGCAGATACACTTTTAGCTCACATGATTCGAAGGCTCAAGTGAGCTTTTTGTATCACTTGACATGGATTGTTCATCATGGTCATTATATTTTACAAAAATCTCCATCTCTTAGAGTAATGGGCCAAATTTTAACAAACTTGAACAGATTCATCATGGGGGGTACCTAGTTTTAAAAATGTGTTCAATGACTCCACCCGCCAAACACCATGGTTAGGCCTACATGTCTAATTAGTTGTAAAATGCAATAATTAAAGTTTGTGTTAACGTCAGTTTATAGGGAGACACTTTTGAGAAGTCAAAAGATATTTGATAAGCAGTTGTATAAGCAGATTAGCATTGGGATTTCTAATATCCATATACCCAATGGGTCAATTGACAATGCACCATTAGCAATGATCCAATGACTTTGAATGCTTTACATAGTTAAAATGTTAAAGTTAGCCATTTTAAATTCAACATTTGCATGCTACTATCAAAATAACTTATCTTTATTTTTAATTATGAGGTTATTGTTTAGAATTTCTTGATTTATTACAGCATGTTACAAATGATGTGTACTGGTACTATGCAATAGAACTGGGATTTTACTGGAGTTTATTGTTTACATTATCTACAGACCATAAGAGAAAGGTAAAGTAATACCTATAAGGAGAAAGAAGACATAGAGATTATCATCCATATCATGGTTACAAAGTTTTATATAAAAGTAAGGAGATGTGGTATGATTTTCAATGAAACAACTACCGGGTATCCACCAAAGTTTAAGTGACAAAGATAAACCCCTCTTGTTGGTTATTAAAGGCCAAGACATACAAAAAGTAAAACAATTCAAACCATAAAATTGATATGACAGACATACCTGTATTTTGGCAATGCACTAAGTCATGTTTTTACTTTACACTAAATCCATTGGATGTGGATATGAAGTTTATGTTCTGATTGATACTTTAGAATTAGATACATAATTTATATGTTTTCTTAGTTGTTATTGGCTTTTAACTGTGTCAATAACTGCAAGTACTCTTAATTTTGTCCTTTATGTCTTTTTTGTTGTAGGGATGTATAATACCCTGCCATGTCCTGTAATTGAACACACTATTAATATTGACGTAGAATACAAGGAAAACTGATTAACTAAGATTTTGACCTGCAGATGAATATTACTTTGCAAAAAGTATACCAAAAATTGAGTTGTTTAACACTTTTACATGTATAATCTCATAAATTTCATTTGCTTACAGAAGATGATAGTAGTTATTCAAACAACATTCAATAAGAAATTGAAAAGTAATTGTATTTTGTCTAATTTACTCAAACTTTTAAGATAAAGTTTACTTACAATCTGCTTTCTCTTACAGGATTTCACAGAAATGGTCACTCACCATGTAGTTACTATATTCCTTATCTTTTTCTCCTGGGTAACTAATTTTGTTAGGATTGGGACTCTAGTACTGTGTGTACATGACGCTGTAGATTATTTCTTAGCAGTAAGTATAAACTACAAGTCACAATTTTATAATCAGTTTTCTCATTTAATCATATTTGCAATAAGGGTACAATTTGAATGTGGATAATTTTTGGCATTTAAAGGCAAATTTTTAGCATGGCTGTTTGGTTTCCTTTTGATTGTTAAGGTGGTACATAACATTACAGGGAGGTAGCTTTGTAAAAATCAGCTGAACGTTTGAATTACATTTTGTTGTTCAGGAAATATCAAGCTTCTCAATGTTCAAAATTGGTGTTAGTCAAACTACTATTTGTCCAACAAAAATTTTCCGATAAAGTGTGTGGTTCAATTGTTCTGAAATTTTTATATTTCTGTCAAATGGTTAAAGTAAACATTTTGTCAAATTTTATGAAAATTAGATTAATTTTAGTGAAGGTGTTTGGTACCACCTTAAAGTAGTTATGTTGAAACAGACTTTATGTTTCATCCTGGCTCATATGGGAAAGTTATTTCAAAATTAACATATAGTTATTTTTCTTGATTTTCTTTATATGTCATTTCACTTTGTAGATACAGCTGTTTCACAAACCACTCCTCATTTGGGAAGATATATGATATTCATAGATATTTTGTTTTGTTTATGTACTGGTTCCCAGATATGATCTCTTTGTTTCATCTCAGAGGCATAATTTGAGAATGTTACCAGTATAAAAACAAATGTCAACTGGGATAATTGAATTTTGAGGAAGACCCAAAGTGAAGGGATGGGTAGTACAGAATTTTAGTATCAGTTTAAAACACTAAGAAGTTTGGGGCATAAAAATGTTGAAAATATGACGCACAGCCCTACGTTTTGACCTTTGTATAAAATATTAGTGCATTTCGACTTTCCATTCTAGGATATAATTTTTTACAAAACTTCATAGTAAAAGTGGCACTGTTTTAGCTGTAAAGGAAATTCCTATGGGAAATTGCATTGTTTATATTAACAGAAGTGCGACCTTTAGTGTAAATTAATAAGTTATTGCATGCATTTATAATTGTCATTGTTGGACAACTGTCACAAATGAGAGATGGTTATTTGATTTCAGGAAATGCTTTAAAAATTGAAAATGTAAGTTTTGAAGGAGAAGGTTTGGTGTTTAATATTTTTGAGTGTTTACCTTACTGAATTCACTTATAAATCACCTTTAATTGGTACATACAAGCTGCTGCACAACCCTAACACTGAACCACAATAAAGGATATCAATGATAAGACTGAAGTAATACTTTTAGGATGGTGGATGTATAACTACACTTAAGATGCACACATACATGTGGGATAGTAAACAAGCACAAGATTAACATAATGTCAAAGCCTTTAAATAAGAAATATTTTTTCCCCAATATTAGCAGATACTATATTAAATTTTGATTTACCAAACTGAAAATGTCTGTAAAATTTCATTTTGGAGAAGGATGTTGCTCATATCTATTTTCATATTCATAGTATGTTAATTTCAACATAATTATGACGCCATGGTAACATCAAAACCAAGGTTTTTGCACTTAAGTATATATTCTCTGTTCATTTATCAATTTGAATTAACATAATTTTGGAAGTCTGGCATTAATGTACTAAATTTGCAATTTTAGGGACCAACAGACAGCTGTTATCATACCGTCTTTTTAATAGAATACAATTGAGTCACCTTGTGTATTGTATAAGAGCACTGAACAAAAACCTGCACATATGCATCACTTTTTGAGCTTTATATAATCATTATTAACATGTTTTTTAAAGTTTTAATGCTAAACTGCACATGTCTTGTATAAATGTTTTGTTACTTAACATATGTATGTCTAGTTACTGTCTCTAGTATACATGTTTGTTGCCAACCTATATTATATTGATATAAGAGTATGTGGTATAAGTACCAATGAGACAACTCTCCATCCAATTCACAATTTGTAAAAGAAAAAAACATTATAGATCAAGGTAAGGCCTTTCACATTGAGCCCTGGCTCACACTGAACAGCAAGCTATAAAGGGCCATATATATATGTCTAGTATATGAGTGACTAATACTGGGTCAGTTGAGACACCTTACTTTAAACATTTGTTCACTGAAATTATTGAAATCCAAACTTCCTGAATGCCTGTTAAAGTGTTTGACAGGCTCCTTGTTTTATATTAATAAAATTACCCAAGATTTTTGTATGTTAAAGGGAATCAATCTTCCTGTACATTAGCAAAAATAATTAAACTTTTTTACTTTCATCAATTTCTTTTAATAAATAAACTTTAAGAAAGATTTATCCATTTTCAGGCATTATGTGACTCTAACCATTTGTTGGGGGTATTGTGACAATTACACCTTGGAATCACAACTCCTCTGAGACGATTTGAAAGAATGCATCCATATTTGGTTCTATAGTTTCCCTTCATATGCAGCATATAATACAAGCATTTTGAAGGCAGTTGTGTTGACTTGGATTTTTGTTTCAAGTATTGTTAGAATATCACTTTGTGAATACTTCTACTCTGATACTGTTAGACAGAAAGCCAATTAGCAATATACTATGGGTAATATTTTTTTGCCATCATGTTGAGTTGACCATAGTGTACCATCATGTTAATGTGACCCTTTTTATATGACTGCAAACAAATTTTTGGGATCGTATAATGGTATCATGTCATAATCATCGTTTCCTAAGACACATTGGTTTTTGGACAATAACTATAGTTTAAGTGAATGGATTTCTATGAAACTTTTAAAGAAGGTTCAATGCCTCAAAAGGAAACTTGGGATTGATTTTGGGGATGATATGATGGTCCCAACCGTTTAGGAATTAGGGGCCCAAAACCAGCATTTTTCTAGTTTCAGGATATTAACTTATGTATAATTATTTGGATTGCTCTGAAATTGTACCTCAATGTTGAATGTTTGATACCACAAGTAGAAGATTGGGATTTATTTTAGGGGTTATGGGGCCAACAGTAAGAATTAAGGGTAAAAAAAAGGGCCAAAAAAGGAACATTTTTCTAGTTTCCACACAATAACTTGTGTGTAATTGTATGGATCTCTCTGACATTGTACCACAATGTTCTATATAACAAAAGGGAAGGTTGGGACTGAGTTTGCGGTTAATTGCCTCTAACATGTAGGAATATAGGGACAAAAAAGGGCCAAAAACCAGCATTTTTCTAGTTTCCAGACAATAACTTGTATTTAAGTGTATGGATCTCACTGAAATTGTACTACAAGGTTCCATATTACAATGGAAAAGCTTGGATTGAGTTTGGAGTTATTGCTCCAAGGGGGTGTGCAGTGTGGTAGGGGGATTTTTTTCACAATTGATATTTTCAAGATGAAATCTTCAATTGCACAGTATTGCGCAATTGGTTTGAAAGATCTTTGACCACATTTATTTTGTGTCAGAAACCTTATTATGTAAAAAAATTGATCACAATCCAAATTCAGACAGTATCAAGCTTGAATATTGTGTCCAAATTTGCCTGAACTGTTCAGGGTTTGACCTCTGCGGTCATATTAGGCTGCGCTCAGGGAAGCATTTTATTACTGGAGTTATGGTACATGGTACTTTTTTAGTGTCCTAGTATTCTTTGCCATCATGTGGTGTTGACTATATTATACCTTCTTTTGATCTGACCACTTAATCAATCCCAACCTTCCTTTTACTGTATGGAACCTTGTCATACAATTTCATAGTGACCCATAGACTTAGCTTGTACTCAAGTTATTGTTTGGAAACATGATGATCCTAGTTTGTTTGCCCCTTATTCCTAAACAGTTTGGACCATAACTCCCAACTTCAATCCCATCCTCCTTTACAAGGTATGGAACCTCTATGAAATTGTACCACAAGGTTCCATACCTTGTAACCGGCGTTCAGTAACTGTCAGCTGCAAAAAAAATGTCAAAATTTTGTCCGACTTATACGAGGGTCAAGACTAAATCCTCAGAATTTGGAGCTGAAAAGGGCATCCGACTTATAGTCGGATCGACTTTTAGGCGAGTATACAAAAGTTGCTGTCCTGAAAGAAGAAAAATAATTGTTTTTTGTCTCTTTTTGGTCCCTAGTTCATAATAAGTTAGGGCAATAACTCCAAAAATCTATCCCAACCTTCTTATTGTGGTATGTAACCTTGTGGAAGAATTTGATAGAGATCCATACACTTGACTTCATTTTTATGGTTAATTATAAGTTTTTGTGTTTGGTCTGGTTTTCAAGTACAGTAAGCAATAGGTCAAAAGTATAAAGTGTATAGAATGATTGTAAGGTTTCAATGTCTGGTTACATCTGACCTTATCTTCATTTTCTTGGTTCATTGGTCAATGTCAAGTTTTTTGTGTTTTGGTCTGTTTTTCAAATACTATAAGCAGTAGGATTTTTCTGTTTTATGGAGGCAAAATGACACAAATACCAAGTATATGCATTAAAAGAGTGATACAGGCCTAACTCAGCCTCTTGTTTATTTGACAAATTGAAATTGTTAACATGTATTCATTTTTTCATTTCACTGATAAAGCTTCCTTTCTTTTTCTTCAGGGAGGTAAAATAGGAACGTATATGAAAAGAGACACAATAGCTACAATTCTGTTTGTAATGTTTTTGCTGGTGTGGATTGCTTCAAGACTCATCATCTTTCCTTTCTTGTAAGTAAAAGTTAGGCAATAGATACTGTACCTCATGAATGACAGTATTATTATCTAGATCTGTGTTACTTCAGGTTACAGAGAGTTAACTATGAATATTTTGCTAGAGTTTGCAAGGCATACTTAACCCTTTTCTTCATAATGGTGCCTTTTGACGCCACCCCCTTTACTCCATAATGACGCCTTTTTAAGCCACCCCCTGTACTCCATAATGATGATTTTTTATGCCACCCCTTTACTCCATAATGCTGCTCTTGACCCCTGTGTAGTACATCAGTTAAAACGCTTTGACTAGGAAATGTCTGCATCAGACTTCATAAAATTTGTATCCAATTTGAAAAGGATATTCATTAGAATATCTGACTTAAATCTGATAAAATAATTGTTTTTCACAGTGCATTAATTATAATACTTTACAGCATAATTTCAGCATTTTATTGAAAAATCCTATGCAAGTGTGCAAAAAAATAAATTTCCAACTTTTGCGGTATGCATGGTACATGTATGAGTGCCAATGAGACAACTCTCCATCAAAGTCAAAATTTGTAAAAGTAAACTATTATAGGTCAAAGTACATGTATGGTTTTCAACTCAGAACCTTTGCTCACACTGGACAGCAAGCTATAAAGTACTATATTTGTTTACAGACTTATTGTTTTTGATCAGTTCGTATTATTAACATTCCCTTTTCATAGTTTTACACACTTGTTCACAGAAGTTCTCAGAATCTCAATGTGTTAAACTAAGATGTGCAATCAGAATTTAGTTTTTGTTTTGTTCCTTGTACAACCTTGTTTGTTCATCAGTTTGTCCGTTCCTCCATCTGTCTGACCCACTTCAGGTTAAAGTTTTTGGTCAAGGTAGTTTTGGATATGTTGAAGTCCAAACAACTTGAAACTTAATACACATGTTCCCTATAATATGATCTTTCTAATTTTAATGCCAAGTTAGAGTTTTTACCCCAATTTACTCCACTGAACATAGAAAATGATAGTGTGAGTGGGGCATCTGTGTTCTATGGACACATTCTTGTTTTCCTACGGGTTAATGTTTTAATGGTTATAACTTGAGAACAAATACTGATGGTGACATGGGGTCTCTAGTATTACTCATGGCACCCATTGATCATCTTAAAGGTCAAAGGACACCTATGATCTTCACTTTTGACAAAGAAAATTATTCTTCTAATTTCCCAAAACCTTAAATGTATATGGAAAATCTAATGAATCATGAGTGTTCTACATGATAAGACAAAATTAATGAAATAAAGTGGATAGCATCCACACCCCAGATGTTTAAATATCTTGAAAATAGATGAAAGCTAGGACCACCCCAAAAACCATATATTTCTTTGTTTGTGATGTCAAGAAAAATTAAAAATGGTAAATAGGGTGCATCTCCAGAGGTCAGCACTACCCACTGCCATTTTTGTAAAAGAATATTTTATTGAATTTAATACATGTATCTTGTAAGTGGTTGGGATTGCCACCCCCTATAACATATTTTTTGTGTTTCATATCAACATGAATTGAATGATATTTTGGGTAAGTCCCAAGGGCTCATCCACATTCCATGTCGTCTGCAATGTTCAAAATCTTGCAAAAAGTAGTGATCCCAACCCTGAGCCATAAATTTTATATTTTAAAAGTTCATATCCTGGGTAGGTTTCCTAAGATTTAAGTGAGGATAAACTTTCCATTCATTCTTTCATATTGTCACATATTTGTTAAATGTAAAATGTTTGGCCATTTTTGTTGAATTATGTATTTTAAAACTGTATTGATCTATATATGCTTTCATCCACTCTTCAGCATGAAGGTGCCAAACTTACAATAACATATATTTATTTATGGTTCAATCTCTTTTCCAGCGTTATTTATAGTGCTTCGGTAGAATCTAGGATAATACAAGGGGTGGCAGAAAGCAACACATATATGTTTTTTAATGGATTACTGTACATCCTACAAGTTCTACACATCATTTGGAGCTACATGATATTTAGAATAGCTTACAGAAAAGTTACTCGTGGCAAGGTTTGTGTGTGTCTAACTGTAGTGAACTTGATTTTCTTATTATGGCCACGCAACGAAGTTGTTGGTGCCATATAGTTTTACCCTTGTCCGAAATTCCGATATCTGTAATTCCGATATTCCGTAATTCCGTCATTCCGTCATTCCGCAACAAACCATTATACAGAGTTTTTTTCTAAACGTCTTCAGTTATTGGGCTGATTTTGGTATGTGAGTTAACCATGATGAGTTACAGATCAAGTTTAAGTTTCGTTCCGCTCCACTAATTTTTGCCGAAATTACGGGCCTTGGACTAAGAGAAATTGTTATAAAACACAGTTATACGGACTTACTTTCTAAACGCCTTCAGATATTTGGCTGATTTCTAGTATGTGAGTTAACCATGATGAGTTACAGATCAAGTGTAAATTTCGTTCAGCTCCACTAATTTTTGCCGAAATTACTGGCTTTGGACTAAGAGAAATTGTTATAAAACGCAGTTATCTGGACTTTTTTTCTAAACGCCTTCAGATAAATGGCTGATTTCTGGTATGTGAGTTAACCATGATGAGTTACAGATCAAGTTTAAGTTTCGTTCCGCTCCACTAATTTTTGCTGAAATTACAGGCTTTGGACGTTGATAAATTATTGAAAATGACAATTATACAGATTTTTTTTCTATAAGCCTCCAGATTTTGAGCTGATTTTGATATGTGAGACAACCATCATGTTAGTGTCCACATGTGTTATTGAAATTGCTGATTTTTCAACTTTTTGGGACGGGGCCATTCGTGTCGCTTTGACACATCTAGTTTTTAGATATAATTTTGGCTCTGTTATAGGACTTATTATTATGCTTTAGTTTGATATATTTAAAACAATAACTCTTATCCCTACGGAACCATTTTATTTTAAGATGATAAGTCATTTTATTTAATTGTTATGAGAAGCACATATTAAGCTTATGAGACTGTTTGACTTAAATGGACAGGATTGATAGTTGAACTTTTGAGTATTTACTTGCATAAGAGGAGCATTTCCTGATAACTCCTCCTACAGTTTGAATGGTTGGAAGTTTTCACTATGCTGGTTGTTTGTACATTGTCTCGCTACATTGAAGACCTGTTGGTGACCTTCTGCTGTTGTTTTTTCTGTGGTTGGGTTGTTGTCTCTTTGACACATTCCCCATTTTCATTCTCAATTTTATTGAAGGTGTGCATGTGGTTAGGGTTTTGATTTGTATTAATATTTGCTGGTTTGGGAGATAGTTGAACTTTGTCAATGCAGGGGCTTCAATTGTGACCTCCAGACACAATAAAATCTTAAAGAAAGTCCTGCATCAATTTTTTTATAATACAGTTACTCCAGAGTGGAATGCAGGAGCATCACTTTGTCTAGTTTGAAAAATGTTTTCCAATGTTAAATTGAACATTTAAGTTTAGAAAAATATGAGGTTTGTTTGAGTGTTCAATGTGTATTTGTAAAAATGGATCTGCTTACCCTTCCAGAACAACTAATCACCCCAAGTTTTTGGTGGGGTTCATTTAGCTTAGTCTTCAGTATTCTATGTTGTGTCTTGTGTACTATTATTTGTTTGTTTGTCCTTTTCTTTTCTAGCCATTGCGTTGTCAGTTTATTTTCTATCTATGAGTTTGACTGTCCCTCTGGTATCTTCCACCCCTCTTTCTTTGTGTTACAAAATGGTTTTTAAAAAGGGATGGATATAGTTTTCAAGGTAAAAAGAAAAAAAAAAGGTTTGAAAGATTTTTATGCCCCACCTACTATAGTAGAGGGGCATTATGTTTCGTGGTCTGTGCGTCCGTCCGTCCGTCTGTTCGTTTGTCCGTTCGTCCGTCTGTCCCGCTTCAGGTTAAAGTTTTTGGTCGAGGTAGTTTTCGATGAAGTTGAAGTCCAATCGACTTCAAACTTGGTACACATGTTCCCTATGATATGATCTTTCTAATTTTAATGCAAAATTAGAGATTTTACCCCAATTTCACAGTCCACTGAACATAGAAAATGATAGTGCGAGTGGGGCATTCGTGTACTGAGGACACATTCTTGTTTTTTATAGTTTTATTACACAGTTTCATTGTTTAACTTATGATATTATTTTGAACTGATATATATTTTTGAAAATGCTTCATTTGTATATGTTTACTATAAGTGAGGATGTTTGCTTCTTTTTTTTAAGATAGAAGATGTGAGAAGTGATTCTGAAGACGATAAAGATGAACTAAGTGAAGGTGAAGATTACAAAGGCATTCCTAATAATGTCAAGGACAATAGTCCAAGGGCAAGGCCAAAGTTCAGAGGAGACAAAGGGTATCAGTGACATAATTACTGTAGAAAAGATCAATGTTAGAATGTTTCAATGGCAAATTATTATCTTACATATAATATATAGGGTTTTAAGTCAAAGTTATCTGAAAGCTCCATTGTCCAAAGAAGAACACTGCATAGAAATCCAGAGAATCTCACAAAATTAAATGAATTTAAGTGCCTCAGAATTGTAAGTCACTGCTTTACTTGGTGCAGTCATGGTGTTTTTTATGGCAAGTAAAATTTTGGAGTTTGGTGTCTAGATGTCCATAACAAATTTATTTTTAACAATTTTAAAATAATAGTAAAATTTATTCAGGCAAAAGGAAAATTATAAGCACAAAACCGTAAAAATTTGACAAAAGCCAAGATTCAGTACAGTGAAATTTAAAAAAAAATATAACTATTGAAAGTATGTTTTTCCACTTAGACTAGTTTGAACAGAATTGCCTTAAACCATAGGATAAACCTCAAAATAGTTGAGGCTTATTTGTAGTGTGGAAGCACACATAGTTATGTTATGCAGCTACTTAAGAATTCTCTATTAGCAGGGTTTGTGTTATATTTAACACAGGCTAACATAGAACTTTTTATTTTTTGTTTTTTTTTTTATTCATGGGTTGCCTAGAATGTTATAAACTGTATGTATATAATGTGGGATATTTTTACAATTTTGTACCTCAGAATATTTTTTTACATTTATAGTTTATTTAAATTACTGAAATGATTCTAGAATGTTAGAATGAAGATCTTGCGTACATGATATATAAAATTTAAAGGTGACAACCTGTTGGATATATGGAACACAGACCTTTGTTTGTTTCTATTATGTATATTTTGCAAATATAAGATATATTTTTTTATGTTCATTACATGTTAAGTTTTAGATAGGCAACCAAAATTTTCCAATGCTATGGGTATGTTTTTGTTGTCAGTTTGTCTAATTCCAATGTATATATGTTTTTTCTCAGGATTTGTCAATTGGTCCCATTGATTGTTAGGTATTACTTGTTTGTGAGTATGACAGGATGAAAGTTAATTGCTTTCCACTTTACAGTGTTTAGTTATACCATTAAGCCATTTTCAGATGGGTTTTTGAACAGTCACTTCCTATTTGATGATGCTTTGAATTTGATTATACCTACTGAATATGAATTTAACCCAATTTGTACTTATTACCTCTGATACTACTATCTAATTGTTGTTAAGTTTGCCAACACAATGTAATACTGTAAAATATACCATGCTGCAATGTCACATTAATTGATGTTAATCCACATCAATTTTTGTATGAGCCCTCATGACCTCAATCATGTTTTGTAAGAATTTAAAGAGTTGTATTTTTTAACTACTTCATATAAAATCAAATTCTGCCAAGAGAAACATTGCTGATAAAAAGAACTAATTATGACATTTTATTTTTCTATATTGACTTCCTCAGCTAGAATATCAGCTCACCTTAGCTGGCTTACTTTACTATTATTACTAATAAATCATTATCAAAAATAAAAGTACCATTATTATATAGTTATCATTGCTAATTACACGGCTTTTATTTGGAGGAAAGATATATTTACTACAATCCCACTAACTTCATGTTTGACTATATCATTACATATTACCAAGCTTTTGTATTAAGTAATGATATGATATGTGTTCTTGTAATTTTAAATGTTGAGTTGTACCATGTTAAAGATGTTCAGCAGTATTGTGGTATGCCTACTGAATATAATTGTTTTGTCTTCCATGTCAGATAATATTAGAGGTATTACTGCATTACATACAGGCGGCAATCAAATGTTGTCCGTGCATTAACTCATGAACCGCTCAACCAAAGCTTTTAAAATTTAATATGTTGTTACTGACAACTAAATGAAGGTCAAGTTCAATAATGGCGATTTTGACTTTTACCGTTCAGGAATTATGGTTCTTGAAAGATTGAAAAATGGAGTTTCCAGTCGTGTCCATGCATTTACGCATGAACTGTTCTACCAAAGCTTCCCAAATTTTAATATGTTGTTACTGATGACAAAATGGAGGTCAAGTTCAATAATGACGATTTTGACTTTTACTGTTCAGGAGTTATGGTTCTTGAAAGATTGAAAAATAGAGTTTCCAGTCGTGTCCGTGCATTTACGCATGAACTGTTATACCAAAGCTTCCCTAATTTTAATATGTTGTCACTGATGACAAATAGAGGTCAAGTTCAATAATGACGATTTTGACTTTTACCGTTCAGGAGTTATGGTTCTTGAAAGATTGAAAAATGGTGTTTCCAGTCGTGTCCGTGCATTTTCTCATGAATTATTCAACCAAAGCTTTTAAAATTTTATATATTGTTACTGATGACAAAATAGAGGTCAAGTTCAATAATGACGATTTTGACTTTTACCATTCAGGAGTTATGGTTCTTGAAAGATTGTAAAATGGCGTTTCCATTCACGTTGTTGCATTTACTCAGGAACCATTCAATCTAAGCTTTTTAAATTTTAATATGTTGATACTGATGACAAAATGGAGGTCAAATTTGACATTGACGATTTTCACTTTCACCATTCATCAGTAATGGTTCTTGTGATATTGCCAGGACACAAATAAATGTTAATAAATCCGGTTTGCTGTCGTTGTGACAGCCTCTTGTTTTTTATGTTTTCTTGAAAATGATAGTAAACGGAGCAAGAATCTTCAGATAGATGAGATCTATATATACATATTTTAAGATGTAATAAATATCAAAATAGCAGGTGACCAAATTAGACTCTTTGGAGTCTTGTTTCTAGAGTATGGAGACTTTTAAATAAATTGAAAATAAAGTAACTTTAAATTTCCTTATCTTATTGAAATGAAATGAAAACCTGATGCATACATGGAAGATATATTTTATTTATATTCTACACTTTATTTTATATATTATATTTTTAGCCTATTGTAGATAGTAATTGTACAATTCAGAAATCAAGTGATTGGTTATCATGATTTATTAAATATTGGTCTAAAACTATGTTATTAATTATTGTGATATGTATATGAAATCCGTTATAATTACTGGTATGTATAACACCATACGAATGTTTACCTATGAAGTTATGTGAGCTTTTACGTGAGTTTTAAACAAAATTGATGAAGTTTTATGACCTGAAAAGTGATTTGAAAAAAAATTCTGCAAAAAGTTTCTATGCAATAACCTTTTAAACCGTTCAATCAATGGTTTTCAAATTTAATATATTTTTACTGATGACAAAACAAAAGTCAAGCTCAATATTGACTATTTTTTTGTACTTTTACTGTTTAGGAGTTATGGTCCTCGACAGATTGGAGATTTTTTGATAAGTTTGCTGAAGACCCCTCAGGAACAAACCTCTGACTTAGAGCGTTTTAAAAGTTGTTGTGTTGGATGTTAAACATCTCAGACTAACTAACACTTTACCATGAAATCACAAGATCACAAAACTGAGGTGAACTTTAGATGTGTTTTTATTACTCAGGAATATCATATTTTTAAAGAAAACATGTAGCTTTACATAAAGATATAACTTTGAAGGACATTTGTCTTGATATTGCTAGAAAAAACTTTAAAAAAGCTTAAAATAGTTTTTTAATAGTTTTCAAATGTGTGCTAAAACATTAATGTAAAGATGAATAAATTATGTTGTAGCATTTCATAATTATCTTCTTTAGCAGCTTCAGATTCATTGTAAAAGTTGTCATAACTATGTGCAAAAAATGTACAAATTTATTATTTGCATAGACACATTGTTTTTTTTACATGACGAAAATAATTTTATACATTTTGTAATATAATATGTCGTTTTCTGTTTCGTTAATTTGAATATTTTTTACATTGTTTTCTTAATTCTTATTTACTTTGTTCTATTTAGAAGTTATTGTTACTTTTACTTACTATTGTTAGAACAAATTATTTTGTGTTACCAACATTGCAGTTGAAAAAAAATCACTATTTTTTGTCCAACTCTATTAAAATTAAGATAAATTGAAACAAATTAGGCTGCCATTAGCTTTAGTATGTCTTCTTATTACTATCATAAAGCAAAAGAAAAAAAGTGTTTCACTTCATATCATGGGGTAATGTTAATCTTATCTGCAACTTCCCTTAATCCACCAATCAACCAATACAAGCTTTCATATCACAAAAATTGAACCACTCTTGAGAAGGAAATGTTCCTAATTTTTTTTCTTCTTTATATTGATCTTTGTATTAATATAAGGGTATGTGTTATCAAAATATCTATCTTTGCTTTTGCACCAATATCTTTTCATTTACACAGAAATAATATTTTATTGGCACCACAAACCATATTTCATTTGTGCCAAAATAAAACATTTCATTTGCACCAATAATACAGGTAAAAACAGGTAAATGATATGAGTATGAAAATAGGGTTTTCAAAAGGCACTTTAAATATCAATTTTAAAACACAGTTTTTGATTGCATAATAAAACATATTCCTCCAAAATCAGTTATCTTAACCAAAATGAAAGCACTATACACTGATTAATAAGAGAATTTTCATAATAATCTTATAATTCCTAAATTTAGATCCTAAAACTTTAGAGAAAGCACCATACACTGAAGTTTAACTATAAGTTTTTCTGACACAAGGCTTGCAAGCAATGGCTCGGATGAAGCATATACATTGGATAACCGATGTGTGGTCATAAAAAATTATTTCCTCTATATGAAAAAAAGGAGATGTGGTATGATTGCCAATGAGACAACTATCCACCAAAGTTCAAATGAAGTGGATGAAAGCAATTATAGGCAATGGTATGTATGGCCTTCAAATATGAGAAAAACTCATACCGTATAGTTGGCTAGAAACTGCCACGACATGAAAAATATGAAAGAATTGAGAATACTAGCTGTCTGTCTTAGAATTAAGAATTTCCATCTTGACACCTCAAACATGTTAATACTATATAGTTTTAAAACTAAGTGACTATCAGTTTTATATTTGAAATGAATATGAACTTGCTTAGTTACCCGGGGTAATACTATATATTCACCATGTAGCAATGAATATCTAACCTTTTTCATTGTATGTTAATTGTGAAATGGTGCAAATGATATATAACCTTGTGGCGCAAATGAAAGATTGGATTTTGTAAAAAATGGCACAAATGTAATGCACCCTTTTACCTGTATATATGTCTGTTACGGGTATATGTAACATCACATTGATCTTTATATCTATTGTGTTCGCCTAAAGATTGTCAACAGACATAACTGTACTAGTGAATATATTTATATGCATTTAGTATACATTATCTATAATCTGGTTGTGTTCGATTTTTTTTTTGTGGGATTGATATATATATATATATATATATATATAGAAGAATCACATATCTATTATAAAAAAAATGTACCAATATATATAAATATTTGGTTACTATTAAATCATATTAAATCTGTGGCTGTCAGCTGTGACCAGTTATATATTTGAAACAACAACCTCATAGAAATACAAGCTTTATTGCCTAAAAATTATTTTACATATTGAATGTGATAGGAATGTCCAGTTTTATTATAGCTTTTTATTAATTATCTGTAATATGAATACCACTCATACATTAAAAGAAGAGCCATGAATGTATGCTTATATTTGAATTATACTACGTCTTATGTGATGAACAGATTTTCAGGTTAAAATACATGGCTAACAGATTTCTTCTTAAATTATCAAAAATCAGACTCTTCAAATGTAGGAATAAAGCTAGCAAAAAAAGTATATCTCCTTATTGCCAAATTATACAGACTATAAACTGTTATGAGAGTCCTTAACACTTATATCTACCCTACTGATATACCACTAATTAAGTAGTTTGGAATCGTCCATCATCAGAAATGACTTTTTGATGAAAAGATAAATGACAGTCTGTATGGGGTTTACACAATAGAGACAAAAAGCAAAAACAATAGAAAAAAAGAGAAATTGGAGCCCCCCCCCCCAAATAAAGATAACAGAAGAAGGGTGTGCTTTCCTATAAAAAAAAAGAAAGGAGAGTATAATGAGCCAAACAATTTGAGAATAAAGAAGAAAACACGAAGACCCACACACATTCGTATATATGCTAAAAAATTTGCAAACCATTTTCAAAACATTTACTGCTAAACAATATTTATTGGCAAAATCTATTACACAACGTCCAGACAAAATATTCAGACAACAAGAAAAACTGAATGTGAAACAAAAAGAGTTAATTGATAAATAATTAGTATTTACGTAATTTAGTGTCATTTAAAATTGTATAAGATATTTCTATTTTAAACAGTTGTCTTCTTTGTAACGACAGTTGACTTCTATGTCAATTTAAAATAAGCAATTCGATCTGTAGTTGTAATACAGGGAAGGAAATGTGAAAGCCTGCATTAAGAAATTTAATTTTTAAATCTGAGAATATAGGATAAGACAAAATTATTGTAGTCTCAACTTTTACATGTAATGCACCAGTTATATTTCGCTAAAAAACTATTTTAATACACTTTGCATTTATTTGATATTACAGAATTATTATTTTCAACCTTCAACACAAATTTTAAACCAATATAATAGTATTCATTATGTAACTAAACTTGAATATGTAATTGTTCCTTGAAAACATGACGAGTATATATCTCTCACTTGGTTCGACTCTGTATTTCCTATAATAGTTTCTTGATATAGAGATGATTCTTACAAAGAAGTTATTGAACAAAGAGTTCCAAAAATGATGAAATGGTAATCATCCTATTCGAAAATTGTATCTGTTACCCTTCTGAATAACCTGAGATCACCTTAGTTTTGATAGGTTTCGTGTTGCTCAGTCAATAGTTTTCTGTGTTGAGTTTTGTTCATTGTTGTTTTTCTTGCCTTCGTTTCTTGTTTTACTCTGACACTCTCAGTTTGTTTTCGACTAATGATATTAAATACAAATACACGTTTGGTATCGTTCGCCTGTCTTTTTGAAATATTGTTATACAATATATACTAAGTTGACCAAGCTATTTATGCCATGAATATATACAATATCTCATGGATCTTTATCCTACTTTCATTGGTACCATTTTACAAATAGATTAGTATGTAAGCTTTGTTTTATTTATATACAATCAAATCAGTCAAATATGAAGGTAGTAAACTTAACTACTTCTGACATGTTGACATACACGATTTTCAAGTAAAGAAGTTATACAATATAATATAATCAAAACATTGAGTAAAAAATAGAAAAAAGCAGACCAGCAATTACAAAAAGAAACTATGTAGTGGTAGGCAAGAACACCAGAGTTAAACTATGTATATACAATTAAATCTGCAACTATCATACACATAAAGGTAAGTGATATGGTTGTTCGAGCTTAGATTACACTTTCAGGTAGCTAATTCAAGTCGCCCATTGTTTTAGAGATGAATGTATACTACTATGCATTGATGGTTCTTAGTGTAATGTGTATGTCAGACCGATTCCTTTTCGTACAAGAACTTATATAGAATTATTAGCGGGACTTTTCCTATATATTTAGTCCTGGTATCTATGATGAGTTTATTTATTTCCAAGATTTAGTAAATTTTTGTTTCTGGGGTATAAATTGATGTGACAAAGCGGCCAGTTCTTAGTTGTCAATTTGATTTTGAAATTATGAAACCCTTCTGTATGGGTTCACTTAAGGTTTATGTACCCTTCTGTAGCCATTTTTGTACGAATTTTTCAAACCTCAATTGTATCAAAACTAAAGATATAATAAATAATAGAGATAGGCCATTTAGTACATGTTCCAAGGGGAACTTGATGTAAAGCATTATTTTTTACTGTTTCATTGCATTAGATAGAAAAAGAGGACTTCGTGGCAAATAAATCAAGATTTTTATAGAAAATCCACAGCCTTTAATACAGAGATTTTTGTTATAAAATTTGAAACATAAATTACTCACTTGATTTTCTATGATGTGCTAGTGTTTATTTTTTACAAAAAGTTCTAAGTAACCTGTAAATTCCAAAACACCTCGTGCTGAGTCACTAAAGTCGAGCGCACCCTAAAAGGTGTACTTGATTTTGGCCATATTTATACTTGTCTTAACCAATAACTACATTTATAAACTTGTTTTAAGGAAATCAATGCTAGCACTGCATGCAATAATCCTATATCTATCAGTCATCAAATTGCCAAATATGAGAGTACAAGGATAAAGGCTGTGGATTTTCTTTAAAAATCTTGATTTATTTGCCACAAAGTCCTCTTTTTCTATTAAATGCAATGGAACAGTAAAAAATAATGCTTTGCATCAAGTTTCCCCTTGGAATATGTACAATATGGCCTATCTCTATTATTCATTATAACTGTAGTTTTGATACAATTGAAGTTTGAAAAGTTCGTAAAAAAATGGCTACAGAAGGGTACATAAACCTTAACGCGGACGAACACACTTAGATATAATGATTTGTATGCAGCCTCTTTAATATCTTGGATATTGACATCGATGGCTTAATGATGCGAATAACTTCATCCCTAGCCTTTCAACCCCATGTTTGTGAGTACGAATCCTAAACGTGAAAATGCGCACGACTCAAATCTTAATAGACTAGGAAGGTCGGTGCAACTTTATCCAGCAACTCCGGCTACCTCCACCAATAAAAACCTCACCATCAATAGCACACTAGTGTTGAAAGTGGAGTTTAACACCAACCAGTCATGCAATATATCAATATTTTGTAATGATATATATATATATTACGGATTACAAATGTATCGAGGTTTCTGATTGGATAACAACACAGAGATGTCAGTATATATTCAGGAAACTGCCGGGGTATATACGACGTTTTTATCCCCAATTGAAACCTCAAAAACGTCATCATAACACCGGTTACTATTATGTGACGTAGTCATAAGCTATCAGACTGTCAGAGGTTCACAGAGGGAAAATAATGACGTGCTTCAGTCAATAATACATTTTTGATACAAAATCACGCAATCAACACTTTTAATACTTTAATTTGATGTTAAAAGTGTTATTATAAATTCTTACATACACGATAAAATTATGTTCACAGCAAATTAGAAACTTTCACGTATGCCGAACATATCAGGTTGGGTTTTTCAATATATATGTCTTGTCAACAAATACCTGCACTGGAAAATAACATTAAGTCAGGGGTAATCCGTAATATATGTGTAATTCAGGTCTCAGAAAGGGTATATACTGTGACATTCCCGGCTTAAGGCTTATATCCCCTTCGCCTTCGGCTCAGGGGATATAAACTCTAAGCCGGGAATGTCACAGTATATACCCTGTCTGAGACCTGAATAACATATAATATTACGGATTACAAATGTGTCGAGGTTTGTGATTGGATAACAACACAGAGATGTCAGTATATATTCAGGAAACTGCCGGGGTATATATACGACGTTTTTATCCCCAATTGGAACCTCAAAAACGTCATCATAACACCGGTTACTATGTGACGTAGTCAAAAGCTATCAGACTGTCAGAGGCTCACAGAGGGAAAATAATGACGTGCTTCAGTCAATAATACATTTTTGATACAAAATCACTCAATTTACACTTTTAATACTTAAATTTGATGTTAAAAGTGTTATTTTAAATTATTACATACACGATCAAATTCTGTTCACAGCAATTAGAAAATCCTTCACGTATGCCGAACATATCAGGTTGGGTTTTTCAATATGTGTTGTAAACAAATACCTGCACTGGAAAATAACATTAAGTAAGGGATAATCCGTAATATATGTGTAATTCAGGTCTTAGAAAGGGTATATACTGTGACATTCCCGGCTTAGGGCTTATATCCCCTTCGCCTTCGGCTCAGGGATATAAACTCTAAGCCGGGAATGTCACAGTATATACCCTGTCTGAGACCTGAATAACATATAATGTTCATTTTCCTACTTAAAAATTCCAGTAAATTTGGCTTTTGTCGTTTCCTTGGATATTCTGAGGTCACAATGCATTTCATATAAAATTCTTAAATAGATAGTGCCAAACAGTTTTTGTGTTGTAGTTGTAAACAATAGATTTGTGTTGTTCGTAACTAGTGAAGCGTTTTGTCTGATGGAAGATCATTAATACAGAAATACATAAAAATAGAGATAATGAATCATCAAATAGTTATCAAAGGTACCAGGGTTATAATTTAGTACGCCAGACGCGCGTTTCGTCTACACAAGACTCATCAGTGACGCTTATATCAAAATATTTATAAAGCCAAACAAGTTCAAAGTTGAAGAGCATTCAGGGTCCAAAATTTCCAGAAAGTTGTGCCATCTACGGCTAAGGTAATCTATGCCTGGGATAAGAAAATCCTTAGTTTAAAAAAAAAATGACCACATGATTGATATTCTTGTCAACACCGAAATGTTGACTACTGGGCTGGTGATACCCTCGGGGACGAAACGTCTACCAGCAGTGGCATCGACCCAGTGATGTAAATAGTTATCTAAGGTATATACCAGGGTTATAATTTAGTACGCTAGACGCGCGTTTCGTCTACACAAGACTCATCAGTGACGCTCATATCAAAATATGTATAAAGCCAAACAAGTTCAAAGGTGAAGAGCATTCAGGGTCCAAAATTTCCAGAAAGTTGTGCCAAATACGGCTTCGGTAATCTATGCAAAAATACCGCAAAGTTCAACAAAACACATCAATTACCAATATTTGACTCATCCGGAAAAAACAAGACATACATACAAAGACGAGCGACACAAGATATACAAATAGATTGATTTAGAAAAAAACCAAATCCGTGTTATAAAGTAAAACCAATCACATCAAATATGAGAGTCTAGAAGCCAGACTTCACCCCTTATCCATGCACGCCACATGTCGTGAAACAAAAGAAAGAACATTACAGCTACCAGGTTGTGTTAAAGGTCATTTTTTTTGCATCTGTTGACATTTTTCAAGAGTTGTGTTTTTTTATGTATAGTAGGGAGAAGTGAACAAATTATCGTATGATGGTAAATTATATTCGAATTTACTTTTATCAATCTTCTCATACATCAACTTCCGATTCTCGTTGATTCCGTTCGATTTACAAATGGGTGATTCAGCTTAATTAGTACGTATCATCGGATACTATAATAACTCATCTGTGAAAACCATTGGTGATGGACTGTGTCGGATGTCATAGCAAAATCTAATATTAACATTTCAACCTGTACTCGTATATTTAGTGATTAGGCGAGTTTTTCCAGTGTTTATCACCAATTGTAAGTTTTCTAAAGGAATGATGTTCACTACCGCCATTTTTAAAGTGTACTTAAAAGATTTTCCTAATGTAGTTACACATATCATGATGGTAGCCGATATGCTTAATTTATTTACAGCTTACTTCGGAAAGATAAATGGTCTGCAATTCGTTCCCAGTAAATATCTGTGATCTTTTTGTTAACCGTTTGGTGGCACTTTCACTATTTCCTACAGGGTAGCTGGATATTTATGTTACGAAAGGTGCTATTTGGTTTGAACTCTGATTGTTATCTTGTCCTACGAGTTCTGTGCGTCTAGCTTCTTTAGAATTTTGTATATATTTTGGATATTCAATTTTTTCAAAGTTTGGCATTGCTACCATTTATTCGCCGTGAAAACGCAAGAATTATGTTCATTAAGTAAAACAGTGTGTCTTTACTATCTATTCCTGAGCTTTTGTCAAGGGTCAGATAATAACAGATGCTAGAATTTTCTTGTTTTTGTCTCGATCTGCGCTCCAGTTGTTTAATATACCCCTGATATATTTTCATTTCATTTGGCATGGCAACATTTGTATAGCTTTTTTTTTTAACTTTTTCTGGTGTATGCTGCATCCATTGTTTGGCTAATTGCTTGATAAGTCGATGCATCCAATGTGAAAAAAAGGCAACAGTAGTAAACCGCTGTCATAAAGTCATAAATCGATTAGGAGGAAAAAAATCCAGGTTTCAAACTAAAACCGAGGGATAAGAGGAAAACAACGAAACAGAAAACTGAAGTACAACAAAAACAAACGACAATGCAACATATATAGAAACGAACTATAAGCAAATAACTGCCATATTCCTGACTTGGTAAAGGACATTTTAAGAAAAAAATGGTTGGTTGAATCCGGGACATACTGTAATAGTACATTTTGAAATGTAAACCACAGAATAACAACGAATACCTAACAATAATTAACGACATTACACATAGAATGGCTACGACACTTGATAAATATCCGTAATCTTCTGTTACATAGATATTCCACAACATTCAACGAACTCTTGCTTGCATCTGTAAAACTTTCGAATACATTACTTCAATTTTACAAGAAGGAACACTTAGTTCAATAGCTTCAATGACCAGAAAGTCTTTATAAAGTACATTATGATAGGAAACACAATCTATCAGAATAAAAAAGTCTTGAAGACAATATGTAAATTTCCAATTCTGTGTAACAACATTAAAGCAGTTTCTGCATTCGGAACATATATCTCCCAGTTGGTACGATGTTACACGACTTGTATTTCTTATCCTGGTTTCCTTGATAGAGAGTTTCTACTCACAAGGAAGCTATTCTACCAAAAGTAAGTGTTGATGATGAACTCATCCCTTTTTCAATTTCATCGACGCAACCACGAGTTGGTTGACCGATATGAAAATGTTTTGCACAAAAATCGACGGATATGTTCGTTGTCTTAACTACAATCCCGTCGTAATTTCCCCGATTGTGACCAACCGAATTAAACTTATCACCGTGTTTGTACTTATATTAGCAACACGACATGTGTCACATGTAGAGCAGGATCTGCTTAGCCTTCAAAAGAACGTTTAATGTATTGTTGTGGGGTTCGTGTTGCTCAGTCCTATGTGTTCCAGTTGTGTTTTGAGTGTTGTTTTGTGTACTGTTTTTTTGTTTGTCTTTTTTTAGACATGGCTTTGTCAGTTTATATTTTAGACTTATGAGTTTGAATGTCCCTTTGGTATCTTTCGCCTATCTTTCGTGATTCACGAAAATGCTGCGTGTTTTCGTTATCTTAGCGCGCAATATCATTGAATAATTACACTTTGACTGATATTATTGTTTTTTTATTCCTGTTTTTGATGATTACTTCTCTCCAAGGTTGTGAATATTTTTTGTTTGCGTTCACAATTAGCCCTAGAATTTTTACTAGATAACAATTTTGTTGGCTATGGAATTCTCGTATATTGTTAAGTTATCTGAATTCCAATGGGGACTTACTGTACACCACATATTGTGGACCAGTGTATGTATTGTTATGAGTTACAATTTATAACTAAAATCAGCAAAGACCCATCGAATAGTCCTTTGTTAATTTTATTGTATCATTGTCTATTTGCATACTGTCTTTGATACCTATTCTGACATCGAATTCGGAATTGTTTAAAAATTTAATTTTAATGTGGGTATTGTTGTGTGTTTGTTTATTCTACTTTGGCTAGAGTTATCTGTGAAGGCTGAGATTTCACAAAACATGCTAAAACCTCGCCGCATTTTTGTGACTGTTTTCAGTTTTTGGTCGGGTTGTTGTCTATTTGACACATTTCCCATTTCAATTCTTAATTATATAGCAGGTGGCATAAAGATTGTTTAAGTATTTAAGCGACCCAAAGAACTCAGTAATGTTTTGATAACCGTATCTAATCAAACAGTCCATAACGAGGATACCTTTTTTTCTGATAATTTCCAGCGTCTGAATATATGCTAATGCAACCATTACAACTCCATTGAACACAAATTTTAAACCTTTCTTTTTCATTACACTATTAGTTGTAACTTTATAATATGGTACAAAACTCAACCAAAAAGAATTAGTTCAACTGGAAAAAAGTAACTTAACACAAATGTATGCCTTTTTCGAAGGCAGACTGAGAGCTCATATGAACAGTGACCCTATTTTTTTAATTCATTTTTCTATTTTAGTATATGATTAAGGTAATTTATAGAAAAAATAGCGAAATCCTATTTTTTTTAAATTGATTTAAACCCTTTAGCCGCCTGGTTATTTGTGTCATCTTACGTGTTTGGATTGGCTTACTCTTTGTCTCGAACATTCCTTCCGAAACTTCTTAGCGAACATGTTTAGTTTCACATATTTCACTTTGGTACGATTTAAAATGTACCAACCCTTTTATAAATTTTAGCATGATTGGGTGACAATCGATGTGAGCGTTTTGTACCATGTTGATGACAGCGTTTCTATATTTAAGCTGAAAACAATAGAGAAGAAAATAAATTAAATTCAGGAAAATCATTACAGTGATCATTTTAATAATTCCATCACAATTTGGCCTGCTTTTATAGCTGACTATGCGGTATGGTTTTTGCTCATTGTTGAAGGCCGTACAGTGACCTATAGTTGTTAATTTCTGTGTCATTTTGGTCTTTTGTGGAGAGTTGTCTCATTGGCAATCATACCACATCTTCTTTTTTTATATCTTTATTTACCATTTCTTTTTCCAATTGAATGGTACAAATGTTAAAACATTGAATTTGATTATGAGAACCGATTATAAAGCTAGCTATATAGCCACCATAACATTCCAGAATATGGTACCATCGTACACTTAAAACAATATATGAATGATTAAACTTGATGAAAACCAAGAAGAGCAATACTACAAGAGGCGAAACACCTTGTGTAACACCAGTGACAGTGAAATAAAACAAGATGCTATAAAGAACCTGTTTCGCTCCTTTAAGTCTATGTGGACCTTCATTTCAAAACCGTCATTTAAGGTCAATAACTCCAATAAGAAGACAAATTCATCGACATGTTAGCTGACATATATGCAAATCTTTGCTGATTATTTTTGCTTTTAAGGTTTCGATCTATCTATTACGGTTTCCAAAATGATAGACAAAAACGAAAAATACAAAACAAAAGCAACAAATCGGCTCTTTAGGGTGATGACTCTTGTTAGGAGTCAACTGTCAATTTACGCGATTTGACATATTTTTAAAGCAAAAACGGGAAAACAATATTGAATAAAAGGGACGAAAGATACCAGAGGGACATTCAAATTCATAGATCGAAAATACGCTGACAACACCGTCAGCCATGAAATTTAGGGTAGATCTTGTCTTGCTTATCATTTTGCCACATAAAGTTTGTCAATAATATTAGTGCTTACCATTTTAATAAGCTATTTACAATTTTCAAGATAATGATGAAACAAATTGGTAAAATTCGACATTTGATTGGAATAACTACTACAGAAAATCTCCTGACGGTAGAATGTAGATCTCATCATTCTGATCCGTTATCTTTATCTATAATGGTTTTCAAAAAATAAAACTAGCATTTTATTCCATCTACTATTTTTGGCCATGTAGGCCATGTTGGTCATGTTGATCGGTGGGTGGGATCATCTGGCACAATTTTTTAACTAGATACCACAATGATAATCAAGTTCTGTAAATTGGGTGATTTTGTCCTGTAGTTTCAGAAGAGATGATCTTTGTAAAAGTTAACCGGCGAACACTACTGACGACGTGCGCAAACGTTAAAGCTACATGTATTCTGTCATTTATTTAAGATTTTTTTCTCTTTTTTTTTAAACAATTATGTATCTTTGCGTATATTGCGTAATCGTTCAAGTATATTTCTGGCTGTTGGGCGATCGACTGGATCCTTTTCCCAACAGCGTTGTATTAATAATTTTAATTTGCTGATAATTTTCCCTTCGAAATTAGGTCTTCTTCCTTCAAGGATAATGTATGATAACTGTTCGTAAGATTCTAAAGATGATTCATTCTCTTCATTCAAAGCAGATCTACGGTACCAAGATTCCCACAGAATAATTCCAAACCTAAACACATCTGATTCTCTACCATAAAATAAAGATCGTAATAAATCTGGTGCTTTTATTACTGCTATGCCATGGATTGGACCCTTTAACAAGGGTCGATGAATGCCGCCACCAGATAATCTTGCAATGCCATCTTTTATCTACAATTAATAAAAGAGGTGGATAAGCCTTGATTTACTAAAGAAATTATAGAAAAATACATTTGTAAAATATGCTAAAAATAAAAAGCGTATTGCCATATTGAAAGAAAATAATAAATCATTGTGGTTTTATTACCAGAGTATTTTGAAGAAATATTTCCAATTTTTAGGTCCCCCGTTCATGTAACAAATTCGCAATATGCAAATAAATTCATCATAGTTACCAGGATTAAATTTTGTATTTACGCAAGACGCGCGTTTCGTCTACACAAAAGACTCATCAGTGACGCTCGAATCCATAACAGTTTAAAAGGCCAAATAAAATACGAAGATGAAGAGCATTGAGGACCAAACTTCCAAAATGTTTTGCCAAATACAGTTAGGGTAATCTATTTCCGGGGTAGAAAAGCCTTAGTATTTCAATAATTCAAAAGTCTTGTAAACAGTTAATGTATAAATATAACCATATCAATGATAATTGATGTCAGCACAGGAGTGCACGGGGAATTAAACTACACCAGCAGTGGCATCGACCCAGTTGTTGTAAACAAACTCATCATAGATACCAGGATTAAATGTTGTATTTACGCCAGACGCGCATTTCGTCTACAAAGGATAGATGGTCGTGACCTATTGTTATCAAAAACACTTTCATTTATCGATCAGTATTTCAATTTTCTGTGACTTGCTGTCTTAAATTCTTATATTATCACATTAAATATTTTTTAACATGCTTATATTTTGCGAGCATGACACAAGTAATCTTCATCTGTCAAATCAACAATACTTCAGAATGTTTATAAACTAACCAACATATTAGAAGGTTTCACATTTCCATGGATTAGTCCATGTTCGTGAAGATAAGTTAGTCCCTCTAAGCACTGACACAAATAAAGATGAATACATCTCCACGGCTCAGCTTGTTTTGTACTACGATAAATGGCGGTCTCTAAACTTTTTTCACATTTTTCTGTGTATATTTCCAGAATGTGACCACTTTTTTCAGATGCGAGTGTTATTCCAAGAACATCTAAAATGTGTTCATGCTTGATGTTTCTACAAAGAATGTCATTATTTCGTTAGTTATTTTTTCATGTGAATCATTTATATTCTGAAACTTTGACCATTATTATTGACTCTAAAAGGCATGCTACAATGATTAACATTTGAATCAATTAAACTGTCCTATCATGTATAAAAGTTCAAAATGAACTGATTATGTTGCATTGTTTTTTCTATCTATTTTTCACAACCAAACAAATTTAAGATACGATCTTTGAACATTGTTTTTACTGTTATAAATATAGATTTTGTTATCAATAAATTAAAACCATACTAAATATTATTGTAATACACACATGGACACTAAATCCATTAAAGTTGGATGCGTACCGATTGCTTTTCTAGACTTAGATACATGATTTTTCTATAACTAGTTATTGACTAAACTAGCTGTAAGTAACTAAGAGTACTCTCAGATCTGTACTTGATGTAAGTGATGCAAAAATTCTGTGACAAACCTGGTTTGTCTTTTTATTAGATTTTTTCTGCTGTGTATCGATCCTAAATATATTTCATTTCGTTGGAAATTGGGGATTTCTCGTTTGCTATTTGTATTAATTATAAATAAATGGGAACCAGTGTAACTAGTTCTGAGACTAGTTCTGCAAGAGTATATACGTACTATTAATAAAGTTTGATGTTACGTGCACAAGGTACGAGAAAAGTTTTAGCGGTTTCTACGTGTAGGGTTTAATGGTACTATATAAAGTTTCGCATTTAAATGTAATAGTGTCGAATGTGCTCGCAGTTTCATCGAATTGTCACAAGGTTAGTCACATTAGAATATTTACAGTGGTAAATATCCTGCTATAAAATTGAGAAAGGAAATGGTGAATATGTCAAAGCGACAACCACCCGACCACAGAGCAAACAACAGCCGAAGGCAACCAATGGGTCTTCAATGTAGCGAGAATTCCCGCACCCGTAGGTGTCCTTCAGCTGGCCCCCATGTTTATAACATGCATTTATATATGTTGTTTGTATCAAAGAAACATGTATTATAAAATTTAATAAAATATTGTATCGCAAGAGAATATGTTACTTCGAGCAATTTATCCTATTTCTGTGTTTGTTTTGTTCAAAGCCTATTAAATATAGAGTAAAAATACTATAAATTTGGACGAGCAGTGCGAGGGAGAATTTAAGAGTTAATTCCTTTCAACGGCATTTTAAAGTATGTTCTTATATTGTACTGATACACAACTGGTCGAGTTTAGGGAAATGGTTTAGCGAAGGCAATCATGTTTAAACCCGCAACATTCTGCATGTGCCTGTTCCTTGTCAGGATCCGGAGGTTTATTGGTTGTGGTTGGTTTGTGCATGTCATATTAGTTTTTCTTAAATTGTTTTGTTATAGATTAGACTGTTAGTTTTCATAATAAAATTATTTTATATTTTTCATGTCGGTGTCTTTTATAGCCGACTATATGTTACTAAGTTTTTTTCATCGGTGAAGGCCGAACGGTTGCCTATAATTTCTGACATCCACTTCATTTGAACTATTTGGGTTAGTTGTCTAATTGGCAATCATCTAGCATCTTTTTTTTTATAAAGATCTACAAACCACAAATTATTGCAGAAAAATGTTTGAGAATGATAAACATACTATTTGTTTTTATGATTTTATTATATCATGTTTTTCTACGTTGACTTGAACTAGTCTATTCACCTCAATATTTGGATTTCACTCAATACTGAACAGTCTGATTCATTACTGTATGACCATTTCATTTGTTTTACAACTGTATCTTTCCATTCTCCATTTACAAACACTTCTAACTCACTGGAAAGGTCTTTCCTTCGTACGTCTGATTGACTTAACTTAAACTTATCAAAATATTCGATATCAATAAATAAAACACGGCCATAAGCTGATTTTAAGTCGCTTTCCACTAAAATGCATTGTTTCCTTATTTCTACAGGTTGCCGTATGTCTTTTTTTATTCCTTTGATCAGTATTTCTCCAGCTGCAATTCTTCTCGGAACAGTAGAGTCACAGAATTGATCTATTTGGTTATTCATTTCATTTAAAAATTGTCTAAAGACCTTTTCTTTCAAAAATTGTATGGTAATTTCCTCCAGCATTTTGTCTGCAATATTTTTAACGTATACTTGTTTATTTTGCCTGTATTCTTTTACGCTTCGTTTGTCAGTTATCTTACCAACTGTATAGTATCCAATACCAATCGGTACAGCAAACAACCCAACGACTAGAGACAAAGGCATCCATATTGGAAAGGTTGCAAGAATGGCGACTTTTTGTGCAGTAGAAATATTTGTAGAACTTAATGTATCCCTGTCCGATTGTCGTCGTGGTGTGGATATACCTAGTTCACAAGTACTTAGTGATCGTCCGAGAATTATGTCGTCTATTTCAGTACAATCGGTTTCAATTATAGCGCATTCCTTCTTAAACTGTTTTGCCATAAATTCAGAAAGTCCACCATTGTTAGATTGTTTAAGCCATGTTTGTATTTGTCTAGCTATACATTCCTCCACAAAACGCATAACTTCCTTTTCAATCGTTTCAATGTCGTCTTTTTCCGGCAGAACATCGTCCGTCCATGAAAACATATTATTCCGTATTTCCGGTTGATGTAAGTATAAATTAAGCAGCTCTGAACTTTTCTGACATTGTTCCTTTGCTACACTTTTCAGTTTCGACTGAACCTGTGCAAACAACAATATATATTCTATGTAAAATATTCTACAAACTGCATGGCTTAAAGTAGTGTCAGAAAATAAAATTTGAGAAAAATATAAAGAAATGACTCTAAAAAAAAACTAACTATAAAAATAAAAAATAAAACTATAAAAATATTTCCCACGATAACAAGATGTACTGGTTAGTTCCCCAGAGTTTATTCATCCCGGCCCCTGGTCAATTTTCAAAAATCCTTTCAATATAAACAAATATTTCCAAAGAGGTAAATATTGATAGATTTTGGCAAACGCCGCCTAT
Source organism: Mytilus edulis (assembly GCF_963676685.1). NCBI lineage: Eukaryota > Metazoa > Mollusca > Bivalvia > Mytilida > Mytilidae > Mytilus > Mytilus edulis. The sequence continues at coordinate 83,134,519 of NC_092345.1, read as the reverse complement.
TTAAAAATAAATATATTAAAAAAAACCATTATTAACCCCTTAACAAATACAGGGGACACTGTCCAAAACATTTATAAAATCATATGATTTATTGTTACTAAATACTTTGTTAAACAGTGTAATGTTAAAATTATTTCCCCGTTACATTTTTTTTATACTTTATAACTTCCCTATAGGTATAATGCAGTACTGTCAAAGTAACGTGTTTTGTTGTTGTCTTAATAACTCAACTCACTTACTTACAGATTTGATGTTTTCTCTCACTTTCTGTATCCTTTTCACGACTTGCTTAGCCATCTTTCGTTTTTCATCTTCAGTTCGCATAGCATTAATTATCCGAGCTGTAAGTTTGAAGTTAAGTCTTTCTAGAAAATACCTCTGCCAACTACAACGTATAAGAATGCGAGGTTTATATTTGGCGAAAAGATATAGTTTGCTAATCTAGGTTAAATAAAATTCTTATTAATGCAAACGGTTTTCTTGTCAATCGAAGATGTTTTATTAAGCATCGCAGATATATCTTCTAAATGTACGTTTATCCAAATTAAAAAAAAATGTTATTGAGAAGATTTGAAAAAAATATATATATTTATAAATTCAAACGGGGGACATTCACTGCTATTGATACATATTTTCACTGTTTGGTTATCAAATATTCATGTACATATATATAGTTTTTAGAACGCTCCAATGATCTCTTCCGCCTTCAATTTGGACATCTTGGTATCTAAATATTTAATTACGTTTCTGTATAATGACTTACTTAACGTGTCGAGATATTTTTTCCTGGAGACATGCAGGTATCATTTGATCTATTCCACGAAGTAGAGCTTTGAAGTTATCGGAAATCGGTTGGCCATTCTTAGATCGTTGCATTTCCTTAGAATATTAAGACACACAGTTATTTTCCCAAAAAAAACATATTCAAATATACATGTACAAATAAAGCAATAATTTTGGAAACATATTTTTTTATCTTTAGCAATTTTTCTTTTTATATTATGTTGTGATACATTTTCTTATCATATACTTATAGAAAATAGTGGTACCCTTTGACACGTAAATTGTACATATCTATCTATTTAAAAAATCTGAAGAATTGTCTTAGCTGCATGATATGACTTTCGTTATCAATTGCTTCCGGTTAATAATCATATACTCATAGAAAGTATTGGTATAATTATACCCCTTGATAAAACTGTTATTTGTACATATTGTCTTGGTTGTGTAGTATGACTTTCATTATCAACTTTTCCTGGTTATTATTGCATGCCTTTCTGTAAAGTTAGCGCATGGCATTTCAACTTCACTTGGCAAATTAGGACGTTTTAGTGAAATGGATTAAAAAAAAAGGAAAACAATATAAAAATCAGGAAAAAGGAAAATATTTGATAAAAAAATGCAAAACAAATTAAACAATAAATGCATTTTTCAAAGATTAAAAAAAATAGTTCTTGTCTGTGAACCTTCTGCTGAAGAATTCCTAGTTTTTTTTCATATCAGCCCCCTTATCAGCCCATGGTCAAAATCAACACTGTCGGCTCTTTTGCTGATTTCGTTACATAGGGATATAGTTATCACATACTTAAGAGTAAATAACTTTACAAGGGTCAATATAAGCCTTCGGCTCTTGGGCTGATAATAAAAGTTATCAAGGTACCAGAATTATAAATTAATACACCAGACGCGCGTTTCGTCTACATAAGACTCATCAGTGACGCTCATATCAAAATCTTTATAAGGCCAAACAAGTACAAACTTGAAGACCATTGAGGACCCAAAATTCCTAAAAGTTGTGCCAAATACCTTAGGCTGAAATACCATGTAATAATCATGAAAACACAAATTCTATGAGTAAAATGTATTACCTCCCAGGCACTAACTTTATAGATTTTACTGCTGTCGAAATTGGTCCATTTGTTCGAAAGTTTCTCTTTAATATGGTCGAAAACTTGTTCTTCGTCCTCATGCATCTGGTCCCATTTGTTACATACAAAAATTGCTCTTCTGGGATCAAAAACCGATTTTACACCCATACATTTACGTTTTTCTTGTTCCTCTAATATTCTTTGAAGCTATTGTAAGGAAAATAAGATTATCAATAACAAATATAAAGACATTTAGTACCTTAAGAATGTGTACTAAAATTTTGAATTGAAATGCTATCAAAGCTTGATACATGCATAGATAGCGTTAAAATCATTCATTTGTGTGTGTGCTAACATTTAGAAGCATCGCTATCCCGAAGATTTTTGTATGACAACATAGTTATATTATACTCACCCTATCACTCTGCACTCCTCCGGCGTTGGTTGGATTAATGACATATATAAAGGCAAGAGCTGATGGTAGATACTCAAACAAACGATTTGCAAGTATGTCGTTATCTGGACCTATACCAGGGGTATCCACAATCATTATTTTATTCTGAAAGAAACTCTTAAATTAAAAATCTTTCGTGTTCTTCAATACAAAGTATTGTGCATTAAGGATGTAATTAGGTGAAATTAAAAAATCTACTATTAAGAATTGATACTGTAAGAACATGAGTTAAAGAACAACATAAGCTAAAAATGTTTGATTTTTTTTTCTAAAATGGCAGGAAAATGCTGACTGGGACTTTTACCACATATTTAAGCATTGGCATTATTTTGGTCTCCAATGGTAAGAAAAAAATCTGGAATCTGACGTTAATTTGGTAATAACTATTTTATGAACTATTAAAGTCTACTATAAAAAGAAAAATGAGTGGTATGTGAGAAAATATTTTACCCTGTATCTTAGAAAAAACCCAAGGTATCCAAATATCTGACAAAATTAAATTCCTTAACCCTGACCGAACTTCATCCTCTATACAATATATAAGAAATCTGATATTTAAAAAAATTGACATACCATTATAAAGTGACTAAACGGCAGAGGAAAACAAATCTTGTTTGCAACACAGTCTAGAAATAGGTTTATCAGACGACGATTATGGAATTACTCCAAGAATTTTTACGGTAATATACAATGTGGGACTTCAGCACACTTCTTTATATGGACAATAAATCAAAACGAATGCCTAAGAATGTTAGTGAAATACCTCTGTTATTGAAAAATACATGTTCAGCGCTTGGCGCAATTTAAAAAAAAAAAACAACAAAAATTGCAGAAATCAATTCGAAACTGCGTATGCAATGTTTCCGTACAGACATCGTGTTTTGCTGTAATAACCTTCACCAGACACTGTCGACACAAAGAGTTAACAAGTTTATAATTAAGTGGAGCGTTCAAAACCATAAGGACATATATGAAATGAGAATGAGGGAGGTATATCATTTATGGATATTATATATATACATGTATGTTTATAAAAAGTACCAGGATTTCAATTTAGTACGCCAGACGCGCGTTTCATCTACATAATACTCATCAGTGACGCTCAAATCGAAATATTTATAATGCCAAACAAGTACAAAGTTGAAGAGCATTGAGGATCCAAAATTCAAAAAAGTTGTGCCAAATATGTCCAAGGAAATGTATGCATGGAATAAGAAAATCCTTAGTTTTTTGAAAAATTCAAAATTTTGTAAACAGGAAATATATAAAAATGATCACACGATTGATATTCATGTCAACACCGAAATGTTGACTACTGGGCTGGTGATACCCTCGGGGACGAAACGTCCACCAGCAGTGGCATCGACCAAGTGGTTTAAATAGTTATCAAAAGTACCAGGATTATAATTTAGTACGCCAGACGCGCGTTTCGTCTACATAAGACTCATCAGTGACGCTCAAATCGAAATATTTATAAAGCCAAACAAGTACAAAGTTGAAGAGCATTGAGGATCCAAAATTCAAAAAAGTTGTGCCAAATATGTCCAAGGTAATGTATGCCTGGAATAAGAAAATCCTTAGTTTTTCGAAAAATTCAAAATTTTGTAAACAGGAAATTTATAAAAATGACCACATGATTGATATTCATGTCAACACCGAAATGTGACTACTGGGCTGGTGAAAACCTCGGAGACGAAACGTCCACCAGCAGTGGCATCGACCAAGTGGTTTAAATAGTTATTAAAAGTACCAGGATTATAATTTGGTACGCCAGACGCGCGTTTCATCTACATAAGACTCATCAGTGACGCTCAAATCGAAATATTTATAAAGCCAAACAAATACAAAGTTGAAGAGCATTGAGGATCCAAAATTCTAAAAAGTTATGCCAAATATGGCTAAGGTAATCTATGCCTGGAATAAAAAAATCCTTAGTTTTTCGAAAAATTCAACGTTTTGTAAACAGGAAATTTATAAAAATGACCACATGATTGATGTTCATGTCAACGCCGAAATGTTGACTACTGGGCTGGTGATACCCTCGGGGACAGAGTTATGGGACAGAACTGAGGATTAAAGTATGAAAGCCTACAAACAAATGACAAAAACTTAAGTATACAGAGACCTAAAGTATAAATTACAAAAGCAGGCAGATTTGCACTTCGTAAAACTAAGAAATATTTGCAGATTTACCTGCAGACAAGCGATAGGCCAGCATATATCGACAGCTTTGTACTTCTCGCCGGCTTGAGTAGCACTTATATAACCTTTCAAACGTCTCCGCATTTCTTCTGCTCCCTCCGTATTTTCAAGTTCAACAATCTGCTGGTTGTCTTCGCTGTCTATCAATACTATTCTTTTGCGGACTCTATTACTGATACGACAAATTGGGGAAGTGCAAGTCAAAGGCGACTGAGGTAGAAGTTCAACTCCAAGTAATAAGTTTACAAAAGTACTTTTACCAGCGCTGGTCTCCCCTTGAAAACACATCAACATGGTATACACGTACATATTCATGTTTTTGAATAACTAATAGTTTCCGGCTGCTACTGATATGAAAGGAGTATAACAAAATTGTAATTCTTAGACTGATTTTTCAATTTATAGCATTAGTTATATATCTTTTCGTAAGTATCAACTTATTTTAAAATCTAAAATATAAACAACATGTGTTCAAATCTGGAAAGTTTATATAGTCGCCGTCACGTAAAATTGGCACAATGTTTTTGGTTGAAAATTTTTAAACTAACAACCACATTCATTCAAGATGACGTTTTTCATTTAGCGGAATCAAATATCATTTCAGAAATCAACTACTGTCCTACCTTTTATTGTGTTTGCACTGTATGATCCTGACCTTCACATAATCCAAGATTATTTTTTTGGCGGAATCCGACATTGTTATTACCGGAAGTGTTGCCGTGGGGTTCAATGTGCTGTCTATTTTCTCGTTTCTCTCGGAGCTTTTCGTAATCTTTATGCAAAAAGCGCCGGAAATTGTATCATCAGTGACAATGATATTACCGGAGAGTAACGAATGTTATGTAAATCAGGGATCCTCATAGAAACCAAGATGGCGGTTTAAAAATGTAAATAATCTTGAAAAATGTGAAGTTCAGGATTATACAGTGCAAACACAATAAAAGGTAGGACAGTAGTGGATATTTGGACTGGATATTTCTTGCGCTAATTGAAAAACATCATCTCGAGTGAACGCGGCTGATATTAAACCAAATTTTGACAAAAATCATTGTGCCAATTTTACGTGACAGAGACTATACACTGATAATTTGATTGTAGACTGACATATACCATTTTCAAGTAATTTAACAGCTAGTTTAAATGTAAACCTGCAATAAAAAAATACAAACCTGTGATAACAATAGGACAAAGTTCTTCATACACATCAGCTTTTTTTAAATGGATCACTTTGTTAATATCCCCAAACTCTGCAGACATTTCCTCTTTTACTTCAGGAAAGCAGTTATCACTCTTCAAAACATCTTCTATTTCTTCATACACCTCGTGTAAATTAGCTTTCGTCTTTCTATCAAATGTAGCTACCCTTGATAAAACATCTGCCGCTTCATCCTGTAAAAATCCTCTTTTTGAAGTAAATAATCAATTGAGAAAAAATAGGTTGCATCAGGTACAATCGCGCCGAATAATCACCTTTCCTAATTCAAATAAATTGTCTCTTACGCAAATCCTATACCAATTAACTTTACATTTGAACTTTGCACGTGATGTGATCAATAAAAGCTTGAAAATATTATAGAAACACGATAGCTACTCATTATTGTACTGCCACACAGTATATTCTAATAAACAGAGTATATATAACAACTTATGTACTTACACATGCCGTTCCGAGTACTTCTTCGGGGATTGTTCTTTCTTCGTTGATATCAGCAGTTAATGTGTCCTTAGAATGATAGAAATGTATAAATATTGTATATTTTAGCAGGGCAGTTAGGGTTTGTATGATTTTATAAAACTTTGAACGATACCGGTTTCAAAATGAGAATTCAACAGGTTATTAGATTTACCAGTTTTAAAAAATATTGTTTTCTCTGAAATGATTAATTATCTTCAAAGAGAATAAGAGGAACGCATTTTATCACAGAAATTCACACAAAAAATCGTTGCAAAATGACAGTTTTATACACTTACAAAACAATAGATACACAATGTCACAGGCACTTACAGGAACACCTGAAAACGAATATCACAGTCACTCACGGAACAACTGATGAGCATTGTCACATACACTCATAGAACAGCTGGAAAGCACAATCACAGACACTAACAACAGGTAAGCAATGTATCAGATATACATGGGAACACTAGAAAGCAATGTCACAGACATTCACGAAAAAACAGGTAAACAATGTCGCAGACACTCGCGGAACAACAAGTATGGAGTGTCAAATAAACTTACAGAAAAACTTACTCGAAATGTCGCAGACACTCGCTGAACAACTTGTAAGCAAACATAGATACACTTATGAAACAAGTGGTAAGCAATGTCACAGACTCTCAAAATAAACTTGTAATATGTGATTTTTATTATGAATATAGTAATTAAAAAGAGCATTTTATGATTTTAAAAATAGTATAATAAAGTAATGAAAATCACAATGATAAGTCATAATTGTACACTGGGTAAAAAAAAAGTAACAATAACAATAATACTATTAAACTCTCAATTAAGACCGGGCATGTGTCTTTGTATAAAATATGTTCGTTTTCCACAACCCCCAACCCACCCAGCAAGAAGGGAATATAATCATATAATAAATGAATATATCAATTCGACAGCTGGTTAAATCATTGAGTTATCCGAAATATTATTTAACTTTATATTTCGTACTAGTATTAATCTTACAGTTGAATATACTAGTAGTTATCAAAGGTACCAGCATCATGATTTAGTACGCCAGACGCGTGTTTCGTCTACATAAGACTCATCAGTGACGCTCATATCAAAATAATTATAAAGCCAAACTAGTACAAAGTTGAAGAGCATTTAGGATTCAAAATTCCAAAAAGTTGTGCCAAATACGGCTAGGGTAATCTATGCCTGGGATAAGAAAATCCTTAGTGTTTCGAAAAATTAAAAGTTTTGTAAACAGGAAATTTATAAAAATGACCACATTATTATATTTTAATAATTGGCTAATTTGTTACATTAAGCCAGTTTATATAAATAAAGTAAGCAAGTTGGACCTGAAGAATTTTATACCTATATTGTGTTGCATGCGTGAAACTTTTAAGTTACCACAATTTTATGTCAGAGACAGAAGAAATCATGTTTTAAAACGTTTTAGAAAGAATTATTCAATAACGGATAACATATGTAATTCATTCATTGTTGTAAATCTAAAAATTAAAAAAGAAAAATCTATTTTGTGCACTGGTCGTTTTCGAAGAAGCGTTTGGGACGATTTGGTGAGATGCACTGTGGTTCGAAATGTTTTTGAATAATATGAATGAATGTATGTACGTACAATGTAATTGTAAATATGTACCAAGTTGCTAAGTCACGTACTACATATAATGGATATTTCTGGTCAACACGCTGGAACTGCAACATCCAAGTCACAACACCAGACTAAAGAACAAGTTGACCAACAACCAATTTGGAAACCTAGTGTCCTTCTAATAGGAACGTCAAATATTCGTGGGATCAATGAAAGTAAATTATCGCCAAGTATAGATGCTATTAAGGAAATATGCTTTACTCTGGATAAAACAAATGAGTATATCCTTGGTTATAATCCTCAAACTCCACCAGCTGTTGTTGTTTTACACATACTTACCAACGATCTAAAGACAAAAACCCCACAGAATTGTGCATGTGAGCTGTTTGCACTTATATCCACTATTCAAGAGAAATGGTGTGAAGTTAAATGTATAATATCACTTGCTACACCAAGAAAGGATGACATGATGCACCACACTAATGGGCAGATTGTTAATGCTCTCATCAAACAGAATTTCTATGGAAGGCATTACACAGAGCTTAAGAAATTCCAACTAATAGAACATAATAACATGTACTATGAAGGTCAAGCGAACGAGGATTTATTACAAAATGACTTGTATCACTTAAACGATAAAGGTGTGTCATTTCTGGCATCAAACATAAAACAAGCAGTACACCAAATTCTCAATATTCCGCTCCCACCCACTCGTCGACCTAGGAGCCAATCGCGCAACAGACGAGGAAGAGGTAGAGGTCGTGGCCGTGGCCGTGGAGATTCAGATTAACTTTGTATAATAATACTAATGTCAATTTTATTCTACACATATATAATGTATATTGTTCATATTCATATCACATAATTCTCTTTTTATTACAAATACATGTATATGCAGTAGAACTTGCATGTTCTATTTTTTTTTTTTTTCCATATAAAATTCAGGATGTCATAAATGAACAAACATTATATTGTAAACTTTTAATATTGTTCATTATTATTTGAAAAGTTAAAAGTCATATATAAATTCAACTTAGTTCTAAATAACATAGTGAATATCAAATAACGCAAGGATTGCCTTAATTTTATTCCCTTTATTACAATTGAATGTGTGAATTGCACACAAGGGAATTTTGGTACACTACTAACTAAGTTTATAAAAAGAAAGATAAAAAAAGGAATCAAAATCAAGTCAAGGACAAAAACAACTGATTTAACTTGACGGCCATTTAATTCTAATTCTTTAATTGGCACCTTATAAAAAGGTTTATCTTTTTGCATATATTCTTTATCATATTGTTTATAAAATATTTATATACTTGGAAAGTATTTAAATAATTCTTTTTCATTTTGTTTTTAAATTTCTTTGATATTTAAAATAAATACAAGAATAGAAGGGACTATGTCACCAAGAACAGTCACATCATTAAAAATGTGCTTTCTTAATTTAGGGGGCCTTATGAACAAGGAGGGTAACAAAACGGATGATCCCCTTTTCTTAAACAAAATTGATAAATATGATTTGGCTTTTTTTGCTGAAACACACATTGGATATGAGTCAAATATTCATAGAATAGGTCCTTTTAATTGTTATAATGTATGTAGACCTAAAACTAGGGCAAACAACAGATTTTTTGGTGGGTTGGCAGTATTAGTTAAAAAAAATATCAAACCTTATGTAAAAATTCTCAAAAACACTTATACTGACATTATGTGGATAAAGTTAGAAAAGGATTTTTTTGGTTTTCAAAAAGACTTATATATGTGTGTAGTGTATAACCCACCCTCAATGTCATCATATACTCAGGGACTCGACCGGGACATTACTGAATGTTTAGAACAGGAAACTGCAAAATATATGAAAATGGGTAATGTTTTACTTTGTGGTGATTTTAATGCAAGAATTGCCAATTCCCCTGATTATATTTTAAATGATGATCAATCTTATTTACCTCTTTTTGATAACTATCCAATTGATAAGCAAATCTTGAAAAGACAAAGCAGTGATACAACAATTGATTCAAGGGGAAAGAGTCTATTAGATCTCTGTATTCTAAACCAGTTAAGGATACTAAATGGTCGAGTCCTAGGGGATGTTTTTGGAAAGTACACATGTTATACGCCAAACGGCAGTAGTGTGGTTGACTATGTGATGGTGTCGGAGAGTATTCTGGATCAAATTTTATATTTTTATGTTCACAACTTTATGCCTACTATTTCAGATTGTCATTGTATACTGGAATGGGAAATGTCAAGTAAATTTACTGTTGATGATAATGATTGTAATATTAATATGTTTGATAAATCTCCAAATTTCATATGGTCAGATGAATCACCTACAAACTTTCAGACAGCTCTATTATTACCAGATATACAAACACAAATTGATACATTTAATAAAAGTATAATCAAAGAGTCTCAATCCTCTGTCGATGAGGCTGCAGCAGAATTATCACATATTTTCCTGTCTGCTGCTACTAATTCTTTAAAAAGAAATAAACTAAGAAATAAGAAAATAAAGACAAAAAAATGGTTTGATGGAGATTTGTACCATCTTCGAAACAAATTAATAAGTTACGGTAAAATATATTCAAAATTTCCTTATGACCCATTAGTGAGAGGTCACTATTATAAGCTTAATAAGCAATATTCTAAACCTAGAAAAATTAAGTATAAAGAATATAAAAAATCACTTGTTGAGCAGTTACAGAATCTACATGATGATAATCCTAAATCTTATTGGAAGTTAATTAATGATTTAAAAAATAATGATAATAAGGACCATAGTTCTGCTGTGGCACCATCTGTGTGGGTTTCACATTTCAATGGATTATATCAATTACATGAGTCATTCAAAGAAAGAGTGGCTAAGTTGGAAAAAAAGCTAGATAATCTTGAAAAAAATGTTTGTTTTAATAATCTTGATAAACTTATAACAGAGAAAGAAATTTCTTTTGCCATTTCTAAACTACGTTGTAACAAATCACCAGGCTTGGATAACATTTCAAACAATATGATTAAACACAGTCAAAATGTTTTACTATCGTCTCTTTCAAAAATATTTAATTCTTGTCTGTCTCATGGTTTATACCCAAGAAATTGGACCGAAGGTTATATTACAGTATTACATAAGTCAGGTGAAGTCACTGACCCAAATAATTATAGAGGACTAACAATCACTAATGCAATTGGTAAGCTTTTTAACAGTATACTTAATATAAGGTTGGATAGTTTTTTAGAAGAAAATAATGTAATTAATGATTGTCAAATAGGTTTCACAAGAAAGGCAAGAACATCTGACCATATGTTTGTTTTAAAATGTATTTTTGATAAATACTGTAATACTAAGGATGGGAGAGTGTTTGCTTGCTTTGTTGATTTTCATAAAGCTTTTGATAAAGTAATACATACAGGAATTAGAATTAAGCTGTTAGAGATTGGGGTTAGTTCAAGGTTTTATAGCGTTATAAAGAATATGTATCTTGAAACTAGATCTTGTATAAAAATACATGATAAAATAACTGAATTCTTTCAAACAAAGCTTGGTGTTAAACAAGGAGATAACTTGAGTCCTAACTTGTTTAAAATATTTATAAATAGCCTTCCAGACTATTTTACACGAACCAGAGATCCAATTATGCTGGATGGCAAACTCATTCATTGCCTTATGTATGCTGATGACATTGTAATTTTATCTAACTCAGCTGAAGGACTACAAGAGAAATTAAATGAACTTCATAATTTTTTGCAATGACTGGTGCTTAGATATAAATACTAAAAAAACTAAGGTGTTGATATTCAACAAGGCAGGCAGACATATCTCTCAAAAATTTATTTTCAACAAAGATGAGCTGGAGTGTGTATCTAATTATAAATATTTGGGTATCCAATTTAATGCATCATGTTCTTTTTCATATGCTCAGAATGATTTATACCAAAGAGCCTTAAAAGCATACTTCAAACTATGTAATGATTTTTTAGTGCATAATCCTACTGTTAAAAATGCAATTCATGTTTTTGACCATACAATAAAGCCTATACTTTTATATGGGTGTGAAATTTGGGGATATTTCAATCCCTTTACTGCACGTTTAAAAAAAGAAAACATAACAGTGGATACAATTTACTCAAGGATACTTTGTGAAAAACTTCATATTAAATTCTGCAAATATATTTTAGGCGTTAATAGGAAGAGTACAAACTTTGCAGTTTTGTCTGAATTAGGCCGTTTTCCACTTCACTATGATATAGTCAAACATGTTTTAGGATATTGGCATCGTTTAGAAAATATTGGCTCATCATTTCCCTTGTTAAAAGCTGCATATAATTGTTCTAAAAAGCTATTTGAAACAAAAAAAACCTCTTGGTATGGATCAATTAATATTTTAAGGGAAAAAATGTCAGGCATAGAAAAACATATTCTTGAAAAATACTCAACATTTAAACTACACTGTGGTCAGATAGTTAAGGGATACTATACTGCATTGTGGAAAAAACAGCTAGACAAACATAAAGATGGTAAACTACGAACTTATGTAACATTCAAGTGCAACTATGGTTTTGAAAATTATTTGTCAATTATTCGACATTTTGAGCAAAGGAAATGTATTACTAGATTAAGAATATCTGCTCACAAATTGCAAATTGAATCTGGTAGATACCAGGGTACTCTTCGACAAAACCGAATTTGTCTCAGGTGCACCTCAGGTGAGGTTGAGGATGAAGTTCATTTTTTATTTAAATGTGACACTCATTTATTAAAAAGAGAGGAAATGATGCAAAATATATTAAAATCATGTCCAAACTTTAAAAATTTAAATATTGATAACAAATTAATTTGGATAATGAATAATGAGGATCCTAATGTACTATTTGCATTTTACAAATATATAGAAGATACTTAAGAATTAAAGTACAACTTAATCTGCAATAACTAATACATTATAACTCTTTAATATGAATTTGGATACCCTGTTAAGCCTGCACAGATCATAAGAAGAATTTCAAATTCTTTGGCACCGTCCCTTGATGATCTTTGCTGGCTGGACACAGAATCTATAATCTTAGAAATATGTTTTAAAAATATATTTTCAATAATTAAGGAGCTTGACTCATCTGCATTAAGTACAAGTAGGGACTCCCCTTTAAGCACCTACTCTTGGTGCTTTCTGCAGATAAGTCATATTAAATATCCTTTATTAAATAAACCTTGTTATTTGCAGTATACCTCATAGTCAAATGTGGGAGTGCTTAATTGCTTTGTTTTTTATTGGGTTCTTTTTGTATTTTTTTGTATTTTTATATATTGACATTTCTCCGCACAAACTACTAATGCCTCATGCTTGTCTTCTCAAAGTGAAGATACACTTACCGGGTGCACTTGAGTCATTTTCAACATAGTATTCATTGAATAATAATACATTGCTACTATTTCGTTGAGTGTATTTTCTGTGTTATATTATTTTATTTTATTATTTTTATAACACTTGTTACATATCTTTACTGTGTGTGTATTGCATATGTTATTGTTTATAATAATATTGTCTGTATCATATGCCCTCCTGGGGCCCTAATTTGGTAAATAAAAATATTCATTCATTATTCATTATAACAATTTCATTTCTGATTTTTACCATGTAATACCGGGTTAAGGCAATGGTGAAAATATATCGCCTTTTCATCTTTCATTATTTTTAAATAAGTTTGTTTTTGCAAACCTCTAATATAGAGGGTCTAAAACAGTATCAGTAGAGCTTGAAGAAAAACTTGACACATTTTTAAAACATTTCATAATACTGTATGCTGATGGTACTGTTAGGATTGCCGAATCCGCTACTGAACTCCAAAAGCTCTTAGATTGTTTTAAAGATTAAATAGATGTATAACTAAAAGTTGATGAAACGAAGGTCGTGGTTTTTTCAAAGGAGACGACCATCATATGATTTTTTTAATTTTTTTCTTTAATGAATTAAAAACTAGATATCGTTGATTAATTTAACTAGAACGGTCAATTTTAATAAAACAAAACAGTTTACTATAGAAAAGGCAACCGCAGTCTTTCCAAAGTGTCAAGACTCGGCCGTCTATATAATCTTTCTATATGTAGTCAGTTGGATTTTTTTTGATAAAATGGTGAAACCAATATTACTGTGAAGTATGGGGTATTGGAAATAATGACATAATGGAAATGTTACATATAAAATTTTGTAATTTATATTACGTTTGAAAACATCAACATCCTCTTACATGATGTATGGGGATCTTGGAAGATGTTTTCTGTTTTTATTCTTAAACATAAAACAAACTAGAATGATTTCATATATTAGATATACTGTTCCCTGGGAAAATTTAACTCTGTCAAAGAGACAAAACTAGCATATACTTTATATAAATTGAGCTATCACATGTCTTTTAATGACAATGGTGATTTTTTTTAAGGTTATACAAAATAAAACTATTCTAAATGAAAGTAGTATCCCTAACCCACAAGAACTTGTTTCTATCCATGGGAAGATCCACTATCAACGTATATTTACGAGACGGTGGATCTTCCCATGGATAGAAACTAATGCCTGTGACAAAATCATTTTATTACAAACATTTTAAACATTCTTTTTAAAACGAAGATTATTTTAAAATTCTCCGTCACAGACTATGTGTTTATTTGTGTAGATTTCTGACCACAAATCACAAGGTCCCTATTGAAAAGGGTAAATGAGATAATATAGTTAGAAACAATAGACCTTTTCGTTTATGTAATAAAATTATTATGACGACGAATTTCATTACATGTTAGATGCCACCTCTGGTGGACGTTTCGTCCCCGAGGGTATTACCAACCCAGTAGTGAACATTTATGTGTTGACATGAATATCAATCATGTGCTCATTTTTTAAGTTTCCTGTTTACAAAACATTGAAAATTTAGTAAAAACTAAGGATTTTCTGATCCCAGGCATTGTTTACCTTAGCCATATTTGGCACAACTTTTTCGAAATTTTGAACCCCCAATGCTTTTCAGCTTTGAACTTGTTTGGTTTTATAAATATTTTGATATGAGTGCACTGATGAGTCTAATGTAGACGAAACGAGCTTCTGGCGTACTAAACTATAATCCCGGTACCTTTGATTACCATTAGAATATAAATACCTAGCAGGGGACAGTAAACATTGTACGTCACATTATTATTTTTTTAAAATGAAAAGATTGTAAAATACAAGGAGATTATGTCTTCATTAAACAAATCAGAGATATATATTTTGATTAGATTGGTTGAATGTAACACTTACAGACATGCTAATATCATCTGACTCAGTTACAGCCAAGCGTCGCAATATGGAAGGTTTCTTTTTCTTGGAGGAAGCCATTAGTTGCTTTGAAATCTACAAAATAATGAAAAATGATTTTTAATATAAGCATGACATGACAGATATAAAAATTGACAACAAGCATACATTTGTAAAAGTTGTTCGAGATATAGATAGTATATAACAACAATACATTATGTTCTTTTCGAATGGACATTCGTTAAGTGTTTGAAGATAGTAAGAAGTATGTCCATGATTTATCCAACAGTTTAAAGAAACATACTAACATGACAGTCAAATAGCATTTTGTACAATATACCTAATGTAAACACCATAATTTCCATGCCTTTGAAGGCACGAAAACCAAAAGCGTCGCGTGACAATAAAAACAGCTAGTTCGATGCTCACAACACTAGCTTTGTGCAATAAACTTCATCAGATAAGCTTAAGTTTCGTGACCAAAAGTTTAAACAAAATAAATTGAACAGCATAATAACCAAAAATGTATTAAAAAGAGCATCCAAATTCATCAAAGCTAAGCTTTACATGGCGAGTTGTTATCTTAATTTATGTTAAGTTTAAAATTATTAGATGACACATTACATATACAACAATTATCATTCGATCATGTCTATACCACAGGAATAGTTACTGGATGGGTGTAAACCTTGAGGACAGAAAGCCAATCAGCAGTAGATTCGTTGAACCATTTAGTTAAAATTGGTCTGACAGAAGATAATCATGTATGATGTTTTAACATGCTGATGACGTATGTTATGAAATCAAGGACAGTACACAACAAACAATGGCAGATAGTTTCTTCAGTGCTGATGACCATTATAGCATTTTCAGAAAAAGATGCTGATGCAGAAACAAAATAAATACGAAGTCTTTGGTGGTATATTTGACCTAAAAGCTTACACAGCAGTACTACATGCGGGAACGGAGTGTAGTAGCTCTACAATGGACATCATTTGGTGAGAGTACGAACATTCTGTATGATTGCCAATGAGAAAACTATCCTCAAATTTCAATTATTGATAGTTAAAATCATGATTTCAATGTAACAAATTTTTAAGTGTTGTGTTGTTATTATCTGTTATCATCTTTTCTTTTTATGAAGGAGGGATATTGATTAAAAGGCGTACCACGGAGTAAAACGTGGGAGTTGTCATAGGCTATACCTCGTTTAGTGATAGTAAAGAGATACTGCTTGATTGTCAATGAGATTTATATGTCACAGGAAATAGTTATGAATAACTGTACGTTAACGTTCGACTTTCAAAATGGATAAAATAAACGGTCCCAGTATAGCAAAGAGAATGGAAATGAGGAATGTGTCAGAAAGACAATTACCCGACTAAAGCAGAAAACTGCCCAAGGCCACGATTTGGGTCTTCAATGCAGTGAAAAAATCCAACACTAGGCGGCGGGCCTCAGCTGGACTTTAAACTGATATTCCAGCGCTAGACATTGAGTATTTATGTCTTCATTATATGAATATCAACCACAATCCCTCCGTTCGGGGTTTAATATAATGCTATTATAAATTAAAGAAGAGGAATGTAACCCGTATCATGCCAACACCTGATTTTAGAATAAAAATGCAAAGACCTTATTGGTGAATCAATATTAATTCCAAAACAGTAGTCTTTAATACCTAGACAACAGTACCGTAACTATATCCCTGGTAAATAACCATGTTTAAAAGTTTGGTTAGCGTATGTGGTGAATGACTTTTGAGCGCTGTATAGAATATTAAATATGGGATATGAAATGTATAAGATGTCTGCACGTTGATTTAAATTTACGAATGATGTTCCTGTAGTGATGATAAAAGAGGGGCGAAAGATACCAGAGGGACAGTCAAACTCATAAATCGAGATTAAACTGACAACACCATGGCTAAAAAAAGAACAAACAGACAAATAATAAAATTGAGAAAGGAAATAGGGAATGTGTCATAGCGACAACAACCTGACCGTAGAGCAGACAACAAATAATAGTACACATCACACAACTAAAGACCAAGCAACACGAAGCCCACCAAAAACTGGGGTTGATCTCATGTGCTCCGGAAGGGGAAGCAGATCCTGCTCCACATGTGGCACCCGTCGTGTTGCTTATGTTATTACAAACCCGTAAATAGTCTAATTCGGTAGGTCACATTCATGAAAGTGAAGGGGATTGTAGTTACGACGTAAGCAAAATATCCGATATCATCTTTGAAACGGTTATTCCATAACGGCCAACCAACTCATGATGGCGTCCGTTAAATTTACGAAGGGTTGATTTCAAGATATGGGAAAAATTTGGACAAGTTTGTGCTATCCAAAACCCTGATGTAATAATTTTTCAGTAAAACAGAAATTTCTTTCACTAAAATCAAATACGTTGAAACATAGATGAGCTAATCGGAGACCACTCTCCGGTATGTGAAGCTGTAAAACAGCTCAATATGAACCTGATTTATAATAAAACAGTGACCGAAAAACAAATAGTGCAGACAGAAACAAACATCAACCATTTGATAAAGATTCCTGACTAGGAACAGGCACACAAATGTGACAGGGTATACCATGTTTGTAAGGCCCGAACACTCTATCTAAACCTTAAACAATGGTGTTATAGGACAACATAAGAACAAACAGTTAAAATCAGTTAAAAAGGATTGAACACATCAGATTGATGCATAGCACAACACATGAAAGTAAACGACAAAAAACAGTAAGAACATATATAAGGGCTAATCCGCACATTCTTAACGCTAGTTCAAAGTCCGATTACAACTAATAAATATTTTTTTTTATCATGTTCAATAAAGTATTATGTAATGACCACAGGTACTCGATTGGCAGATTAAAATTTGTTGAACATTGTTTTACCATTTTTTTTAATTTCTTATCTATTTGTATCACATTATTAATGTTTTTAACATTAGCATCAATGTTTTATTTGTTTTCTAAAATTGGCGTTTACTATCCATATCTGTTTACTGAATAATCTTTAAGGGATTTCAGTCGCCATTTTAAATAGCCTACCCTTCTTTTAGATAAGAAATGATTAAAAATACTTCTATGTGACTATATACCTTACTGTATACCTTAAAAACGTAAAAAACGTAAGTAATATAATACAAATAGACAAGAAATACGAAATCAAATTAGTATGGCGTTCATTATCACTGAACTAGTATATATTTGTTAATGGGCCAGCTGAAGGACGCCTTCGGGTGCGGGAATTTCTCGCTACATTGAAGACCTCCTGCTGTTGTTTTTTCTATGGTTGTTGTCTCTCTGACACATTCCCCATTTCCATACTCAATTTTATTTTTAAGAAATACGAAATCAAATTTGCAAAACATTGTTTAACAAATTTTCATTTTACCGATTCCATGTGACATGAAGCTGTCATACCGTGATTTGTTTTAAACATTGGAGAGCTTTTTAAAACAACCTTGTCCGACGTGAATAAATTCAAGTGAAATTAGTAACATCCCTATGTAAATATTAAACTATAAACTAGTAATAGTATACGTGTTGCAAGTACAAGGATACATGGATGATACCATACAGTATGACAAAATCTACATATGTGTATGAACCAAATACAATGAAAGTCCCAACAATGTACTGGCTTCCGACGCTACACAAAACAACTTACACATATAGATTTATTTCGTCTTCACTACTAAATTGTCTATTCTACTTACTGGTACACTTGGTACGATATAAAACCTGATAATAAATTGTTCAAATAAGGCATTTAAAAATAGTGAAATTAATTACTTTTGGAGTGTCAAAAACTCGTTGGAAGTACTTGATAAATTGCATGCAAATATTGGTGATTTCAACTCTCTTCAAAATTTTGATTTTTCATCCTACATACCACTTTGCCTCATATTCTTATTAAGAAAAAAATTCAGAACGCGAATACATATGTTCAAACTATTTAAGGTAATTTTTTAGTAGCAACAAACAAAAGAACTATGTCAATTGGACATGCTTTGATTCTATATCTGCCCTTGAATTTTTTACTAGATAACGGTCTTGTTTGCTTTGGAGATTCCGTATATCGTCAAGTTATGGATACCATTTTATAATATACAGCGAAAACACAATGAAAAAAAATACTAAACTAGTATAAATATTTGTTTAGGGGCCAGCTGAAGGACACCTCCGGGAGCAGGAGTTTCTTGTTGCATTGAAGACCCATTGGTGGCCTTCGGCTGTTGTCTACTTGATGATCGGGTTGTTGTCCCTTTGACACATTCCCCATTTCCATTCACTATGTTATGTGATAGAAAAATGTTAAAATGGAAACATTGTGAGAATATTTGTACGTCTAGAAATATAAAGAAATAAAAATACTCGATTTGATGCGAAAAAATGAGGTCTTTAAATCTTTGACGATGGGTATTAATCAAATTGTAATAATTTTGCGAAATTCATCTTCATACAATATATTTCTTATAGTAATCTCATTACAAATATGTGTATCATTCAACGACAAAGAAACAGTAGGGCAAGAAATAGCAAAAAGGATTAATATTCGGTAAAGGTCAATTCAGTCTATTTATGAATTGTAAAATATAGACGAAAAAACATACCTTATTCAAAATTCATTCCATTTTTTTTTAAATTCATTCCATTTTTTAAAAATTCAAAAGTTCAAATATCGGAACTTCATAATTTGTTTAATAACAAAACCAATTCGTAAAATTGTGTGCAATGAAGCAATACAAAATGTATTTGAATACAGTACTTTAAATTGCATACAATTATTTCATATCAACGACACATTCAGATAAGTATAAAGAATGAGACCCATTTGTCAAATAAATTAACCAAGTTTTAATTTGAAATCTGACAATACGCTGGAAAAATAATCTCTTTGCCTTCTTATCAATATAAATGGTCCATATCCCAAAGCGGCCAGAAAAACACACATAAATTGTGAATGAATGTTTAGCATAGGTACTCTAGTTATTTAAAATAGACTCAAATTGTCTTACGGGAAAACTGAAAACCAAAATCATACATCCAAACGATATGATACATATTTACACATTGATAATATTTGGTGTAACTCTTATTGACACTAGACATGTATTGAAAAGAATAATAACAAAAATTCTGAACTCAAATGAAAATTCAAATTGGAAAGTGCCAAAATCAAAATCTCAAACGCATCAAATTCAAATGGAAAACAAATTATTGCCATATTCCTGATTTGTTACAGACATCTTTTATGTAGAAACTGGTGAATTAAACCTGGCTTAAAAGCTAGCTAAATCTCTCAATGAATGAATAAAGGCTACAGTAGTATAAGGCGGTTCAAAAGTTATTAATTGATTGAGAGAAAACTAAACCGAGGGAAACATATCAACTATGAAAGTCGAATAAAATTCCATTATATTGACAATAATTTGTGAACAAAACAATCAGACATATCTGTTGATGACCTTCTGCTGTTGTCTTCTCCATGGTCGGGTTGTTGTCTCTTTTGACACATTCCCCATTTCCATTCTCAATTTTATAATAGGTACTAAATATACTTGGGGTACAGTAGTCATCATTTTGTTATAATCATATTATTACATTGGTTGCAATGAATTACATTGATTTCCCAGTTAAATAAAAACCGATAATTGCACATGTGAACCAATTAAAGAATTCAAATATCGAAAAATATTCAACTCTTGACCAAACAACACTGATAATTAACTCATGTGCTACGCGCATTCGTGAATTAATGTGTTGTTCGGTCACTCGTTGAATATTTTTCTCTATTTGAATTATTCGATTAGTTGTTCTATAAATCACTATAAGAACAAACAAGCATGTCAGCAAAGAAGATCAAAATGGCGTATAGACAAAGCACATTAGCAAAAATTAAAGACAAGAATATAAAAAATGACAGCACAAAAAAAATGCATAAGTACCCAGCAACGCCAAAAGGTTATCATAAAAAATAGACTAAATAGCAAAAGTAAGTAATACACAAAGATAAATAAAGATCACCATAGCACGTAATTTTAAATGAGGATAAAGAATGTCAGTAGTTAAAATCTACGCCAGTTAAGATGGAACTACACCAGGGCATTAAGTCATTACTTAACTGCAATTGAATGTTACTTGTTTAATACAGCTTTAGACTAACACACGTATACAATGATGTTTAGTTTACAATGGAGAGCGAAGAGAGAGAGCGAGCTAAAACATAGTTAACAGTTCCGGACAATAGAGCCTATTATGGCGTTACCAGTTTTTCTTTTCTTTCCTCATATATTAAATTAAAGTTACTTTTAAGACTCTGCATAAATGTTACAAGAACAAACATATTAATTGTTGAAAAAAAAAAACACACTTTCATAGGGTAGACTGCCCTCAAGTGTTATCGGGGATTATTCTGCCCCACTTATACATAATAATAATCAAACAAATAATAGTTCAAATTTGCTATTCCAACGCAAATTGTTTTTGTGCTTATGGTCCACACTAGTTATATTAGTACACAATGATTTGTCTCTCACTGAGATAGAAAATAATTGTCTTGAAGAAATTTACGAGGATGGCGTTTCCTAGTGGATCGTCGAATTACATCGGTGTTTACTTGATCATCAGGGTCGTGTTGTAATTCATTTTCGCCTATTGGTAAGCTTAAGTCACTTGGTTCGTTTTCGAAAAGTTCCGGTTCTAACTCCTGTGAATGAGGAATGGATATTACATTCAGAATGTCAGGAGGTTTAGGCGGGCTTTGTGTTTCCACTGTATTATCGTCCTCGTCTGAAGATGTAGAATTGTCGTGACTATAAGTATCCTGTTGGCGTAAAGTGTTTAATAGTGACGGGACTTTATAACAATCACTCCTTTTTACACGGTATGATGTATTGCGTAACTGAGAACCAACAAATTTTCTTATGTTGCACCAAGAATTGTCTGTAGAAACAACTAGGTATCGGTCACGAGCACAAGTTTTGTTTCGGTCGTTATATAAGTAAACTAGATCACCAACTTCTAAATGCGGAGTTTCGGGTAGGGCTTCAGAGGGAGCTTTAGAAATTTCACTGTACCTGTGGTTCGACTTTCGTAACTCATGTTGACGCTGAATAAGATTCTGATCTGTCAAAGGTATTTGGTTGTTTGAGAATTGATCACGTTGAGTCCACATTTCTCTTGCGGATAACCCACGGTTACGAATGCGAGAATTTAAACGGGCAATAGCCAGAGTGAGTGACAGGCGTGATATACATCGTGTATTCGGGTCTTGTCGCAAAATTTCGTCTTCTAACTCTTGAATTGCCTTGTCGGCTACAGGGTTTTTGTTTTTGTTTTTGAAACGACCAACTTCTATGGTAATTCTATGTCGGCGCAAAAGTTCATCGTTGACCAGGGCTTGGAATCCTGGTGCAGGGTCGGTACGAACAACGACAAATGGCCCATCGAGTGGACATAGTTCAACACAAAGACACAATAAAGACTCACGTAAAGTTTCTTGGCGCTCGTCTGTGATCAAGCGAGCGGCTGTGTATGACGTAACATATTCACGCACAACCAGGATAAGCTGTCGTTCACGCTTCATCACATCTGCAGCAAATGCAGACCCTATTGTCTCTGGTGGGTCACCTGTAGATTGTACATTTAACTTGTGAGGAATTTTTTGAAGAGCGGCACATTGATGACATCCATTACTGACAGTTTCAATTGCTTTATCCATATCAAGTGCGAAGAAGTAACGGTGTACGACAGATTTAAGTTGATAGGTTGAAGGATGGTCGAGTTTAATGTGTAACGATGTAAGTAGTCCGTCTAAAACCTGACGAGGAACAACAATACATTCACGTGTTGGAGCCATCGGCTCGTTTCTATTGACAACGAGTAAACCGTCTTTAGCAATACACGCATTGTTCAGATAGCGTTTTATGTTTTATGTTTTATGTTTTACGTCTGCAAATGCGGTAACTAAACGGAAACTGCCATTTGGTTTCTTAACTAAAAATGACGGGTTAACATATTCTACAGATACGCCAATATCTTCTGGGCGTTTGAAAACACCAATTGCTTCAAGTTCATCAAATTTTTGTTGAAGTTCTACTAGTTGATTACGGGAATATTGCGGTACACGGCCTTTGCGTTGCGGTGGTTGGACTGGTCCCATGTTCACTCTAGCTTGAAATGGACCGGCGGCACCATTGTATCCCTTGAAATATGGGTCGAAAACATCATCAAAGTTTTTGACCGTATCCCTGAATTTTACTTTTAACTCTTGAGATAACAAATTATCTGGGTCAATTTTTACTGATTCTGAATGATTTGTCAATCTTGGGTGATTTATTTTATCAATGTTCTCAGTTGATTCGACGGCATCACTTATACACTCTGGAACATATGTTGATTGTATTTGACAAAAGTGTTCGTTGCGTCTTAAACTATGGGGTTCCTGTGTCAAATTTGGAATACGAATTCTGCCGGCAACGCTTGTAATCAAATTTGGCGGGGGCCACACGTTTGAATCCTTTCCAGCATGCATTGATGAAACATGCGACTCTAATCTTGGTTCAATGGCGAATGTATCATCAGTTGAGCAAATATTAGATGGTAATTGCATTTCAAGAAAATCACCAGGCCAAATAGTTGTAAATTGAGCCGGAGCACGTAAAACGTGTGCCCGACGGACTGTATGATGTTCGGACGTGTTTTGAACGGAGCCATAAGTATAAACGGTATTGTTACCCAGTATTACTTGACGTTTAGCGGGACGGATAGAAATGTCATTTTTTTCCATAAAAGGAATACCAGCCAAGATGTCTACATCCAAAGTTTCGACGACTAAACCCTCAAAATGTAGTTCACGTCCATCACGTGTGAAATTAGTGTGCACTTCCCCAATGACTTTGAGGGGTGAAGATCCATCGGCCTGATGTGCAGATTGTGAGCTAGACTTTATTTCAATACCCATTCGTTTAGCTGCGGAAGCACGTAACATATTGCCGGTCGCACCACTATCAATAGTTAAACGCGTGTTATAATGTGTATGGAACACGTCAAGATACGGAGACTGGCGGACTTGGACTCGGTTTACTGAATGCATAGGTTTAGAAACATTGTCGACTTCTACGTCTGACAATTCGTCATCTGAATTATCTAATATTCCGGCAATTTGTCGGGCTTTAACCATGTATTTTCGGTCGCTGTTCGGTAAGAAAGAGCACTTGCTGAGGAAGTGGCGGTCGGGTCTGCCTGTTGCTTTACACAACGGACAACTTTTAATAGAGCGTGGATAAGATAATTTGAGTTTTTCTTCATGAACAAACTTGGATTTTGCAGGAAAGTTAGAAGTAGCTGCTCGCATAACTTTTGCATCCTCAGAATTACGGAGTTCCTCAAGTAATGAGTCAAGAGCTTGCGAAACTTCCGGTTTTATTGACGACAATGTTCGCGATCTCAATTCTGTTCCATATCTTTGTTTGACCAGTTTCGGTAGGTCTGTATGTATTAGTCTTAACCATGTTAGAACGACAAAGTTTTCAAGTGACGGTGTCATTTCTTCATCTTCCTCGATTGCGCCCCCGTGATGCGTTATTTGGGTATCGCGACGGAGCAGGTTGTCTTCAACAAAAGCCATTATTCGTTGATAAAGGTCTTCTGGACGTTCGTTCGGTTCAAAATGTATTGCTGCAAAGTCTATAAAATGAGCACCCGTTGATTGGAATCCATAATGTAAACGGATGGTTTGCCATATATTTTCAATAGAAGTAGAATTTTTTACTATTGTGTTTCTAGATATAACTGGGCAATAATTGGCTATTTGACCAAGCATTAATTCTAACATGCTGACTTTTTGTTCACGTGTACGCCTATTTGCTTCGGCTACATCTTCACCATCATTCAAAAAGCCACGGTTGGGACCAAACCTAGTTTTCTTTTGCCATTGTACGTTGTCTCCTAAGAATGGTGCAAAATGTGGATCTAATGATAACGTGTATATTATGTTTTGTCTCCAGTTTTCAAATGAGTTTACAGTTTCAATTTTAGTAAGACACCACTGTTTAGGTGCTCTGTGAGTATTAGCCATTGTGTTAAATGCTTTTGCTTATTTATAATGCAGTTTAAGTTTCACGGTAAATATTTATTTACGGATGACCTAGACAGGTTTTAGTCAGTCCCGATGTTCGTCTCAACAATATGATGAATAATAAACCTTTCTTGTAGGCGAAAATTCGAATCACGCTGCCACCACGCCAGTTAAGATGGAACTACACCAGGGCATTAAGTCAGTGCTTAACTGCAATTGAATGTTACTTGTTTAATACAGCTTTAGACTAACACATGTATACAATGATGTTTAGTTTACAATGGAGAGCGAAGAGAGAGAGCGAGCTAAAACATAGTTAACAGTTCCGGACAATAGAGCCTATTATGGCGCTAGTCTCTTTGTGAAGTTGATACGAAATATTTATCAACAAGCTCTTGGTATCTTCCGATGAACGTTTGGAAAAGTAGACATTCTTTGACCTAGCCCTAGTTGATTAACTATTGCTCAGAGACTGGTGACGTTTTATAAAGTCTGGGCGGTAGCTGTAAGCTCTTGAATACCGAATGAGCTGAAAATGTATATCCCATATGCAGGTTAAGTTCATATTTTTTTTTATCAAGGTGGGAAAAAATTACAGTTTAAAAATTAAAATCGCGTCGAGTGTCATAGATTCTGGTACGAAGATGACTGCTTCTGTTATATTTAAGGTACAAATGAGGAGGAAGAAGCCGTGCCTGTTTTTTTTTCTTCTCTTTAATTTTTAGTTCTGGAGGATAATGTACTGAAACCCAACCAGAAAATTTGGATTGTTAATGGAAAGAACATCATCAATATATCAGAATGTAAACTTAAATAATCTGGCTTCTTTCATTTATTTTTTATTTTTGACAAGTGTCTAAGGGAAATCTAACTCATATTATTATAAGAAAAGGGCGACAGGGGGAGGAGCACAGTCTTTATCTTAATTACACAGATATCATTTAGGAATATACAGCGAAAACACAACGAAAAAAAAAATTGAACAATTACAAAACAGCAATATACCTAAATCATCTTTTTGACAAATATCCATTCATTTGATGTGTTTGGGCTTTTGATTTTAACATTTGATTAGGAACTTTCGGTTTTGAATTTTCCTCGGAGCTCAGTCTACATAAGACTCATTAGTGACGCTCAGATCAGAATAGTTATAAAGCCAAAGAAGTACAAACACTGTTGCCAAGCGGATGATGGTAACTGACACATTCCCCCTTGACCATTCTAAATTTCATGTTACTGTTATATCATCTTATATGAGTATAATATATAACAATAAACCATGACCAGTGTGTGTATACTGATTTGTATCACTACAATATAATAGTTATTGCGGTGAGGTTGAATTTCCTTTCATTTATTCATCATCCACGCACGAACTTGTCTCAGAAAAAAATCTCTGTACATTAACTTCAGTTTCATGTGTAGTGTGATTTTTTTCTGTTACAAGTGCTTTTGGCTATCCACAAGAACTTGCAGTCATCCGATGTTCAGTACTTCAGTTATTTGATTGATTTTGGTTTTAGATCTAAATTGCAGAATACGAATAAAAGACACTGACATATTATATAAACTAAAAGAAAAACACAGGCTAAAGGCGACTTAATTATCTTTAATTGCTCTGCAGAGGATTTAACTGGAACAAATCACACTTTTAAAGAAATAACATATATAGTTTTTAGTTGGTATAACAACACTGTTTGTGAACTGGTTGCATTAAAGAGATTTTCATTTTGATAAACATTTTATTTTATTTTCCCGACACATTTTAGTCTTTTGTGCTGGTATTGGTCTAGACTCCAATACAGTGGTTTCAGTTAACATCAGTTATAAACACTGTATAATTGGGGAAAAAACACATGTCCCCTATTTTGGTCGATAGTTACCACCATCCCATCTTGGAGTTACCATCATCAACGCATTTTATTGTGTTATTTTCTCACAACTGTTTACGGTTAATATTTTACAGACTCATTACAAATGTTAATAACCAACCGATGACTGAGTAATGTTAGCCACATTACTGTAAAAACGATGAAATTAAGAGGGAAAGATCTTAGGGGGTTTCCCCTCGAGCCATAGAGGGATGGTGGTCATCAGCTTGTCAACAGTGACAAAGTTAAATAGCATTGAGGACCCAAAATTACAAAACGTTGCTTATCATTTTATACGTCAGACGTGCGTTTTGTGTACATAAGACTCATCTGTGACACTCAGATCAAATAGTTATAGAGCTAAAGAAGTACAAGGTTGAAGAGCATAGAGGACCCAAAATTCCAAAAAGTTATGCCAAATACGGCTAAGGTAATCTATGCCTGGGATAAGAAAATCCTTAGTATTTCGAAAAATTCACAATTTGTAAACAGGAAATTTATGAAAATGACCATATAATCGATATTCATGTTAACCTCGAAGTGCTGACTACAGGGCCAGTGATACCCTCGGGGACGAAACGTCCACCAGCAGTGGCGTCGATCCAGTGGTGTAAATAGTTATCAAAGGTACCAGGCTTTTTATTTTATACGCCAGACGCACGTTTCGACTACATAAGACTCATCCGTGACACTCAGATCAAAATAGTTGTAAAGCAAAGAAGTAGAAAGTTGAAGAGCATCGAGGACCCAAAGTTCCAAAAGTCACTACTGAGGTGACCTTGAGTAGACTGCTGACGGTAATATAACCCGCTGTAAAAATAAACATAAATATAAATAGATAACGAACTTGTGTAATATAAGTACTCTAGGTCTGTTTGATTTCATATTGTTTGTTATTTCAATATATTAATTGGCGTTTTTACCTGTAAAAGAATGAGTTTTTGTAGATCGAATCAGTCAATCAAAAAGTTTACCCTTGTTTCACTCTCAATGTTGACATTCTTTTTCTTTTACTGGCTGAACACGTCAAGTGCATGCGTAATCCATACCTAGCTAAGAGATAAAGTTGAAGCTCACATAACTACGGATATAATGACGTCGAACTATTTACTTGCAAGTGAATAATTTATTAGAAATCGTTCTTTGGTCATTTTGACAAAAAAGATCCAAACTGCCTACTGAAATCAATTCGAAATTCGGGGATCTAGTCTGCTTAAACTATATGTGAGGTAGTTAATTCAAAAAAGAATTGAAAAGTTGTGTGTTAAATAGTTTTCTAACGTATACTGTATTAACTAGAATTGTGTAAGCCTAGTTTAAATATCGTAACTTCTAATATGTTTTATGATAATTCGTAAAATTTTGTGCAATAAATCTCTCAAAAAAGAGTGACGAAAGATACCAGAGGGAAAGTCAAACTAATAAATCGAAAATAAACTGACAACGCCATGGCTAAAAAAGAAAAAAGACAAATATGCAATCAATAGTACACATGACACAACATAGAAAACTAAAGAATAGGCAACACGAACCCCACCAAACACTAGGGGTAATCTCGGGTGCTCCGTAAGGGTAAGCAGATCCTGATCCACATGTGGAATTAAAAGTGTGTTAAAGTATTTTTGATAACAGTATTTTAAATTTCATACAAATATTTTATATCAATTACACATTAAAATAAAAAAAAAAGAGTGAGACCCATTTGTAAAATAAACCAAACAAATCATTTTGGGAATTCTGATAACTATCTGAAATAAGCTGTTTGTCTTCTTATCTATTTAAACATTTCAAACCCAAAAAGGTCCTGAAAACAGCGAAAAAGACATTAACAGGAATGCATTGTTAGGTGCTTGCGTCTCTCGAAGCAGACTCAAATTGTTAACGAGAAAAAACAAACACTCATACGGTTGAATACATGCACGTTGATGATAATTCGTGAAACACGAGTCGACACTGAATTGTAGAAAAACATCTTTACTTATATAAAACATTATTGTCGTAATTTATAACTTAAAGGACTATGATATTGATTATTTGAAGTTTTAATAGTATTTGTCAGCTTGTGTCAATGCCTTAATGTCAAAGAAATATGAATAAGTAAATGATTGCTATATAATTATTAATATGGATCTAAAGGCTAATATTTCGCCCAACTATCAATGCAAATATTTTTTCATTTTCATTTCGGATAAGTATTCGCCTGAATGCTTGTCGGAAATGAAAATGAAAAAAATATTTGATTTTAGTTACAGTTTTCAACAGTACATTTCAGAATTTGAATTTTATAATATATCTTCTTACTGTTTTAATTGCTTCAATTAGAAAAACATTAATGACGTATGTTAAGAACCAATTACAGCCCTCTGATATTTTGCACTCGGAAATTTACTAGTTCACCTTTTTATCAGATTTCAATATCAACACAGTACTTGCAATACATAATCTAGTTTAAATGCTCCAATCGAAAAATGGCAAATCATGCATTTTGACTGATTTGCAGTTTGATCATAAGAAACAACCACATGGCTAGATAATACAATTAATTATCTAATTACTACTTCAATTAAATATTAATTAATATAATAATTTTCACTGTTATTAATATAAGTTTTTCGGAATTTTCGGAACACGTTTTAGAAACTTATATGTGACGTCACTTTGGGCGTTGCATTGAATATGGCTAACAAGACTGTGATTTTGTAATTTATTCGTTTTTTAATCTATAGCTAGTCACCATTTCAGTTTAATCATGAATATCTATTATATAGGCATTTTATAAAAAAATATTGTTTGCAAAACTATGTATTATTCTTGATAATAATTATGTTTTGTCACAGGCGGATAACCCTGGCCTAACAACTTTTTGGAACTTTTGGTCCTCAGCGATCTTCAACTTGGTAGTTGTTTTGGCTTTCAAACTTTTTACATCTGAGCATAGTTTTGTGTGGACGTAGCGCGCGTCTGGTTTATAAAAATGTTTTTAACCTGTTACCTTTGGATGGCTATTATTCGTTTGTTTCTCTGTCCTATATTTTCTCCCATTTATCTGTTTATGTATTGTAACCCTGTCGTGTAATGTTGTAATTTTAATGTTATAATTAACATTACCATTAAAGCGGGAGGTTTGGCATGCCACAAAACCAGGTTCAACCCACCATTTTTTCATAAAATGCCCTGTACCAAGTCAGGAAAATCGCCATTGTTACATTATAGTTCGTTTCTCTGTATGTTACGTTTCGGTGTTGTGTCTCTGTTGTGTCGTAGTTCTCTTATATTTGATACGTTTCCCACAGTTTTAGTTTGTAAGCCGGATTTGTTTTTTTCTGTATCGATTTATGAATTTTGAACAGCGGTATACTACTGTTGCCTTTATATATATATCCATGCCTTATACATCATGTGCTGTAGTACGATGCTATATTAAAACTGACGAGGAAAGGTAACACACAGCCACAGAAAGCTTTATTAAAATTGTGAAGCCCAGGTGGTCGTGTGGTCTAGCTGGACGGCTACAGTGCAGGCGAATTGGCGTCACGATATCTCAGTGGCATGGGTTCGAATCCCAGTGAGGGAAAAACAAAAAAATTGCGAAAGCAAATTTACAGATCTAATTGATTGATTGTTGGTTGCTTAACGTCCAGTGGCAAATATTGCATGCATATTCAGGACGAGAACAAGTTAACAATAAATACAATAGGTAGGTTGTTATAATAGAGGATGATGGTCGGTGAAATTTGGACTGCCACTGGAAAATGAGGGTATATTGGATAGAGACAAAAATTTTGCCTTGCAACAGGCCACCTACGAACCCCTCAAAGAGTTGTTGCAAGGGTTCTTAACGTGCAAAGAGCGTGGCACTCTCTTTACACGAGGCATCGGATTTAACGTCCCCCTTCTGACGGGACGTGACTTCGAACTTGGTACATCCCGCACAGCCAAACGGACGCCCCACTTCGGCAAGCGTTTTACTGCCGGTCGGGAGAAGACCAAGTGACCATATTTCTATACCCCAGTCACCCTTGGGGGAATTTACAGATCTAAAATTGATGGGTTGATGTTTAGACGAGTTGTATATACATAATGTGCACAGCCATGTATCACCATCATTGGTAGTGATCCGATGGATAAATCTGTTGCAGAGTTGTCACTGACTCAGACGTACTTGTAAATATAATTATTTTCTGTGACTGTATCTTACATTAATTTGTAGGATCCTTTACTATAGATAATTAAGCTGATCTGTAACAATAACATCTCCATGTCTTATATATCATGTGCTGTAGTACGAAGCTAGATTAAAACTGACGAGGAAAGGTAACACACGGCCACCGAAAGCTTTATTAAAATTGTGCAGCCCAGGTGGTCGTTTGGTCTAGCGGGACGGCTACAGTGCAGGCAAATTGGTGTCACAATATCTCAGTAGCATGGGTTCGAATGCCGGTGAGGGAAGAACAAAAAATTTGAGAAAGCAAATTTACAGATCTAACATTATTGGGTTGGTTTAGACGAGTTGTATATACATAATGTACACAGCCATGTATCACCATCATTACTGGTGATCCGATGGATAAGTCTGTTGTAGTGTTGTCACTGACTCAGACGTTCATATATATGTATATATATATATGAGTCTAAAAGATTGTGTAACAATACCGATAAATAGATGGAAAACAAAACACTAAAAAGTGTTGAATATCATCGAACAAAGATGGAAAAACTGAACAGATGATATAATTAGTTATCAAAGGTACCAGGATTATAATTTAGTACGCCAGACGCGCGTTTCGTCTACATAAGACTCATCGGTGACGCTCATATCAAAATATCTATCAAGCCAAACAAGTACGAAGTTGAAGAGCATTGAGGATCCAAAATTCCAGAAAGTCGTGCCAAATACGGCTAAGGTAATCTATTCCTGGGATGAGAAAATCCTTAGTTTTTCGAAAAAATTAAAGTTTTGTAAACAGGAAATTTATAAAAATGACCATATAATTGATATTCATGTCGAAGTGCTGACTACTGGGCTGGTGATACCATCGGGGACGAAACGTCCACCAGCAGTGGCATAATTATACAATAATTGCAAATATTTCGGCTCAACAAATAGCCTTCCTCAATGTGTAAAATTTTAACAATACTGATATATAATGTATAAGGTGTAAAAATAGATCAGTAATAATACAGGTAAGTTTTGCTCGATTGATTTTAATCCAAAATCCTGAATATCATAATATAAACATTAGACTGTAAATTTATTTATTTATTTATTTCTATTGATTCCCTCTGGATGGAGGACACCCAGTTCTTTTATCCAAAACTTCTCCCGATTCTCTCTTTGCCTATTTTTGCCATGTACAATCCTGTTCAATCACAAGGATCTTGATGTGATCAAAATCTTTCAGATTGTGATCTGGTAACCTGAAGTGTTGGCTGACAAGAATATACGGTTTTTTTGTGAGGTCACTCCTGTGGCCATTAAGGCGTTTGTGAAATGGCTGCATAGATTCACCAACATATTGGAGACAACATACAGGACACTCAAGAAAGTAAATCACGTTTGAGCTTTTGCAGTTGACATTGCAGAAGATCTTGTATGTCTTTTCTGTGGTCTTACTTTGAAATGTTGATGAATGCTGCAAATGGTTGCAACATTTGCAGCGCTTGTCCCACAAGTCTGGCAATTAACTACAGTATGGTTAGGTTTAGAAAGGTCAGCACGGACAAGCATATTTCTCAGGCTGTTAGGTTGTTTGAAGGCAATTCAAACAACCTAACAGCCTGAGAAATATATAATATATAACTATACGATGATATTCAACACTTTTTAGTTTTTTGTTTTCGATCTATTTATCGGTATTGTTACACAATCTTTTAGATATATATACATAAATTATCACCAGATGTTTTTCGTCGCGGTAAATTTATATCTGATAATGGAGAATTGCCTTTTGCCAAATAAACATACCGATTTGTTATATCAGTATTTGAAATTCTATTTTTTTGCCGCCTATCAAAGTTCACTAACTTATGTTTGAAAATATATGAAAACAATTTGCCTAGTAAAAGATGTGAAAAAAACGAGACAGAAGACATCATTGGCAGGATATAGAAATACAAAATTGGAGATACAATCAAAATTTAACGGCTAAAAACCCACGAAAATCTGTACAAAAGATATCAAAAGAGTTGTCAATTTAAATCCTCTTTACCATAAAAGCTGGTCCTTATTCATCATTAATTACAAATTACACAGTAATATAGAGTTCATTCAATCGATCAAAATGTATTCTAAAACTGTTAGGGGATCATCAGCTTAGTAAACATAATTCGGTAATACCATGATTGCCAACACATTTTTCTTAATTTCCTGTTGAAAAATTAAGAAATCATTAAAAAAAAAGGGTTTCCACCAGCTTCCTCAGTCCCATATGATCTTTGATAAATTTGAGTACCCCTGTTATGTCCATTTTGGTTATAAACCCTCCTCATTCACTCAGAGCCCTAGCTCTCATTTTTTGTGTAAGATAAGGGTAAGTGTGAAAGAGAAGACACACTGACCTCACTCCGAAAAACAAACTCACCCTATCTATATAAATACCTAATAAAATTGTTTGTCATAATCTGTCTTATAGGTTAAGGGGATCAGTCAAACAGTAGACACAGCTCACATTATAATTGCACATTATAATTACATAATTGTTGTTTAATACTAATCTTGCATTAATGTGAAAGAGTTATCTTTTAGCTATCCATAAATACTACTTTTATACATTTTCAAGCATTATAAAGAAAGTTAAAGCATTTTAAAACTTGGGAATAGAAGTATAAAATCTTTGTATTGTGCTTACATAAGACAGCATAGAATACATAACATCTGATTACTTCCGAAATATCTATTGTTTCCGTGGTTGTTTACATATACGAAGAATATAAGTATGGAAGAAATAAGGGAGATAAGGGAGTTTCTTATAGAACTCGAAAACAACAAAGATGTTTACCTTCCAGGTGATATTGTTGCTGGAAACCTAGTATTAGAATTATGGTCGCCAATGCAAGTTAAAGGTAAAGTTGTTGGTTTTTGTCGTCAACAACCAAACTATGTAATTGATTATGTTATAAATATATATTTGTATGTATAATCAAGATTATAATCAAGATTAAAATAACAAGAAACTCTGATATATATGTAGGATCTGGAGCCTTGATGGTACTTCAAACAACGATGGTCACGCTGAAGTGCGACGGTCAACACTGAAGTGCGTTGGTTAAACACGCTGAAGTTCGATTGTGACATTGTGACATTCACTTGTTGATAACTGCGCTGATGTGCGATGGTGGTTACGCCGAAGTACAAAAGTACCTGATATTCTCACATTTAAAAGATCTTTTGATTTCTGTTTAGTTTAAAACAGAGTCTTTGAAATCTTCATTAAATTTTGTTTTAATCTAAGTTTGAATTTACTAATTTTTAGGTAGGAAGTAGTATAGTCAGAAAATATGATATTCACGGCTTGTGTGTCTATATAAGAGGGGCGAAATATACCAGTGACACAATCAAACTCATAGATCGAAAAAAAAATACTGATAAAGCCATGGCTAAAAAAGACATAGCATAGTACACAGGAAACAACATAGAACACTAAAGACTAAGCAAAACGAACCCCACCAAAACCTGGGGGTGATCTCAGGTGATAATATACATTTATTTCCCGTGCCTGAGGGAGATATGAAGAATTGATCACCCAAGAATATTCATATTTCATGAGGGCTCTTCCCGATTGAAATATGATATTTCAAGGGTGAAACATTCTTCAAATCTCCCTAGGCCTAGGGAAATGAATGGTTTTTTTTCAACTGCATT
Source organism: Mytilus edulis (assembly GCF_963676685.1). Lineage (NCBI taxonomy): Eukaryota > Metazoa > Mollusca > Bivalvia > Mytilida > Mytilidae > Mytilus > Mytilus edulis. The sequence continues at coordinate 83,099,598 of NC_092345.1, read as the reverse complement.
AGCTTCGTATACTATCTCAACTTCAAATATTAGTTTGCATACCGGCATTTTTTCTTATTCGCTTGTTTTTATTACTAAGCACGACATACATATTGAAAAACAGTACGGATAAACATTTTAAAACTATAAGTCTTTTTGTTTCAACGTCTGAAATAAATTTGAACACGACATTAATATTTGCTAAAGCTATTCAGAAATAAAAAAAGTTTAAGACGTTATGTACACGATTTAGTCCCGACGTTTCAGAGGGGAATATGATACTCAGATGTTAATATAAAGTTTTGTTCGACGTCACGTGTGAAAGTTTTAACCAATCAAATATTTCTTTCGCTATCAAAATTAACATGCAGCGGAATAATATAACTTGTCACGTTCACCACCAAAAACAAAAATAAACTGATTCGTCGCTGATGATAATAAAATAAATAAGGAAGTACAAGAAGGGACCAGTCAGATTAATTTTGGCCTAACATATTGTAGAAATTGAATTAAACATTGTCATCACAATAAAATAAGGCTACCGGGGCGGTGTTCTTACAATCAGCTTGATATAGCAAAAGCATTGCTAATGCTTGTTAGTAATTTCATTATTAAATTGTCCACACAAAATCGTTTAAAGCACACTTCAAGAAAAATTAACACCAATATTGAGATCAAACCATTTAATTGTCGTACAAAACGTTTGCGGCATTCTTTAGAACACTGGTTAGCTTATCTGCAAACCAAGTTCATATTTTTGCCGCTTTGACATTCTTTTTAGTTTTAAATATTTTGCAAATCTATCATTTTTTTTGTAACGTTGTATATGAACACGTCACAATATCCAATTATCATAACAAACCATCGCACATCAGTAAAAAGACCATCGTATTTCGGCGTGGACCATCGTACCAATCTTACCTCTGAGTTTATCAATTTCATAAAGTTCTGGCAAGATTATAAACATAAGAGCTCATAAGGCAATTTTAAGTATAACTAATGTTCCCATAGAGGCATAACTCATTTGTAACTTTTTGATCAGCACTGATTTCAAAACAAGTAAAAGACATTGCTACTATAGAACTCTGGCAAGAATTGTACACATGAAGGCGAAAATATTACTACTTTCAATATATTCAGTATTTCTTTCCAAAGGGGACTTCCTCTTTTATAAATGATTTCCATATTTGTCCAAGATATTACTGATATAAACTTTTGATATTAGTTTCATAAAAAAGAAAATGGTAATAATTATACACATCAAAGCGCTGACGATGCGATTTTTAATAATATTAATGTTCAAAAGGGGCATTACTCTTTAGAAAATATTTCATTGGCACCTGTTTTTAAAGTTTGCTGATATAAACCAATGCTATAATTTCAATAAAAGTCTGTCAAGAACTGTTCACACAGGAGCACTAACAAAACAGAAAGGACGGACGGACGTACAGACGGCCGTACAGAGGGACGCCTAATATTTCTATATCCTCCCCAACGCGTTACACGGTGGACAGTAAACAGTCGTTTGTCCTATGCAGTCAAGTCCAATCCAATCCAGTCCAGTGTAGTTCAGTCCAGTCCAAGTTATACACTTTGCCATCACAGGCTTGCTCTTTTTGATGGGATGAAGGAATGACAAAAAAAACACATGTCTGACTTTAAATTTGTCCTTTATTATCAAAAGGAAGGAGAAGCAACAAAATGATTAATATGTATAATTGGATAAATAAATCATATTAAGAAAAAAACATACATGTTTAAAATGACAAACCTTTATTGAACCATCCCACTTAAGGTTGCGTTACATTCGAATTTACCACTGCCAACTTGTATAAAAAATTACAGATTAAAAGTGCCTGACTTAAAATATATCAATTTTAAAATGATTTTTAAAACACTTATTAAAGATAATGTATCAGTTATCCATGGAGGGATGGGATATGATTTCAGTTCCCAAATGTTCCTGCCTATTTCAATCTGCAACTGAAGCGCATTATGAAATTAGATAAGAAACAGGGAAGGAATAAACTCTGTATTATACATTTATTCAACAAAAAGTCAAAGTGCTATGCCGCTTTTTATAACACCATCAAGAATGACAGAAAACTAGAATATTCCACTTAGTGTTGTGGATAAAATATGATGCTAATCTTTCAAATAGTTGAAAAAATTAATATTTTTTGAAGGTTTTTCTTGACGTATATGTATACCTATATATTTATCAGTTCATAAGAAATTCAAGAGCTTGCATTTCCTATCATAATTGTATAGATAAAGGGTTTTGTCTTACAAGGAAGCAATTGAGTCAAGAGTTCTAAGAGGTTAATTTGAAATCAGCTCTTCGGACATTTTACGGACGCCATCAGAATTGGTTAACCTTTATGGAATATCTGACGACGGTTATGTCCAATTGTCGTAACCACAATCCCGTCATCTATTCCTCGAATATGTAAAAACAAGATTTACCACCAAGTTGCCACATGTAGAGCAGGATATGCGATATATGATAATTAAGTATACTTAACCCCTAACGGGAGGGATTGTGCTTAATTTTCATATGTTGAAGACAATCTTTCGATCAATTTAAATGAGGTCATGAGCTGGCATGTCAGTAACTGCTGGAACTCCTTTTGTTAATTATGTTGATCATCGTTATTTTTCTAATTTTGTTTCCTATTCTAATATCGGACTTCTTTTAAACTGGGTACTGTACGTATTGCTGTGCATTTGGTTATTACACGTTTTAGTTAGCTATATGTATAGACGGAGGGTTGATATCTCATAAAATATGCTGAACCTAGCTGTTTTTATAGCCAGGAATCTCTTGGATTTGAAAGTCTTAGTTTGCGTTATTGTTAAAGTAGCAATACACAGTAAGGATTGAAGTTTGGAGTTTAAATTCACTGGTATTAAAGAGATAATCGTAACTGGCATTACGATTATCCCAATATGGCGACGGCAGATATAGATAGAATCTTTACAGTCATTTTTCTCAAATATAGCATGTTTTTGTCAATAGTTACTCAGCTGCAAGGGTTTTCTATACCATTACATCATATTTGAATCGTAACGGTGCACTGGAATTATCTAAGCGCTTTGAAAATTGCCGTTGAAAACTTCGGGATGATAGTCGTAACTCGGAAGAAAGATAATCGTAATTATGGTATTAAAAACTGAAATGGTAAAATTTAAAGATTTCAGTAATTTATCATGACTTAATGATGCCAGTTTCCGATATATATGCAGTGTATTGTCAAAAACACTACATAATTATGTAGCAGAATCATTGTACCTTCAATAAATAACTAAAAGTTTACAGTTTAACAAATTTTGCAAATCTGCTATATTTTGGGGCCAAAAAGGGGTCTCACCGGACCTACTCCTTTTATTTTGCTGTAGAAACAAGCATCACATTATTTTTTTCACATTTAACATTAAATAAATAAAAAAATATTTTTATCACAAAATCTGTTTTCCTAGATTTATTTCGCATTAATTTTAAAAACAGTGTTACTGTCAGTGTAGCATCCTTGCTTTGCAAATCCGATGTTCCACGTTGACAATTTGACCGGACCAGTGAATGTAACCAAGATGACTGGGTTTAAGTAAAGATAAATCAATCAGGAGCTGACTTTTATTTCACTACCAATCCAAATGGTGAAAAACTGAAATACAAATATAAACACAATTTTACAATGTGTTCAAATATAATTAAAGTCCTTTAAATACGGATAAACAGTTAATAGATATATAAAGCTGTTAATGTTCTTTATGATAATAAATAGATGAATATTCTTGCACACGTCGGGTTCTGTCTGAATTAAATTGTGTAATTGCAGATACGAACAGTTTGAACGGTTAAATGTTCATAGTTTCTTTATAAAAGAGAGACGAAAGATACCAGGGGGGACAGTCAAATCATAAATCGAAAATAAACTGACAACGCCATGGCTAAAAAAGAAAAGGACAAATAGACAACCAATAGTACACATGACACAGCATAGAAAACTAAAGAACAAACAACACGAACCCCACCAAAAAATAGGGGTGATCTCAGGTGCTCCGGAAGGGTAAGCAGATTTTGCTCCACATGTGGCGCCCATCGTGTTGCTTATGAATTAACAAATCCGGTAAATAGTCTAATTCGGTAGGTCACATTTATGAAAGGGAAAAGGATTGTAGTTACGACGTAAGGAACATATCCGATATCATTTGTGAAACGGTAATTCCATAAATCAATCAACTCGTGATGGCGTCCGTAAAATTAACAAAGAGATGATTTCACTTCAACATTTGGAACTCTTGATTTAATAGCTTCCTTGTTAGCAACAACCCTCTATCAAGAAAATCTTTTGATACATTCCAGTAGCACCTGCATACGGTGTATAGATCTCCCAATTGATGCGATATTCCCGTTTTTGCATTTCCTATCAAGAAAATCTTGATAGGAAATGCAAAAACGGGAATATCGCATCAATTGGGAGATCTATACACCGTATGCAGGTGCTACTGGAATGTTGATACTTAGAAATGGACAGTTCACAATTGGAAAGCTGAAATCATATCTTTTGTCGTAAAGTTTTATTTCCAATCGACCCTCATTGTCAATTTGTAGATGTAAGTCAAGATATGAGGCCGACTTAACTGTATTTGTTGTATCCTTTATCTCTAGTTCAATAGGATAGATGCGTTCGACGTAGTCACCATATTTTGAACGATTATTTAGTGAAAGAACATCATCTTTATAGCGGAAAGTAGAGTTAAAGGATATTGCAAACTCTAATCTTTCTTCCTAAGAAGTTCCTGTATGAAGTCAGCCTCATAATAATAACGAAACAAGTCGGCAAGAAGAGGGGCACAATTCGTTCTCATTGGAATGTCGACAGTCTGTTGAAAAACACGTTGTCTGAACGTTACAAATATGTTATCAATCAAGAAATCAAGCATCTTGATAATGTCAGTTTCAGAGAATTTTGTGTTTGAATCAGAGTGATCCTTTAAAGTAGGATTTATCCCTTATCTCTTCGTTGCCCGTTCTTTTTTTATGAAACAAAGCAATATAAACTCTTTCAATTTGTCTTTTAGTTTGGAATGTGGAATACTTGTATAAAGTGCAGAAAAGTCAAATGTTTTAATACTATTACAAGATGAAAGAGAGTTAGATTGTACGTACTCTAAAAGATCTTTGGAATTTTTAAATATCCACATCTAATTCATAAATTAAGAAAGAGATTTTGTTGAGCACTTGGAAGACCCAGCAATATGCCGTTGTTTGTAAGGACACTTATGCAGTTTGGATATCCAATACAGTGATGAAAGATCCAGTTCATCATCTTTAGTTGAAATTCCAAAGGAACATAGAACAGAACTATGATTATCCAGGATTTTCTCTTTGGTAAGTGTCGTGAGGGTATATGTTGGGTTTCCAAGTGAATTGTCAATACCTAATTCGTTTATCAAGCAGTTAAGGTTCATCATAACAAATGGACAAATATGGCCGTATTTTCACCTCAAAACTTACTCTGTGTACAGATTTACCTGTGCTGTTTGGGAAGTTTTAATGCCTAGCATCCACTAGATATATAAAAGTTATATGGATTTTGGGTTTAAGAAAGATAAAATCTTTCTTGGTTTTTGATGGACATTTTTTTTCCTTTCTGCAGAATGTGTAAAAATAAACAAACACCTGAAATACTTTGATACTGTCCACTCATTCACTCAGATAAACTCTTTAACTCACCTAAAGTTGTCACGACACTTGTTGTTCATGTCAAAAACTTTTTGTTGGCATTATCTATTTTTACAATAATCCAAATTTCCTTATTGGGTATTGCAATGTCAATGAAAGAATTAAGTTCCTGCGGAAATGCCATGTGTTAAACGGGATAGACCAAAAAGAATTTTAGGTTGATGTTGTCATTCACATTCTAATCAATTTAAACAGTTAAAGGGGCACTAGCTGTCAAATTCATGGTCACCGATTTGACTCAAATTCTCATATTTGATTTATAACAATGTAAAACAATGTCTAAAATAAACAGTTTACAGAGAATGGGATAGATAATATATAGGTTCGTTTCGTGTGTATTTTAGGTCAGACGCCATCTAATTAACTATCGATTTGACCTCAGATGACCATATAAGCGATATGAATAGATTAAACCAACACGTGCAATTGTATTTTTATAGGTCTGTTTGAATTTATTTTATAGATTAAAAATAGATGTTTCTCATTGCTTTTATCTGGGCGTCACTAGTAGATCTTGTGTGGATAAAATGCACTTCTGGCGTATTAAAATTTTCAACTTGTTGCCTTTTGTTGGCTGTTGTTCGTGTGTTTCTTTGTCAATTGTATTCTCCAATTTATTTATATTGTAGTCCTGTAGTGTTGAGTTGTCATCCTTATGTTATATTTCACATGGCTATAAAAGGTGAGGTTTGGCATGCCACAAAACCAGGTTCAACCCGCCATTTTTTTTCTTTAAAAATGTCCTGTACCAAGTCAGGAATATGGCCATTGTTATATTATAGTTCGTTTCTGTATGTGTTACATTTTAACGTTGCGTCGTTTGTTTTCTCTTATTTTTGAGTGTAAATTCACATTGCGATAAGACGTGTCACGGTACTTGTCTATCCCAAATTCATGTATTTGGTTTTGATGTTATATTTGTTATTCTCGTGGCATTTTGTCTGTTGCTTGGTCCGTTTCTGTGTGTGTTACATTGTAGTGTTGTGTCGTTGTTCTCCTCTTATATTTAATGCGTTTCCCTAAGTTTTAGTTTGTTACCCCGATTTTGTTTTTTGTTCATGGATTTATGAGTTTGAACATCGGTATACTACTGTTGCCTTTATTTAACCGTGTAAGAATGATTTTATGTGCATCGAATTAGTAAGCAAATGATTTGCCGTAGTTTCACTTTCATTGTTGACATTGTTATTCTTTAAATAACCAGTACACGTACAATGCATGCGTTGTCAATCTCTAACTACGGGTTAAATTGAAGTTCACATGAATACGGATTTAAAGAGGTCGACTCATTCACTTGCAAGTGAATAACTAATTATCAATGTTTCTTAGCGTAATTTGACAAAATTGAACCTTTTTGGCTGCAATTGTTATTTCACTATTTCACTTTCATTATTGTTTGAACAAAAAAAAGATCAAACTTTAGATTTTTTATATATCTCGTAGCTAGTGCCCCTTTAAATAAATTATTAATGTTAACTATATTAAGATTGGTTTTGAATTTCTTCCTTTTTCAGACCACGCTAATTGATATACATTAACTCGACACTGAATCAAAGTAAAACCTATCCATTGTGGCATCATATAATTTATTGTGACGTCAAAATTTTATGGGAACGTGTGTGTATAGGAAAACATAATCTAAAACCTCATTCATTTAAGATGCAAGTACATAAAAGCTGAATCAGAATGGTTAAACCCTTGTGTTCAATATGAAAATAATAATTAGAATGTCAAAATGTCAAAATCACTATTGGACTATGAGTATAAGTTTAGAGCAAAATTCGAGGGAAAACGGGAGGAGAGGTTGACGTAGTGTTCACGAAAAGCAAATGCTATTGGGGTATAAAAAATTGAGGAAAAAATATAACAGGGAGAGTTGAGTATGGAATGCCACAGCTGTCTTATGTAGAACTCTGATATTACTTTATGTTGTTTGGTCTTTACTTAATATGGTTTTGACACACCACATCTAACTTTAGTTCAATTCATATGTTGCGTTTTGTATACTGCAACATTGTTAATTTAGTACGCATATCCCAGAGCCCTCTTATCGGAAGCCCGAGCAAAAGCCCTTGTTCCGCGATAGAAAATTTAATTATGAACTCAAAAAGACATATAAAATAGCTCGAATTTCAACTCGAAATCTTAATTAATCTAAATGAGACTTAAGTTCGAATCTTACTCAAACTCTACCTCAAGAAGTGACTCAAATTCAAAGTTGTAACTAGAACTCTGCCTTTAAATGTGACTCAAACTCCAAATCCAACTCGAAACTCAATGCTAACTAGAACTTTAATTCTAAGCATGACTTGAATTCGAAAACTTACTCAAAGTTTAATTCAAACAGTAACCCGAACTGTCATTTGAACACTTATTAGATTATTCAAGGCATATACAACATGGAAATCTATCTAAAAATAGAACAGGTTTTACCTCAGCAAGTAATTGGATAACCACATTAAAGAATGACAGAACCACATCCAAGAATGACAAGACCACATCAAATAATGAAACAAACACATCAAGCAGCGTAAAATCGTCAAATTTTGAAACATCATTACGTAATGTTAAAACCATTTAAAGAATAGACAAATCATCATTACGAAATAACAAAACCACATCATGTAATGAAACAACTACATTACGTTGAGTCACATACACATCAAGTAATGTTAAAACCACATTGACTTACGACACAACCATATTAAATAATGGTGAAACCACATCGAGTAATGACAAAATCATATTGAGTAATGAAAAAACTATATCAAGTCAAAACGGAACCATATCGTGTAATATCGAAATATCATAAAGTAATAACTATTCCATATTGAGTTATATTAAAACATTATTACGTAATGTCAAAACCATACTAAGAAAAGACAAAATATCATTAAGTAATAATAAAACAACATAGAGTAATATCAGAGTTCCACATAAGACAGCTGTGGCGTTCCATAGTTGAGTCATCTTTTCACTTCCAGACTTAAGTTAAATAATGACCAATGTTATGTCTAAATAACTATGACAAGTCTCACAGTGTGGGAACGGAACTGTACGGTTTTCTACTAATTTGGTCATTCGGGAGACTGTCAAGCGGTGCTCCGACATTTGCAAAATAACAAGTTGCTTGATAGAAACTTTGATGAACTCATATGTTCCTATATAACGTTTCTGCTTAATAAACGAGTGACCGGTGAAAAATAATGTTCTTCCAAACCAACACCACAAACATCATAAACTTAGTCTTCTGTGCACGAATTTATCATTTTTTTCGTGTAAATTTCGTATAATCGTCAATTTTTTTTTTCTCAATCGGTCAGTGTTGTTGTCAAAATATGACAGGTAATTAAAGTTCGTGTTTTGAAGCCGAAGTTTAACGATTGTCACCTGTTTGTCAACAATCGACAAAAAATCAACAAAAAAGCATGAAATTTGAGCACGTGTTTAACATGTAAATTCTGATAATAGTCTATTTTAAGGACATCCATGCGTATTGTGATCACCGGATTTTTACGAGATGGGTCACACTGAGGTCACTTTGCATACGGAAAATATGTCAGGGAAATTGCTTCCTTTCCAGGAAGCAATTAAAATAATGTAAACTTCTTCTTAATATGAATAAATTAAAGAATTTTCTTCAGAAACAAATATATGTACATAAGTTTTATAATGAAAACTATCCATTGAGTTATAAAAAACACAATACAAGAACAGACAGACAGATACGGTTTTGATGTGTCGGTTTTAAAAGCTCTTCAGAGCTTATGTTTGTAATTGCTTGCTTATACCGACTCTAAACAAAGCTTTATGTCTTATGTTTTATGATGATTATCAGAATTATGTTTTTTGCTTTATCCTACATATCGGTCTACTTTTAATGTTATCCCTGTAAAACCTAAATGTCATAAATTACCCGGTACAATGAATCTATGTTTTTGATTTCAGATCAGAATATTGTCGAAAAAAATAGCTAAAAATTAATTGCGTTTCAATGTAAGAAAGAGTCCGGGGAAATGCCCAGAAGCAACGATTTTGCTTTATTTTTCTCAGAGCTTCTGGGGGCCTTGAGCGGCCCCCAGACCCCTTGTCAAAATAATTGCTTAAGCTCGGCGAATATGTTTTGCCTCACTATTAAAAGAGCCTAGTTACGGCCCTGTATAATATGCAGCAGCAAAGGACAGTTCTGTACGTAATCCCATTACTGGCCGATATTTTGTAACTGTTTTGCAGATCAGGAGGAATTAGCAATTGATTCAAATTGACAGATAAAGATGATAGACTGAGAGTAATGATCAATATTAAAGGGGTTCTGAACTTCTGAACGGTATAAAGATTAGAGAATAAGGGTCAAAGAAGATAAAAAAAAATAGAGAAAAATTGTTGAAAAAGTTCAAGAATAAAGAAATAGAGGCCCCAATCCAGAACTTAGTTTTATGACCAAAGAAGGCTAAAGTGTAAACTCAGTTTTTTTTATAAGTACTAGATCACACCCGCGAAATCGCGGGCATACACAGTTGTGAACTGTTGTAGGATTATTTTGTGTAAAAAAATATTATGTCTGGAGAATTTCATAAAAGTTATCAAAAGCAATCTCACTTTTTTCCAAAGTCCGTTTTCTGTTTCCTTTCTGTTAAATTCAATTATTTTCATGTTTCTGGCCTCAGACCACGATTATTCTTTTTCTTTGCTACAATGCATTTTTTTGGTAAAAGTCAAATCAAATTATCAAATTAAAAATTTGCATCGCTAACATGAAATAAATGCACCTGCTTATAGACCATTATTATTCTAATAAAATTAAATATGCTTCTAGGACAATCCATCAGTTCTTTTTTTCCTTTGAGAGCCCTAGCACGTGTATTAACATGCCAATGGCAGGATTTGAATCTTGTATAAATGACGAAGGCTGATTTGAGGGGTCACGGGTCGGAGGGTTCTTGATCCCGAAATCCCGGGCGTAAAAACGTGAAATCCCGAAGTGCCGAATTTAAAGAAATTCATATCCAGACATCCCGAAATTCGATAAAAATATTCCCGGACCACGTAAGGACCAATCCCAAAATCCCGAGCTTAAAAACACACGATTCCGACGTCCCGAAAAAGTCCCGCCTCCCTCAAATCTCTACCCTACTGTCCGTGACTTTGGCTAAATCACTACTTTCACTTTCAACAATAAATGTTTATACTCCATTTTAGGACATTATGTTTGCTAGTATGTGCGTTCGTTCGTTCGTCCATCCGTCCGTCTGTTCGGCTTCGGGCTAAACTTTTTGGTTGATGTAGTTTTTGATGAAGTTCAAGTCCAATCAGTTCGAAACTTAGTAAATAGTTATGTTCCCTACTTCATAATCTTTCTAATTTTTAATGCCAAATTAGAGATTTTACCCCATTTCACGGTCCACGGGACATAGAAAACGATAGTGCCGATGTGGCATCCGTGTGCTATGAACATATTCTTTTTTCCACATGTTTTACTTATTTCAATATATATATATGCAACTGGTATAACCCCTTAAATAGTAATTTCTAAGAAAACAGTAGACAGAATACAGAGAGTCTCTATATATAGCTATGTATATCATAGTAGTATAATTGTAGTTTACATGTAGATAAACGCGAAAAATAATTGTCCTCTCTAAGGAGGTATAATAGTTGTGGTTCTTGTGATCTAAAAACCATAATATGGAGAACGCTCTGATTGGCTTATTTATTTTTCATTTTTGTTATCCATCATACAATTGGTTGTACTTGTGCATGTTTAAAACCGGAAAACCTATGTATGACTTAAAGTCAGTCAAATGACGGAATCAAAATCCGGACACTTTTTTTGTCGTTTTCTCCCAAAATTAAGTCAATCTGAATAATCATAAGAATGGATGACAAATGCGACTATGCATGTTACCTATAGGACACAGAGGCATGATGATTAATTTATCATGGAAGGAAGAGAAGCGACACACAAAATGAGGTCTTCTCGTTTAATAGTATAGATTTATCATGGAAGGAAGAGAAGCGACACACAAAATGAGGTCTTCTCGTTTAATAGTATAGATATGCATTATTTTTTTTGATTTGAGGTTTCTTATGACTTTAAGTTGATTAATGTATTGATAACAAATATCTAACGTTGAAAATAAAAATCAGCTCAATCGGAAATATTGATACAAATATGTACCGAGTATTTCTGTAACAATATTTCATTTACTGAATCAATATTATGATAATTATTTTCCAAATATTAAAATTAGTTGGTACATAGAATTGACAATAGTCAATATTTTGAAATAAGTTATATTATTTTCATATAATTTTCAGAGTTAAAGCTTACATTTAGCGGTGAGGCAAAGATACACTATTGGAATACAACTGAGCCTTTTCGATGCGGCTATGAACGTTACTTTGAACAATCTGTTGTGATTCTGGAATGTGGTAAATATTGACGACATTAATTGCATATTAAAAGAAAAATATATTTTCATATTGTCAATTTTCTTAGTTTCTTTTAACTCTTCTGACGTCATACTCGTACTTTTTTTAAACTGAGTCTTGCTGTGCGCATTACTATGGGTTTTTTATTCTACAATTTCTACAATGGCTAAAGGTATAGGAGAAGGATTGAGATCTCACAAACATGTTGGAAACTGCCACATTTTGCGCCTGTTTCAAGTAAGGAGACTCTTGCATTTGTTAGTCTTGTATGTTTGTTTACTCTTAGTTCATTTATATGTTTTGTAGTTTAGTGTGACTTCCATTTTCACTGAACTAATACACAATTTTATTTAGGTGATAGCTGAGGACCACCTCAGGGTGTGGGATTTTTCGAGGCGTTTAAGACCCAATAGTGGCCTTCAGGTTATATTGCTATTAAAAAACAGAGACTGCAAAGATATGCTTAAAATAAAAAATAGTTATGTGTGATATGAAATGGCACGACTCTAAAATTCAAAAGGTGACAACAGTTAAGATACTACATTCAACAACGATTGGGTAAATATACATTCCCAATAAACAGCACTGACCAATCTAAGCTGCTATAATATTTCAAATTTGACAACGTAGAGTAATAAAAACATAGACTGCGTATTTAAATATCTCAAATTCATAGCAGTTTGATAATAATAAAAAAATAATAATAAATGTTTACTAAGGTTAAATAATTGAACGCAATTGATTACTTGTACAGCCCACCAAAACAAAACGAACCCTGTAATTTAAACTTAAATGGTTACCGATAACTGTTAAAGTTATGTACGGAAGCCTGAGATATTGAAAACGAGTGATGGTAGGAAAATTATTGATGGTAGGGAAAAGAAGTGACTCATTCTATGTTTTTCAATTATGCACTCTGGGGGAAATGTCCTTAGCTTTCTTATCCAAAAATTTTTCAAGAGCAAGTCTGTCGGGCCTTGACCAACCCTCGTTGTGGTCTATGATTGTGATGATAAGGTTATTGAGATCAGCTTGGCCGTGCCCAAGTGATCTGAAATGACGACTTACGGGGAGGTCGGGCTTACAGGTGTAGTCACTTCAATGACCATTCATGCGTTTGTTGGATGGCTATTCTGTCTCGCCAACACACTGCATGCCACATCGATACTGAAGAAGGTATACAACATTCTTGGTAAGAAAAGCTTTAGGTATGAGGCAGCAAAACTTTGAAACTCCTTGCCAAATGAGGCAAGCAGCTTATCAACTTTTGGCCAGTTCAAAAATTTTATCTCCACCTGGTGTTTTTCAGAAAAATGTACATGCAGTTCTTGTAAATAATGTACTTACTTGCTGCCCCATAACTTGATCTCGAAGCCTGCTGTTTTTTTGATGTTTTATCTATTTGCAGTTATTCTGATTTTTTATTTAACCATTTATTTCTTTTACTGATGCATTACCTTTGCTATAGCTGCATGCAGTCTTTTGTTTGTGCTTATAGTGTTTAAGTTTGCATGTGCTACTCTAATGTAAATACTATGTGCTACTATATATGTGCTAATATTAGACATTTGTTTTAATATATCTTGCTTAGCTTTAATTCTGCATGTGCAATCTATGTATTAATATATATATATATATATATATATATATATATATATATATATATATATATATATATATATATATATATGATGTCTGTATGTTTGTGTTGTATGTGTATCTGATGTTATTACATATATGTTTTGTTTATTAATATCAGTCGGTTAAAGAGCTCTTAAGAGCTCATGTTCTTTGTCATTATGTATATATGCAACCCGACTTTAAATAAAGATTACTTTACTTTACTTTTACTTTACTTTATCAGTCTACTTAGATTAAGCTGTTACAATTTTTTTTGAAATTTATACAATAAAAAAGTCAAACCGAACATCAGGTAAGACGCTTGTATAATTCTAAAAGTTTGTTAAACACGACATAGGTTATATGACTAATTACAACAGAAAGTTCAAATATATGCTTTAAATAAAAATTACAATGTGCGATATGAACTAGCACAATTTTAAAACTTTAACGGTGTCGACAATTATGATGTTACAAGAAAAATTGCGTCAGTAAGAATTCCAAATAAACAGCACAGAACAGTCTAAATTTGTAAATATTTCAGATTTGAACACGGTAGAGTAGTTACATCAGAGTCTGCGATGTTTAAAACAAACGGCCGTTAAAATATAATAATAAATTTTGACTAAGGTAAACTAGTTGAACGTGGCTTGGTACATCCCTAAAAAAATTAAGCAATTCATATTGTTATATTTATCTTGGAGATGAGTAAGGTAAAGAAATAGAAACAGAGACTGTAATAATAAATAATATAACCCAGATACACTGCATGGTGTCGAACTACATCTGTTCATTTATCCCATTTGGTGCCAAAATTGTTAATTGTCTTATTCAAAATCTTTCCCGAGTACGTCTATCCTCCCTAGACCAAGCAGAGTTGTGGTCAATGATTGTAGTGGTCAGTCTATTGAGATCTACCTTAGTGTGGCCAGGGGATCTCCAATGTCGACTAAGAGGAAGGTTTGGCTTGCATTGGTAGTCGCTACGATGACCGTTCATTCGTTTGTGAAACGGCTGTTCTGACTCGCCAACATACTGTTTACACTGTAGGAGATACACAACATTTGAAGTCTTGCAATTAACATTTCAAAATATGGTGTATTCTGTACCAGTGGAGTGACTGTTAAAAGTCTGGGTAACCCGAATTTGTTTGCAAGTTAGACATCGTTTGTTACCGCAACCCTTACAAGAGCCCACTGACGAAGAGCCTGGTTGAGAGGATAACTCAGCTCTCACCAGCAAGTCTTTAAGGCTTTTTGGCCTACGGAAAGCCAGTACAGGTGGCTCGGGAAAGATCTTGGATAGTTAAGGATGTTTTTCGATTTCTTTCCAATTTTCGCGGATAAGGTGAGATAAGTTGTCAAATTTTGGATGGTAAGTCAACACAAAAGGCACCCTCCTGTAGACCTTATATATATATTAGTATATATTTATATGTGTGTGTGTGTTGGCGACAATTAGGCATTAAATCCTAAGCAATAAACTAACACCTAGGCAGTACGTCTTTTGCCTAAATGATTTTAGGCATTAGCCTTAAATCCTAGGATATAAGCTTAAATCCTGAAAAATGTGATGCCTAAAATATAAATGCGAGTAAACGCTCAAATCAAAATACTATATAAGTAATGAGTAATAGTTAGATACAAAATATTACAAAGTTGAAGAGCATTGATAACCCAACATTCCAAAAATTATGCAAAAACACGGCTAAGATTATCTATACCTGGGATGTAGTTCGAGATTCATACTTTTGCAAATGGTAAACAATGACCATTAAATTGATATACATGATAAATATGTTATTAATATTAATTAATCTAAGTTACGTTATAAACATGAAAACTTTGTAGACATTTGTGTTTAATCATTTGTAATCACAAGTTGTGGAACTGTTAACAAAGAAAATTTACAGTGCAAAAATTATATCTTAATTTTGTCTACCTACTTTTGACCAGTTCATCCTACATTAAAAAAATATCCTTAACCGTTTCAAGCTATTGTTCTATGTGACAAACTTAAGATGAAGTTTCAAGTATATCGTAATGAATTGGACATGCTTTCCCAATTGCAGGTTGGTATGGATTATCGAACTTCAAACAGTTTTTTATAAATTAGAGTAGAAAACTTGATGTCGTCATTAGATATTTAGATAAGAGCCACACTAACATTGTAGTTACTTTCATTCCGTTCTCCATTCGTTTGGTGTGTTTTAACTTTTGGTTTTTACATTAGATTAGGGACTCCCCTTTTTTTTATTTTAATCGGAGTTTATAATTTTTGTGATTTTACTTTTTGATATACATGTAATGCAATTTTTTATGATTTATGTTCTGAGTTGATTCAGTTCAATTATATGTTCAATTTTATTTTTATAATGTATTAGAATGATGTACAATAATCATTTTCCGTCTCAATTCCGTCTAAGTGTTATTTTGTTTTGAAATTTTTCAAATTCAAATGCATTGACGATACATTAAGTACAAATTTCAAGACAAAAATAACTATTCGAATAAAAAAAAATCACTTATTTCTTCTGCCTGTAACTTTACAAATTTGCTTTTCCATTATAGACAAGGAAATAAAAGATGGTCATGAAGTCGAAGAAGGTGTGCACAAATATCCCTTCATTTTCGAACTTCCATCTAAACTCCCCACTTCCTTTGAGGATGGTTTCGCACATGTAAGCTACATCACAACAGCAATACTATTTACAAATATGCTGTATAGTCAGAAAACCTGTACAAGACTCATCACGGTCTTATCTCATCTAGATCTTAATGAAATTGATTACATTGACGTACGTAGTTTATATTAGTGGTTATATTATTATATCCTCATCTGCAACTAATAATTTTGTAAAACATCTTTTCAGCATACGACATGCAGCATATGTGGTTTTTATTTCTATAAACTGCTTCTAAATTGATTTTTCGAAGCAAAAACAAAGTAGCAGATATTTCAGGTGATGTTCGTTTGTTTAAAACAGAAGAGGATAAGAGCTGTACATTTCTATTGCAAATAAAATTAATTTAAAAGTACCATTATGTAGATATTTTTAATCATTGCATTGAAAAAAATGAATTGACAAATTCTCAGAAACTAGGATTAATTACCCTTATATACAAGACAAATGACCAATTAAATTTAGATAATTATAGACCAATCACCTTACTAAATGTAAATACCAAAATTATAGCATCCTCTTGCACAAAGACTGAAACCAATATTGCATAAAATCATTTATAGTGATCAAAACGGTAATGTAAAAAACAGATATATTGGATTTGATATTAGATTATTCGGAAAAATTCAATGTAGAAGGAGCAATCCTATTTTTAGACTTCACAAAGGCATTTGACTCGCTAGAATGGGAATTTATGTATTGTTCTTTAAAGAAATTTGGTTTAGGTGGATAAATACTGTATACACAGATATGAATGGGTTGCATATTAAACAATGGCTGGATTTCAAGATCCTTCAACATTGAGCGCGGAATCCGTCAAGGGTGTCCCGCAAGTTCTATAATTTTCGTCATTGCTGTTGAAATTTTAGCTAGTAGATTAAGACAAAATAAAACTTTTAAAGGTTTTCAAATCAAACTAGATAATAAAACCCATACCTTAAAAATAAGCCAGCTTGCAGACCACTTTGTTTTTAAATTCAAAATAAAAAGAGTCATTAACTTTGAATATCATAGAAATTTTTGGATCACTTTCAGGCCTAAACCTATAAAAGTTTTGGGAATATACTTTGGACTTATTAAAAATGATTGTAAAAAATTAAATCTGAAAAAATAATTAAAGATTGGACTCAAAGAAATTTAATTATGTTAGGTGAGATAACTCTTATTAAATCATCAATCTTACCGAATATAACTTATGTTGCATCTGTAACCGAAATTGATAACGAATACCTAGCAAAATTAAAAAAAAAAATATATAGTTTTATATGGAATAATAAATCAAAAAAGTTAATAGGGATATAATAAGTAAAAATTACCATGCTGGCGGGCTTAAAATGATAAACATAGATAAAAGAGGGACGAAAGATACCAAAGGGACAGTCAAACTCATAAATCTAAAATAAACTGACAACGCCATGGCTAAAAATGAAAAAGAAAAACAGAAAAACAATAGTACACATGACACAACATAGAAAACTAAAGAATAAACAACACGAACCCCAAATAAATATCTAGAAGCGATAAATATTAGTTGGGTAAAAATATTCATCGATAACGAAGATCTATCACCCAATTGGAAAGTCTTACCAAAATTTTATTTTGATAAATTTGGACAATTTCAACAATATTAATTTGGTCTATAAACTGAAAGAACTAATTCCACAATTTTACTTAAGAATAATCATATCATGGATAAATTCAAAATCTGAAAAAGAATCAGATCATCTATCATATAAACAAATTAGACAACAGCTTATATGGGGCAATAAAAATATCAAATTAAACGGTAAATGTCTCATTTTCAAAAACTGGATAAACAGTAAAAATCTATTTGTAAATGCCATTATTGATAATAAAGGAAAATTTAATCAAAATATGATCTTAGATAAACTATCCTGCCATGCTAACTGGTTATCGGAATATTTTAAATTAATGAAAGCAATACCAAAACAGTGGTAACAAGAGCTAACTAAAGAAAAATCAATTAAAACAAAAGTTGCTATTGAATCCGAATATACATTTAAAGATAGAAAAGGAAATATGGTATCACTTAAAAACATTTCTTCCAAAGACATCTACATCTCCCTCTTAAATAGATATTATGAAAAACCAATAGGATTTCAAAAATGGGACAACATATTTATATTAGAAAACAACACAAGCAAAAGAAAACAAATTATATCTTTTATTATATACAAGATAATAAATTCAAAATGTTAAGATGGAAATTTCTGCACTACATTTTACCAACCAAACAATTACTTTTCTTTTGGAAAATAACTAAAACTCCGCTATGTAATATTTGTGATGTCATCGAAGATTATGAGCACTATTTTTTTTACATGCAAATTTCTAAAATCATTTTGGGATCAAATAAAACTATTACTTGATAGACTTAAAATAGAACATCATATAATACCAATTAGATCACTTTTGTACGGATACAAAATAAACGATACAAGTTATTACAGTTTTAATGATTTAATAACAATTTTTCTTTTTACTGCATACAATGGATACTATATATCCGAACAAAAAACAAAATACATTAATGTGTTTGAAATTTTTAAAAAAGAATTTCTTCAATATCATGAAATATTGATAAATAAAGAAGTACCATTATACTCCAACCGAAGTTTATTTCGACAATCATTAATACTATATATTGATGTTCAAAGCAAAAATATTGGAAAATTCAAACGTAATACGATCACTGACGTGGTGATCATATATATAAAAAAGAGATTAACAAAACTTCCGAACTCCAAGGAAAGTTCAAAACGAAAACTCCCTTATAAAGTAGCAAAATCAATAGCTCCAATTCATCAAACGAACGGTACAGGCATTTAAATATGTTGAAAATGGTGGAATAAAACTGTTTTTATAGCTAGCTAATTCTCACACCTGTATGAGAGTCGCGTAGAATTCCATCATCTTAACAACCGTGTGTGAGCAAATCAAAAAGACATAATAGTTAAGAATGTCAAAAATGTATGAATACCAGTCAATGTTTTATCATATACACTGTAAAAACAACTGTAAACAAGAACATTAGCAAAAGTGAAGGACAGGAATAAGAAAATTACCATAGCAAAATAACAAAGCGGCGAGGTATAAATATCATGCCATGTCAAAGTATATAACGAAAAATTGACAAAATAAAGCTAACATTAGTATAATGTTCAATAGCAATAATTCAATAAAGCAAAAACAAAACCGGGTAATAAAATGAAAATAAAACCGAGGGAAACACATTAACTGTAAGAAGAAAATAACAGAACAGAAAAAACAGAAACACTGCACTGTAATACAATAAAAACAGACCCATCCATAAATAGAAACGAATTGTAGATTCCACCTGCCATATTCCTGACTTAGTACAAAACATTTTCAGATAAAAATGGTTAAACCTGGTTTTATGGCTAGCAAAACCTTCTGCACATACGATATTGGTAAAAATACCGCTAAAATGAAAACAATATTCGTCAGGAATACAGTACAAACAAACGGAAGAACATTCAGTGCAGACAAATATATTCAAACTATTACAATAGTACATAACAAACAGTGGATATCCAAAAGAGTGAAAATATACAAAGACAAATAAAAAGAAACACTCTACTATGTAATAAGATAATAAACAACGTCAGTACTTATAATCTTTACTAAATTACCATCATTTATTATTTGTGAAGTTAATACGGAATATTTATCAACAAGATCTTGGTATTTTCAGATTTTTTTTTTTTAGATAAACCAATTGTCAACTTTTGCTAAGATACTGGTTACTTTTTATAAAGTCTTAGTAGTAGTCTTTAACTGCAAGCTCTTTAAAACCGAGTTACATATTCTATATAGTCCTTATAGAATCTCCGACGAAACCACAAAAGCAAATTTTCCTGAAAATATAACATTTCCTTCATCCATCTCTTTAATTTTATATCAGCATAAATATATTTATTCTGTAGCTTTTTGTTATGCATCAATTTGTTTTAGGTTCCTTGTGAGGAGCAGATGGCAAAGAATCTGTGTTGTTTGTGCTGCACAACGGGCCCAGTAACTGGCATTCTACGACTAGATAGGACTGGGTATATTCCAGGGGAGACAATACATGTTAATGTGGAGTTCACGAATATGTCAAGATACACATGTAATATATGTGTTGTTGGTACCCAGGTAATCTGTGATTCCAATTAGAATTTCTTCATCATTTTCAAAAAGGAGTAGGGTGGTAAGGGCCAATTTTGACCTCGTCTGATGAAAGATTTTGGACACTTTTTAAATACTGTATCTACTTCAGAAAAGAAAGATTTGAGCTAATTAATTCTTTAAGACACTCAAATTCAAGTATGAAGAAAATACATATCAGATATGCCATAAAATGTCATCTTTCAGATGTTTTATTTTGACAAAAATGAAATCGGCCGTATCCGTGTTCACTCTCAATCTTTATATATGTTATTTATTATCATCAAATACAACTTACATTTTAAATATTAAGAATGCGGCCACTTCCATAGAAGACGGAAACCGTCAGATTTTAACTCAAATGCTAGAATTGATAAGATTTCAATAATTTAGCATGACTTATTCATACTGGTACCCGATAATTATGCATTGTATTGTCAAAAAACAGCCCATATTTATGAAGCAAAACATGAAACTAAAACTGATATATTTTGGGACCAAAAAGGGGTCTTACTAGAACTACTCCTTTTTTTTTTACATGTTATTTATGTAATTTGTCGGATTTTCATGACGCTTATACAGTATATATAAATAAACCAATTCTTTAGTTATAAAGTACTCAAAGCGTATCAATATTATATGGAAATGTTGTAGTACTTATTGCTATATACTATTTTGGTACAATTTATTTTGATGTATTTTATTTTTTTCATATAAAAAAAGGATGTGTTATGATTGCTAATGAGACAACTCTTCACAAGCGACCACATAAGACAGAAATTGACAACTACAAGTCACCATACGGCCTTCAATAATGGGCAATGTCCATAGCACATAGTCGGCTATAAAATGCCTCGAAATGGCAAATGTAAAATCCATTCAAACGAGATAACTACTGATTTACATACAAAAAATGGAACGCGAAACGAATATGTAACACAGTACACAATACAACCACGTTATTACTTGGTACTAACTTAGGACAGACATATGCAAAATATGGCAGTGTTAAACTTGTTATATGGTGTCAAACCCTATACCTGATCTACGTACAACAGCGCAGCACAAGAACATACTTTATAAAACAATTATTTAAAAACAAATATGATAAACAGCAACAAACAACAATTACCCACTCAATTACAGGCTCCTGACTTGGGACAGACACAAATAGAATGTGGCAGGGTTAAACTTAATTGAAGGCGCCAACCTTCTCCTAACCTGAGACAGCGGTGTGACAGTACAACAAAAGAACAGACTATCGAAATCAGTTTAAAAAGTTCCCTCATCAGATGAACACAAATAGAAAAACATCAAACATAAACACAGAGTGAACATGTCGTTTATTTATGAGCTACATATTTATTTTTTATTCGTATTTTATACGCAAACAAGGTCGTTTGAATTGTTTTACATTGCCATTTCGGGGACTTTAATAGCTGACTATGCGGTATCCGCTTTGCTCATTGTTGAAGGCCGCACGGTGACCTATAGTTGTGAATTTCTGTGTCATTTTGATCTCTTGTGGAGAGTTGTCTAATTGGCAATCATACCACATCTTCTTTTTTTTTAACAAGGACGGATACGCCCAATAAAAAGACACCAAAAACAGAAATGAGAGTGAGAGTCATGGTAGTTATTGACAGTTAGTTCAAAGCCAATAACAAATTATACAAAAAAATCATGCATAAAAAACAAAAATCAGTTAACCCAGCATCCAATGAATTCAAGTTAAGTGTAAAGACGTAATAAACTAGTCAGAGAAAAACATGACAATACAATGCCAATATAAAGGTATCGATATATTGTAGAGCAATGAATGTGCATATGTATTTAACAAAAATAAATAGTTTGATTTTTATTTACTGATAACTAAATGAATATTTATAACAATAAAACAATATGCAAAGATCTAATTACAGTGTTAAATTTGTAACACTTTAAGAAGGTACAACACATTCAAAGTGCCATTTGTGGACACCCATTGTGCATTATTATTATCATTAAAACCAAAGTGCAACGACTTTTTTTTCAAAATAATCAAGAAAGCGCGTCGAACGCATGAAGTTATATAAATCAATGCATTTGAATTATCATGAAAAGGAAATGTTTTTTTAGACAGTGTCGTATACTCAACTTTCCAAGAAGGACACCGAACACTGGTTTTGTCAAGCAGTTCGTAGAGAAGTTCATCCAGGAGACAGCGAAACGTTGTCGGAAAAACTTATTATTCAACCAATTCCCCCATCATCTGGATTAACGGGATGTGGGATAATATCTATAGACTATCATGTACAGGTAATATCACAATATAATTTGAAAGTGAACTTTCTGCAGGAAGCACCTGTATATTTTTTTTCTCGGTTATCTTCGGCACCTGATCATTCCAAAATTCCGTATTCGCTGGTATGAATTTATTAAAAACAATTCTAATCTGTGGTATACATTTCTAATCGATAGTATACCGTAATATACATTTCTAATTAATTATATACATTGAATCTATAATAGACATTTTAGTCTATAATATTCATTTCTAATCTATATTATACATTTATAATCTACATATACAATTCTAGTTTTTAACATACCAAAATATCCATATTATGATTGTTTCACAAAACATAATTATATAAGGGGTCCCTGAGATTTTTTTTAATCAGTTCAAGTACTATTTAAAGACTGGTTTCTGCTATTTGGTCTGAATGAGTACCTCAGAAAGAAACTATTGGGACAGATGGAACTGATCATTGAATAAAATTGAGAACTAAAATGGGGAATGTGTCACAGTGACACAGCAAACAAAATCCCGCACTTAAAGGCTGGTTTCAGCTGTCTCATTAACAAAAATGTAAAACTCTCAATTGAATAAAACACAAATCAGAGCAACCTCGATATTTACTATATTTTTGACTGTATCACCCAAAACAGTATTGGAATGCAATTATTTTGTAACAATGGTTCTGATTAGATGTAATCAAGCGTAAAAATCACCTTGTCTGTAACTAAGGAAGCCGGCAATTTGAATTGCGGAATGTATTGACATGTAATTTCTACAATAATAAGCAAAATACTCACATGTAGTACCTGAAATCAAGAAGCATACTTATGGCGTCACCTAGTTTAGGGACCTTAACATCTTTTCTCGGATTTTTTTTTAATGAAAATTTTACCCTGAAATAATGATTGAAATTTAATTATGAATTTGTTTTGCATTAGAAAAGGGATAATTGAATTGTATTTGAAACTTTGCGGACGTCCATCGGTAGTTGTACTGTTGCAAATACCCGTTTACCTGTATCCAATACACGTCGCCAGGTAAACTAAATTTGCTACAGTAAAACTACAAATGAACGTCCACAAAGCTTCAAATACAACACTGTTATTCCTTAAATACCCAGTACATCGATGTAAGAAAGGGAAAATATGTCAATTTTCAACTATGCAACTATGTGAAAAGTTTGGGAACGTTTTTATTCTTTACAATACAGTCACTCAAAGATACGAGTCCTATGAGTCTATTTATGATTATAAATTGATTATTGAAACCTACGTTCAAACGCATGAGTCTAAATTGAAAACTACATTCAAACCTATGATTGCATAGGTTTGAACGGAGTTTTCAATTTAGACTCGTTTATATTTTTTCGTTTGGCCTTGTATTATATTTTCACTTCGGTTGATATGATCCGTTCATCCTGTATTAACTCTTAAAATTCAAGAGTCTATCTAAAAATGAGGGTACTTTTTTTTCTAAAAATGAGAGTACTTTTTATATGGCCTTCCAAATACCGTTTCGATCCGTAACATCACTGAAGAGACATTTATTGTCGAAATCCGGATCTGGTGTACTAAAAAAATATTGACACCGTATGTTTGTGGCATAACATCGTGGCCACAAGTTATTTTTTTTTCTGTTTATATTAAGATCCATTTTGTTACATCTTGTGATCAATTTTATTTGGCAATCGCCAATGGCAGTCAGCAGGGTTAAAGAACATCAGTTGTTCGACCTGTTAGTCAAATGCGTTTTGTTTGAATATACTTTTTTGGTCTTTTGAAAAATGTTATGTGCTGTTTTTTAGACCATTCTACAACGAAACTTGTTTATATTTGTATATTTAAACACAACGCATGTATTTTTTTTGTACACCAGATCCGGATTTCGACAATAATATATATAAGAAGATGTGGAATGAGTGCAACTGAGACAACTCTCCATCAAAGTCACACTATATTAAAATAAACCATTATCGGTCACAGAACAGCCTTCAACAACACGGATCCTAGGCTCACACCACACATCAAGCTATAAAGGACCCCAGAAATTACGAGTGTAAAACAATTCAAACAGGAAAACCAAAGGTCTAGTCTACATAAATAACAAGAAACGAAATTTATACTTGATAAATTGCATGCTTATATTGGTGATTTTGAATCTGTTCAAAGTTTTGATTTTTCTACCCTGTATACCACATTGCCTCACATTCTCATTAAGAAAAAATTCACACACCTAATTAAATGGGCATTCAAAAAATCAGAATGTGAATATATATGTTCAAACTCTTTTAGGTCATTTTTTAGTAGCAATAAACAAAAAAACTATGTTAATTGGACATGCTTTGATACTATATATGCCCTTGAATTTTTACTAGATAACATTTTTGTTCGCTTTGGGGATTCCGTATATCGTCAGATTGTCGGAATTCCAATGAGGACTAACTGTGCACCACTTATTGCGGACCTGTTTTTGTATTGTTATGAGTTACAATTTATGACAAAAATAAGCAAAGACCCATCGAAACAACATCTGATAAACAAATTTAATAATACTTTTAGATATTTGGATGATATTTTGGCTCTCAATAATGACGACTTCAGTATGTATATTAATGAAATTTATCCTGTTGAACTTACTTTAAATAAAGCTAATACTAACAATGACCACTGCCCTTTTCTCGATCTTGATATCTATATCACTAATGGAAAGCTGAATACTAAAATTTATGATAAAAGGGATGATTTTTCATTTCCTATCAGTCATTATCCGTTTTTAGATGGTGACGTTCCCTTGTCACCATCTTACGGTGTTTATATATCTCAACTTGTACGATTCGCTCGTGTATGTAACAATGTTTTAGATTTTAACGAGAGAAATTTATGTATTACTGAAAAATTATTACACCAGGGTTTTCGATATCACAAACTAGTCAAAACATTTACTAAATTTTATCATCGGTATAAAGACATCATTCGTAAATATAGCTCAACATGCAGACTTCTAATACGTTCAGGTATTTCACATCCAATTTTTTATGGAAATATTCTTTATAAAGCACAAAGGTGTCAGTATTCACCTCAGAAACTTACAAAACCTTTGAATAGACTTATTAAGAAGGGATATAATTACGATACTGTTGTCAAGTCATTAAAGATTGCATATTTTGGTGTTAATATTGAGTCGCTGATAAGGTCTTTGCATCGGAACTAAACACATTTATTCTAAAACAGTTGTTGGCATGACACGGGTTATGTTCTTCTCATATATGTTATGATGGTATGATACTAAACCCCTAACGGGAAGGATTGTGCCTGATGTTCATATGATGAAATCATAATCTTTCAGTCAGTTTAATTGAAGTCTGGAGCTGGCATGTCAGTTAACTGCTAGTAGTCTGTTGTTATTTATGTCATTTTGTTTATTTTCTGACATCAGACTCAGACTTCTCTTGAACTGAATTTTAATGTGCGTATTGTTATGCGTTTACTTTTCTACATTGGTTAGAGGTATAGGGGGAGGGTTGAGATCTCACAAACATGTATAACCCCGCCGCATTTTTGCGCCTGTCCCAGGTCAGGAGACTCTGGCCTTTGTTAGTCTTGTATTATTTTAATTTTAGTTTCTTGTGTATAATTTGGAAATTAGTATGGCGTTCATTATCACTGGACTAGTATATATTTGTTTAGGGGCCAGCTGAAGGACGCCTCCGGGTGCGGGAATTTCTCGCTACATTGAAGACCTGTTGGTGACCCTCTGCTGTTGTTTTTTATTTGGTCGGGTTGTTGTCTCTTTGACACATTCCCCATTTCCATTCTCAATTTTATATAGGCAACACTATTCTACTGATGTTCAAATCTCATGAATCGATCAAGGAGATACAATTCAACATAACAAATAAACATTGAGAGAATACTAGTATAGCAGGAACACAAAGGAGCGATACTTGGTGTTTACAATTGATAATAATCGTCTAATTAGATACATGTTTACAATTGTTAATAATCGTCTAATTAGATACATGTTTACAATTGATAATAATCGTCTAATTAGATACATGTTTACAATTGATAATAATTGTTTAAATAGATACATGTTTATTTATTCTATTTACTTTTTAAAAGTTGAAGGTTATGCCCGTTGCATTTCGTACTCCGCCATTTTACATAAAACAAAGAATTGTTATAGGGACAGTTCCACTGAAGTCAGTGGTTGAGCAGTACACTATGGAGTATCCTGGTGCATTATCAACGACACCAACAGCTAACGAATGTAAGCATTATAACATAACATAGTGATGTATATAAAAAGTATATGTACAAGTTTTTTTTAATCTTACTTTGTGCATGATGTAGTAACATGTTTGTATACCCTTTTACTTATTTGTGAATAATATAATTATATATATGTAATTTAGGAATACTTTCTGTTTTCTTTGTGCATAGTATAATTACATAACTTTTTCAGCAGATTTTATCTAAATAGTTTATAAACTTAACTAAGGTAGTAGAACTATGTTCAAATCATCATACAATACCATAAAGAGTTTACTTTCTTTTAGATACAGTACTTTAATAATATTCAAAAGATGTTGACATATTTAAGATTAAAACAGTTATGTGTATTAACAAAGGCACATGTAAGCTCGATTGCGCATTCTCAAATATTTTTTGTATTACATGAAAAATAATATTTTGATTTTTTTTTTCAGTTCAGTTAACTTTCAAGGAAAGCAAATATGGACCAAAATATCATTATTTTGATTGTCTCAAAGACAAGGCATAACCATAAAAATGGTCAGTGAGATAAAAAATAAAGTTAGTCAGTCGAAGTTCTTTTAAATGATTGATTATATTCCATCCCATGTATCAGATTGTATTTCAGATTTAACTATCATGACTGACCAATAATGGAGATTTCTTTGTAATTTAAAAAAATGTGTACTACACTAACTTGAATTCGTTTTCTAACATGGAGAATTAAACTCTTATAATGTGGTACAGTTTTGTATTCTTGTCTTTCATTTTTGCTTATGTGCTTTGTCTATATGCCTCGTTGTGATATATTTGTTTATTTTTATAGTAATTGCGATTATAACAATGACAGCTGCTGTACCCCTATTTTTGACTTATTACATATAAGATCTGTTTGTTTTGTTCTCACATTGTTATCAATATAATGGAATTTGATGCAACTGTCTTACAAGTGGGATGTTTTGCTATCTATAAAATCAGGTTCAATCCGCAATTTTTACATAATAAAATGCATGTAATGAGTCAGGAATATGACAACTGTTATCCATTCGTTTGATGTGTTTATGCTTTTGATTTTGCAATTTGTTAAGGAATTTACCTAAAAAAATGTATTTTCAACGAGCAGGACGACAAGTGCAACTTGCGTATCAGGATCTGCATACATGTTGCTAATATTGTTCGTCATTTTGTCGTCTTCAATTATTGTCATGGAGTCAGTTTTGTGATGAGTTAATTGTTGTTTGTTTGTTGGTCGTTTTTATGCCATGGCACTATCAATACAAACATATAATGATGTAGTATGATTGATAATAAGACAACTCTCCACCAATGACCTAATGACATAGAAGTTACCAGCTACACGCATCGTACGAATTTTGACAATATGCAAATTGTCATACCGTATGGTATGTCCTCACTCAATAATGAAAAATAGATAAAACTAATTAAAACATGAAAACTAACGGCCTAATGTATGTACAAAAAAATAGGAATAACAATAATGATATACACACGATATCAACTGAATACAGGCTCCTCACTTGAAACAGGCACCTATAAAATGTGGCGGGTTTAAAAGAAAAAGAAAACTATACTATATAACAGAGTTTCTACGTTAACAGGCGTAGGACAAATGTCTCCGTTATATTTTTGATAAACTTGTTAATGTAAAGACTAGTTTCATGTATATGATGGATATATCAATGCTATGGAAAAAAGCAAAATCACAAAAATACTGAACTTGCAGGAAAATCTATTCGGAAAGTCCATAATCACACGGCAAAATCAAATAACAAAACGCATCAAAAACGAATGAACAAGAACTGTCATATTCCTGACTTGGTACAGTCATTTTCAAATGTAGAAAATGATGAATTAAACCTGGTTTTATAGCGCTAACCCTCTCACTTTGATGACAGTCTCATCAAATTCCGTTATAGTTACATTGATGCGTTAACTAAACAGACACAATGAATAAAATAGTCAAAATATGGGTACATCAGTAATCATCCTATTACAATTTTAAAAGGAACAATTTGAAAGAAAACAAAAAACATCTATCTACAAACACATTCATTGATTTGTGTGTCTGACGTCAGAAAATGTTAGCATATAGGGTTAAAAAATAAAAAGTATGTAAGAATAAATTTCAGAAATAGACCGAGATTGAAAATAGTTCAAAAGTTATAAATAGAATTTATAAGAATCCACAAATAGTTAATTCCACCACGCGATTGAATGATTTTGACGTTTATGGTTCAACGTATTTTGTAATTCATAATAGAAATAAATCATAATGACATAAACTAGAACAATAACATACTGACGGGATCTTTAAAAGTACAGAGTCACGTTATAAGAACCAAAGAAATACAAAAAGTCGCATATACAAAGCACGCCACCAAAAAATGAAAGACAATACAAAAAGATTGAACTTTAGTTGCATAGTATGCCATCACTCAATAATGTTTCACGTTTCAAATAGATACAACTGAATACAGGCTCCTCACTTGAAACAGGCACCTATAAAATGTGGCGGGTTTAAAAGAAAAAAAGAAAGCTATATCACAACAGAGTTTCAGTTTCTACGTGAACAGATGTAGGACAAATGTCTCCGTTATATTTTTGATAAACTTGTTGATTTAAAGACTAGTTTCATCTATATGGTGAGTATTTTATTGCTATGGACAAGATTGAACTTTAGTTGCATAGTATGCCATCACTCAATAATGACAAATAGATACAACTAATTAAAACATGAAAACTAACGGCCTAATGTATGTACAAAAAAAAATAGGAATAACAATAATGATATACACACGATATCAATTAAATACAGGCTCCTCACGTGAAACAGGCACCTATAAAATGTGGCGGGTTTAAAAGAAATAGAAAACTATACTATATAACAGAGTTTCTACGTGAACAGACGTAAGACAAATGTCTCCGTTATATTTTCGATAAACGTGTTGATTTAAAAACTAGTATCATCTATATGGTGGATATATCAATTCTATGGGAAAGAGTGAACTTCTGTTGCATATGTGATGCAAAATACACGAAAATACAATAATAAAAAAATATCATCAGAAGTTGAGTCCCCTCGTCCTGAAGGTAAACAAACAAAAATGGCCAATGCAGACAATATTCAGTTCTGTATTAAATCGATAGTTAAAATCAGTAAAGAAATTAAAAATGGTCAAGATAGTATGAAAAAGATGTTTGAGTCGATAATTGACAAACCAAGAAATGATGTTATATCTACAATTGACTAAAAAAATCGAATATTAATTGCTGTTTCTTATTTAAACATGGATGACATGGTAAACTTAATTCAAACACTTTCAAAACATTTTGAGCAAGCTGAAAACTTCATTATGGTCCCACTGAACAAGCCTCAGAAACAAATCTACTGATCAAGGTGTTAAAGGTAATACATAACCGACAGATCAGTTTAATGACAATGACGTAACGGTCATAGTAAAACATTAACCATTAACAACAGTCGAGAAACGCCCAAACAAAAAGCATCAGCTAACAGACAGCTTCGGCGAGGTTTCGTCTCAAATATCAGTGGTTGCAACAAAACATTGACAACAAGACAGTAAATCAAACCAGGTCTCGTAAAAATCAGGTTTCAAAGTCAGGATAAGAAAATATTTATACAAAGGAATAAACATAAGTTAATAGATATTGGTTCTTACAAATATGTTTACATCTAGTACTCTAAATCCTGTATTGAAGGATTAATCGATGCAAGAACACGCACTATTTTACGGGAAATACCACAAGGTAAATCGTACAGGGTTACCGCAAACGGAAATATTCTTAAAAAATCAAATTAATCGGTTGCTGACACTGAAAATACTTACATGACACAATAGAACGATTAGGACAACACCGGGAACAATGATAAACATAAAATTGGGACACTTTAATTATATGCACATAGACTCAAAATCATAAGGAATTACGTACAGCAGTTTTAGAGACAGTGAATACAGACATTTTGTATCTGTGAAAAGCTTTGAAAAGCATTTTTAGCCATGGCGTTGTCAGTTTGTTTTAGATTTATGAGTTTGACTGTCCCTTTGGTATCTTACGTCCCTCTTTTATAACCACTGGGTCGATGTCTCTGCTGGTGGACATTTTGTCCCCTAAGAAACATCATCCGCCCAGTAGCAAAACTACAATTGCATGAATTTACGAAGATCTAACAGGAAACTGGCTCGGACGTCGCCCAGTATAAAAAGGTCCGAAACAGACGTCACCATGGACACGGTGTCGTCTGATACGGCAGGCGTCCCCTCATCACCAGACATGACAAATATCACAAACATGACTCATTCAGATCATCGTCCTAGTGACAACAGCAATATTACACATATACAGCCATGTTCAGTTCTCCTTAAAGACATTTTGGTTTTTGATGACACAGTACAACACTGTCGCATTTCGAAATGTGAGACCAAAGGCTACGGATTAGAGTGCAACCTTTGCGGATTGGTATACGTCGGTGAAACGAAAGGAAGGCTAAACAAACGTTGGTGCGGTCATAGATCAGACATTAACCTCAATGCTAACGACATTCTATACCAGCATTTCAATCAGCCCGATCATTCCATCGTTTCCATGACAGTTCGCATTATCGAAAAGATATACCATAGCTCTAACAATCCTAAACTTTCGACAACTCTCCGTAGACAAAAAGAGGACTACTGGATTAGACAATTGGGAACGGAGACACCTTATGGTTGCAATGACAAAATTGATGGTATAGGTATTCTATCTAGTCCTTCGTGTAACTCGGTGAATGTGATGAATATTTTCAACTCGACTCCTCGACGTGGACGCAGTCATGGTCATCGTCATTATACATCACCTTCTCTGCATGATATATCTATCAATGACTTGCTGCCATTTATACAAAAGCCGTTAGGTATTCATCACATTCGCACGAAACTTTATTCACTACCCCTTTCAAAACTTCATTCTCTGTTCAATTTATGTTTGGAATACACTGTTACAAACCCTCATTCAAACCAATACAAAATTACAGCTATAATTTCGGATATTGCAAGTCACAGACTTTTCAAGCCAGTCCGCATTGGCAAAGATGAAAAAGAGAAAAGATCTTTCCTTTATCTTTCCTTTGCCAACAAAGGTATCGATGGCGTCAACTTAGGCAATATCCTTCATAATAAATTAGTTCAATCGAAAATACCTCCTTATTTCAAAGACCAGTCTGAGCCAATCATTTCTTATACCTATACCAAACCTATTGCAACTAAAATTTTCAATTACAAACACGTTTTGCAGGATCTCGATATTGACGACTTCAAGTCTAAACCTCCTGATTGCACTTGTGCTAGTTCCCAATTCACATATAATCCTGCTGGCCACGTTATTACCGTTGACCTCAACATTGTTAATAACACTTCTCTACGAAATGTCCGAAATATCGTGAGCCTAAATCCATCAATGCCCATGCTACATCAATCTTTAAAGACCCAAATGTTGCAAAACACCTATCCTACCTCCATGACAAATATGTTGTTGTCCCCGCAGATAAAGCCCCAAAGAACATCGTTTTTGTATGTAAAACTCATTACATTAACTGCTTGATAAACGAATTAGGTATTGACAATTAACTTGGAAACTCAACATATACCCTCACGACACTTACCAAAGAGAAAATTCTGGATAATCATAGGTCTGTTCTGTGTTCCTTTGGAATTTCAACCAAAGATGAAGAACTGGATCTGCCATCACTGTATTGGATACCTAAACTACATAAGTGTCCTTACAAACAACGGTATATTGCTGGGTCTTCCAAGTGCTCCACGACACCTCTTTCTAAATTATTAACATCTATTTTATCATTAATCAAAGACGGGCTTCAAAGTTATTGTGAAACTGCCTATTCTAGAGGGGGCGTGAATCAGATGTGGATACTTAAAAATTCCAAAGATCTTTTAGAGTACATACAATCTAACTCTCTTTCATCTTGTAAAAGTATTAAAACATTTGACTTTTCTACTCTGTACACTAGTATTCCACATTCCAAACTAAAAGACAAATTGAAAGAGTTGGTATTGCTTTGCTTCGTAAAAAAGAATGGCCAACGTAAGTTAGGAATATCCTTTAACTCTACTTTTCGCTATATAGATGATGTTCTTTCACTAAATATTTCAAAATTTGGTGACTATGAGGAACGCATCAATCCAATAGAGCTAGAGATAAAGGATACTACAGATACAGTTAAGTCGGCCTCATATCTTGACTTACATCTAGAAATTGACAATGAGGGTCGGTTGAAAACAAAACTTTACGACAAAAGAGATGATTTCAGCTTTCCAATTTTGAACTTTCCATTTCTAAGTAGCAACATTCCAGCAGCACCTGCATACGGGGTGTATATCTCCCAATTGATACGATATTCCCGTGCTTGCATTTCCTATCATGATTTTCTTGATAGAGGGTTGCTGCTCACAAGGAAGCTATTAAACTAAGAGTTCCAAATGGTGAAGTTGAAATCATCCCTTCGTAAATTTTACGGACGCCATCACGAGTTGATTGACTGTTATGGAATAACCGTTTCACAAATGATATCGGATATGTTCCTTACGTCGTGACTACAATCCCCTTCCCTTTCATAAATGTGACCTACCGAATAAGACTATTTACCGGCTTACCCTTCCGGAGCACCTGAGATCACCCCTAGTTTTTTGGTGGGGTTCGTGTTGTTTATTCTTTAGTTTTCTATGTTGTGTCGTGTGTGCTGTTGTTTGTTTGTCTTTTTCATTTTAAGCCATGGCGTTGTCAGTTTGTTTTAGATTTATGAGTTTGACTGTCCCTTTGGTATCTTTCGTCCCTCTTTTGAAAGAAATTGATAAAATTGAAGTTGATGGTTATACTTGGAATAGATTAAACAGATTAAACAAACTATACATACACAGTACATTTCGGCAGAAGCCTTACTTTATATATTTGTATAATACTTTAATAAATGTACAAAAGAATAAGATGTTTCGCGGGTTAACTTTGGTTCAGGTCAAAAGTAAAGGGGTGTTCCCAATGAAACTTAGATATTGGTAAGAAGGCACTTTGGTAGAACACCCCTCCTCATTCAAGAATGGTACAGCTATCATTGGGTATATAAGAAAGAGCAAATCCTAGCTCTTGGTTATTCGTCTGATGCTACGAAGACGATGGCCATGATACGTACGGTATGTGATTAGAGAAAGGATACTTGAGATCGTTCTCTCTTATATAAATCTGTCACTAAGTGTAATAAAGAACAGGTTGGTGCCTGTTAATATTCTCTAATATATAGAATTGCATTCATGATGTAATGCAACAATGAACAATGTTCGTGCCTGTTCTTTAGACTTGTTCAACTGTTGTTTGTCAAGTATGAAGTTAACCGTACAGGACAAGTATGGATCTATGTGACCAACTTGTAGGGTACCACAATGTACCATTAAGACAAGTCATAGCTTGAACGATATCAACATATATAGGACAAGTATGGATCTATGTGACCAACTTGTAGGGTACCACAATGTACCATTAAGACAAGTCGTAGCTTGAAGGATACCAACATGTATAGGACAAGTATGGATCTGTGTGACCAACTTGTAAGGTACATAATAAATGCAACAAGAACAATGTTCGTGCCTGTTCTTTAGACTTGTTCAACTGTTGTTTGTCAAGTATGAAGTTAACCGTACAGGACAAGTGTGGATCTATGTGACCAACTTGTAGGGTACCACAATGTACCATTAAGACAAGTCGTAGCTTGAACGATATCAACATATATAGGACAAGTATGGATCTATGTGACCAACTTGTAGGGTACCACAATGTACCATTAAGACAAGTCGTAGCTTGAAGGATACCAACATGTATAGGACAAGTATGGATCTATGTGACCAACTTGTAGGGTACCACAATGTACCATTAAGACAAGTCGTAGCTTGAAGGATACCAACATGTATAGGACAAGTATGGATCTGTGTGACCAACTTGTAAGGTACATAATTGTACCAAGAGGACAAGTTTGTTCCTCACCAAGGACACATTTGTAATAGTACAAATTTTTACCAGTTTTATATATTTGAAGTAGAATAATTGTAGATAGTTTATTAAAACACAAACAGCAGTTGTACATATTTTGGTTCATTGACATTAATATATGAATGAAGATTATTTGATGTATATTTTGTATATAGAACATTTTGGATCCAGTATCAAACTGGTAACGAATTCATTATAAATAGACAGAAACAGACACACTTACCCTGTGTGCACGTTACATATATTATTGTAACATATTTGTTTACTGATACACTTGAAATATTGAAAAAACTTTTCAACTTCCTTGGTGAACGTAGCAAACTTCCAGATCAATCAGTTTTGGTGACAGACGATATGTTTTCTTTGATAAGTGTAAACTAGCATTGAAAAATTATGATATCACATTGAACAAACTAGAGAAACCCAGTAAAATATACATAATATATACACTGAACTCTGTGATGTCCTAATTAAGGAGATGAAAGATAAAATTCCAGTCTTTTCAATACCAGTGGATCATCAAAAATACGGCTTAAGGTGAAAAAGCAATTTTGAAACGATAAGCTTCAAACATTTTGAAATAATATGCAATTAACAGAAAAAACAATACTTAAAGTTCAAAGGACATGCCAGTGAACTAAGAAAAAAGTTTCAGTTAGCGCAAAAAATACAAAAAAAAAAAAAAAAAACCAACTAGCATGCTATGCCATTATGAAAGGCAATATTAGCGAAGTATGTGCACTGACATTGAAACTATGATGATGAAGAATCCAATTGATTTTTTAAGCAAAGTCAAACAGTAAGGGTATCGTAGATATTCTTCTATTCCAATGAAAATATGGGGATGAAAAATTTATTCAAGCTCAAAACTTAAACATACTTTTCAAGCGTTTACGTTTATAAAATTGATAAATAATTCAGAAAGTATGGTTTCAACTCCGTCATAAAAAGTAAAGCATAGAAAGATTTGGCAATTATATTTAAGTCCTTCTTGGTCATATAGATTTCAGCTGTTTCGCTTCAAACAAATATCCTTGGCTACAAAATATTTGGCTTTGATGGTTTCTGGTTATGCTAAATCCACTAAAGCGTTTCGGACACATGGAAATTACCAAGTGTTGCTTTTATTATTATTATTTTTTGCAACCATTGTTTGCATTTTTACTGTACTTTGTTTTATTGGATGTTATCTGATTCGATGGATAAACGTATTTGACATGTACAATTTGTCAAATAGCGTAACAGATTAGGTATTATATTTAATGAATTATTTTCAATTAGCTTTTCCAATTATAAAGTTGATACTATCTGACATTAATATGAAAGACTATACATTTATTAATTTTAAAGTTGCAGATGAACTTGTTGCATTGTTTAACTTAATTATCATATTACAATTAATACAGTTCATTATGTTTTAAATCACTTGAAGAATTGACAAATATTCAAACCCATTGCCAGAACAGACGTTTGTGAAAATATTGTAGTAACGGTTGAAAGTATTTGTTAAAATGATTTATATGATAATACCTATGATTTTATATAGCTTTCCATCAATGATACTTGGGTTTAATATAACCGGAGGAAACTTTCAGACAAACAGGCATATGGACTCCCATGTTATAATTGCAAAAGACAAAATTGGACCTAAAATGTGCGTCAAAGATTGCATTGCATACAAAGGTTGTAATGGTGTAAATTACATACGAGACGGAGTTACTTGTGAGATGCTGTCTATCTCCTACCCTGATGATAAACTCTTATACAGGAATGGAGAATATTTTACAAATATTTCCGGGTGGACGCAGGTAACTTTCAAATGTTTTGCTACAACTTATTATCTGAAAAATCATTTGATTTTGCTTTACCCCTGTTTTAGATACGTCAATGTTTGCGGTAGTTATTTTGTATAATTTGCAATGACTTTGAAAATAACACATTATCTTACTTTATACATGTAAAACTATAAAAACAAAAGTACCGAACTCCGATGAAAATTCTTAACTTACATTATCGAAGCAAATGGCAAAATCAAAAGCTCAACACACATTCAACGAATGGATATCAACTGTCATATTCTTGCAATAAGCAGTTGGAACTTTTTGGATAAAAATTTGAATCTAATTTCTAAATTTTAGATAAGTGTGTGTTAATTCAAAATAATTTAAAACAGTTTGCCTTATCAAAATATTCAGTTGCATATATCTGTATCTTTTTTTAAAACCGAAATGTAATTCATTCAAAGCAAGGTATAATTATACATTGTACTATCTAATGAACTACAACAATGATTTGTATTGCTCATATAATAGTAATAAAGACCCCCAAAAAGGTCACTAGAATGGACAAAATGAAATAGCAGTTAACATGGAATATCTTTAAAACAAATACCTTTGCGATGTTTAAAATTGTATTTCTTCGACAGGAGGTAAATCGTTGCTATCCAAACCCATGTCAAGAAAACACGTACTGTGTAGAAGCTTCATACAACCAGTATGTGTGTGTTACATTTGGTAAGATATTTGCAAACTAAACATACTTGTGTTAACCAACGACAAATCATAATGTTGTCAAACTCTGTGGTGTATGCTAGGAAATATCTAATTTGACAAACAAATTTATTTGTTGACAATGAACTTTCTGTACTGTGACTGAAATGATATTAGTAAAAACAAAAACTAATCATATATAGATATAAGAAGATGTGATATGAGTGCCAATGAGACAACTCTTCATCCAAGTCACAATTTGTAAAAGTAAACGGTTATAGGTCAAAGTGCGGTCTTCAACACGGAGCATTGACTCACACCGAACAGCAAGCTATAAAGCGCCCCAAAATTGACAAGTGTTAAACCACTCAAACGGGAAAACCAACTATTGAACATCAGATTCCTGACTTAGATGAAGTGTTCACTGAAAGAGCAAAATGAACAGAAACGATGCCGTGCGACGTCATAAAAACGTCATCTTTTTAAAATAAGCAAATACAATGCGTTACAAGTATCCATTTCTTAAAAAAAATAAGAGTAAGCATGGACTTATATCCAATTGTTCAAAACATTTGATGAAATTAAATAAAAGGCTCTGTTATTTGACTCTTGACAATGTTAATGTTAGCATGGATCCAATTTGGGTACAGTTAACTCCTCATTACAGAATCATTGATGGTTTAGAGGTCAGTTCAGGCCAATTTTTCTATGATTCCATATGGATTCAAATTTAGATTGGTGAAACCATATAGTAAATAATGATACATCTACAAAATATTCACAGCATAAAAACTTTTGTCTCAAGCATAATTAAACGCAGGTTAAAAAACTGTCAAAATATGTGCAATTTGGGTACTCTCGCGTTAGATAACAAAACAATTATTTAATCTGTGCATTTATCGATTGCATCCTTCTTCATAATAGCAGATTTATATTCCTGTATTTTCATGGTTCCTTGTTAGATTATGTCCTCTCACTAAAGTAAATAATAAAAATATAACTGCTAATATGTTGATTCATTTGTCAAATTGAACAATAAATCAAGGCTGCAACCGATTCCATCAAATTTCTTCGTTTTTCAATAATCAATCCAATTTTTTCTTTCAATTTCAAATGTGTGTAGTCTTTTATTGATATGTTTAGATGTACCATGCGACTCTACCCCATGTTTAAACTCTGGAACATGCCGTAATGGAGTGAATAGATACACATGCACATGTCCAAGTGGGTACTATGGAACAATCTGTCAATGTAAGTACTCTGTATACAAATTCATATATGACTAAATACTGCATGGAACATGTTTTATAATACAAGGAACAATGTCATTGTATCTGTGTCTGAGGAGAGGGGGTAGGGTTAGGGGTCGTAAGTATTTCAGGTATAGCTATGTATCCGAATAGTGGACTATTTAGTAATGGATTTTTTTTTTTTTAAAACCAAAAAAAACACATCATACTAGTGTCCAGATGGACCTACCAAACAAACAATTTATACGATATTAGTGTAGGTTATAACAGTGTGCAAACTTGTATCTATTGCAAATCACATAATTGTGGTCGAAAGTACAATTTTTGGACTAGGTCAGGTTTAAGAATTTGTGTTAGATGTTCGGACTCCTTGGCTTGTACTACGATACAGGGTAAAATATTTTGCCCTCTTAAACCCATTTTACAAAAATTTAATCAAATTCTAAATAAAGAAGAAGCCAAAATAATATCAATGCAAATATAGGTAAAGTGCGAGTCAGCCTCTTCTCGCCATTTACAAAAATAACTAATATCTCAAAAAGGGCGTCATAACCTATAAATAATTTTAGCTTATCTTTTTTCTTAACTTATGCTCTTCTGACTTATAGTATTAATTTTAAATTTTAGATTTTTCGACACGGTATATAAACTTTTTGAAAATATAAGCATCTTCAATAGATTTTCAGACACACTGTGTAATGAAAAATCGTTAAAATACCGTTTCTCACTAATATCTGGATCATCATAGAACGTCTGGGTTGTTGACTTACTGAATGAATGAATTAATGAACGAGTTTATATGCAAAAAGCATAAACATGCTATGGCAATCAAAACATATATTACATATATAAAACAATGATAAATAGCAGAGAACACGCATGATACATTGTTAAGTAATTATTTGACATTTTATTTTCCATGCTTCCTTTAGATAATAACACAATTTTATAGTCAGAATTTAATAGGCAGCTTTTAACAAATGATCTAGTTTATAAATACTTTGCCAAAAGCCATTACCGGTCTGTATATAGGACAGACTAAAATAAAATGATATTCGTCTTCAACAACGTTCATGTTATAACAAAGACATAACCGTAATACTCTTGGAGTATTGGTATATTTACCGACTTCGATATTTAATTGAAGTGTCCCACTACGTAGTTTATTGCTCTATCTTAATAAATAATTACTTTAGATGTATGTTTCATTATAATACGTTATTCTGATTGGCTAACTGCACATCACGTGTTATTCCTTAAGCAGTTGCATTACACAATAAAACTTTTCATTCATGATGACACGAGGTCCCATAATAAAGTGCACAGGTAAATTAAATGAAAAACTTGATGTAAATCGTGTTTTCATGATACTAGCTAAACAATGTAATTATAAGTATTCACTGGGGTAAAGCTGATGACCGTAACTGCATTCACGGTCATCCCAAGATGTCGGATGAAAATTAGGTCAGTTTCTGTATTGTCTGTTAAAGTGTTTCTATATCATTTTCTTTACAAATCATACATTGAAACGATGAAAATTAATAAAAGAATCACTCGGAAATCACTAATTACTTCCGAGAAATGTGCATGAAACGGGAATTTCGATTTGAAAAAATCGTGAAGATGACCGTAAAGCATAATCAAAATATTTTCAAGATGACCGTAACATATAACAAGGATGACCGTGATTGGTAAAAGATGACCGTAACTTGTAAAGGATGACCGTAATTTGTAAAGACTGACTGTAATTTATATAGGACGACCGTAACTTTTATAGGATGACCGTCAATTTTAAGAAATATCCGTATTTGTATTGAAAGCTTTTTGTTGAGTTTGTCGATCTCAATAGGGGCTCGGTTGGCGGATATAAATATGTTTAATAAATTTCTTTTATTAAACTATAATATAATTGGCCGTATTTGGGATTTATGACAATGATAGTAAATTGCATATTTCTCGTAAACAATGAAATATTTATTGATAACGACGTTAAAATTTTAACACAAATTGACAGCGATACGACGAAAATTTGCAGAAACATGAATGTGTCCCTGGTACACGGATGCCTCATCTACACTATCATTTTCTATGTATAGTGGACTATGAAAATGGGATAAAACTGTTATTTGGCATTAGAATTAAAAAGATCATACCATAGGGAAAATGTGTACTAAGTTTCAAGTTGATTTAACTTGAAGCTGGACAAACGGACAAACAAATAGGCGAACTGACGAACGTACGCACATATAATAATGTAATAATACATAAGGATATTCGGTTATCGAGCCCATGTGTATGGTTCCAGGGCAAGCAGATCAAAATCTTAATTTGTCTTGAAATATGCAGGCGGAAACACTCTTGAAATAAAAGAAAAGAATAGAAGCTCTTTGTTAGAGAAGGCGATAAATGTTTACTGTAATGTTAACTGTAGTTAAATTTTTTAAAAGTTAATAGAAACAAATACAACGACAATTTTCTTCTCAATTACGAAGTGTTTTATTTTAAAAACACCATTTGCATAAGTTTTTAAATCTTTTAGTTCAGAAATTTTCGTGTCTGCCCTTCCATTATGTGAATCAAGAAAATATTCCCAAAAATAGGTAACGATTGTATCGAAAAGAGAAAATCGAGTGCACCTTTTTATGTTGGGGCATGTTTGAGGTGTATATTTTGTCTTTAAAACGTAAAAAGCAAGAGTATTTGATATAGCATCTCGCTTCAGATTCTATCATTTATATATCAAAGCTACAGGTTGACTTTATAACGTAAAAAATGACAAAAGATGAAAATTGAATATATTGGTCAAGTGAAATACCTATCTAATGAATCACAAAAACAGTAGGTGTGTTCGAATAGCTATTTTTTTTCTAAAAGTTCTTGACGACAGTCTTTTAATTTGGATGATTAAAATGAATATCTTCGAAAAAATATGATTTTCTTGTGTGTGATAACTAGGGTTTATAATCTTCAACCACTGAAAATATTTAGTCTGCCCTTCCACGAAATATTTAATAAGATTTTTTTTTAAATGCTTAAGAATTTTCGAGAATTCCACCTGACATCCGATCAGACAATATTTTTAAGTACAGACAAGATCATTAACTAATGCTCAATTGCTAGTAGATACATTTGTCTTTTAAAATACAACTGACATATAACGGATCATAATGGTGCTATGTGGATTAATTTGTCAGTTTTCAAGAGCAAAATTGGCAGAGCGTCATCCCTACAATGGCTTCCATTTCTACGGTTGTGAGCATGAACTGGCGTAATGGGAAGATAATTTTGACGAAGTATAATCCTGACTGTATGAATAACATTTCTGTATATATACAAATTGACAACGTTCCGCCTTGTGATACGCTATTCGTACAAAACTATTTTAAGGATCTACTTTGCTGGAGCTCACCTTCACTAGTCGTATGATATTTTCAAAATGTTTTCTGTGATTTTATTTGCACGACAAAATGGAAGACGATATCATATTAATGTGTGTACATGCATTGGCATTTTTAAAAATGTGTATTCATTATAATGCATTAAAAGGAATCCCAGAAATAAAAAAAAATCTTTTGTCGTGCAGTTGGAGGATGTGCACCGCATTTTTTTCATTATACTTGTAAGGTGTCATTTTATCGCGCTTTTGTAGCATGTTTTCCCTACTTGTTTATTTGTATGTGTTTTTGCAAATTCATTTTTAAAATTAAACCCTCTAGCGTAAAAAAGATACATATGGTAAACTTTGCAATTTGAAGCACGTCTTATTTTCTTCTACCTATAGGATAATACTCTCATATTAATATGTTTATACCAACACGATTTATCATTTGATACAAAAAGGTAGTTATATAAATACGGATATTTCTTAGAATTGAGGGTCATCCTTTAAAAGTTACGGTCATCATTTACAAATTACGGTCATCTTAAAACCAATTACGGTCACCCTTGTTATCATCTCGATTGTGATTTACGGTCATCTTCACGATTTTTTCAAATCGAAATTCCCGTTTCATGCACATTTCTCGGAAGTAATTAGTGATTTACGAGTGATTCTTTTATTAATTTTCATCGTTTCAATGTATGATTTGTAAAAAAAAATGATCTAGAAACACTTAAACAGACAATACAGAAACTGACCTAATTTTTCATCCGACATCTTGGGATGACCGTGAATGCAGTTACGGTCATCAGCTTTACCCCAGTGAGTATTGAATGCTTCTTTTTGTAACTTCATTGGGTTGTAAAAGCGTTGACCGTGCGCACATTTTTAGAATGAAGCGCTTCCGCGTTTCATACAAAATGTACTTCGGTCAACGCTTTACACCCCAATAAAGTTACAAAAAGAAGCATTCAATTCTTAATTGCAATGAATCGTGTGAATTAGCAATTAAAGGATTATCTTCCAATGAATAATAGTTTTCTTACTAATTGATTGATGCATAAAAAATGTTTAATTTGTCTCTAACAAAACATCACTCCACCCAATGATATGATCCTGAATATTCAAGTATCCAGTTAATCAAAACTCCCTGAAACATCATGATTGTATTTAACGAACCACTCGTTTACGTGCATAATTTACTTTGACAAATTGCTGTTTACAAATTTTAATGAGTTTCATCGTACAAATTACTTAGGTCTTTATGAAATATAACCAAGGATTTGATTAGTTTAAACATATTTTATTGTTCAGAAATGAGAAATAGATTAGAAACAAGTTTTTCAATTTAGTAACGTCTTCTCTAAATTACTTGCTGTAGAATATGAATAATCGAT
Organism: Mytilus edulis; assembly: GCF_963676685.1. NCBI lineage: Eukaryota > Metazoa > Mollusca > Bivalvia > Mytilida > Mytilidae > Mytilus > Mytilus edulis. The sequence continues at coordinate 83,055,822 of NC_092345.1, read as the reverse complement.
ATCACGACAACAATCCAGCGAGACAGCACGACAACGACATAGTACAAAACAAATTCATCTTCTTATATTTCCATAAAAAATACTTCAAAAAATGCATGTGATATTCAATTTTGTTTCTAAATGATATCGAAATGCATCATTACTCTGAAGTTTCAATGTGACAAATAACAACAAGTACATTGGATATTGTATTAGATCCTAATTGTAAAACGCACTAAAATGGCCGATATTGTCCAAAAAGTAATCGTTGACAAGGTTTTTCCTAAGCTTTTACTCTCAGTTTTTTGCAAGTTCATTTGTCTTGTGAAATAAGCAAACTGCTTTGTTGGATCAAATTAAGTTATTTGATGTTTATTATAATTTTAAAATAAATTTATTAAAATTTATGGGATAAATATAATTTGCGTAAAAAAAAGGGGGGGACTAATTTTTCACATTATTATTTATTTTCAAACTCTCCCTTCTCTTAGTGAAATTTACTTTAATGTTTTATGTATCATACTCATTACATTGAGCTAAGAGAATATTTTATTCATTGATCGTACTATTCAATGACCAAAGATCAAGTATATTTTTTCATTTAGTTTATCTTTAGTCCTTTTATTTTTCTAGCTACACCTTGCACCAGTATACAATGTAGCAATGGCGGATACTGTGTTATATCTGGCTCCAGTTGGTACTGTTCCTGTCCGTCTGGTTACTACGGAACATACTGTCAGTGTTAGTATAAAGTTTTTACATATATTCTTTATCCACAACAGTAATAAGGCTCAAAGGTATAAAGTACAATAAATATAACATTAAATATAGTAAGCATCCAATAGTACTATAATATCATTCATTAACATACATTTCATATAATTTAAAACAACTCTAGGAGCATGATATTAAATAACACAGTTTAACCATATCTTAATTGATGTATGATATACATATTCAAAGATTACGATTTTTTCGGCAATACATACATACTTCCCAACATTTTTAATTTTTTTATATTACGAACAGATAAATAAAGTCAACAGTAGTATACCGCTGTTCGAAATTCATAAATCGATTGAGGAAAAAACAAACCCGGGTTACAAGCTAAAAATGAGGGAAACATATCAAATATAAGAGGAGAATAACGACATAACAGAAACACAACAAATAAATGCAACACACACAGAAACGAACTATAATATAACAATTGCCATTTACCTGTCTTAGTATGGGAAATTTTAAGAAAAAATGATGGGTTAAATCTAGTTGCGTGGCTAGCCAAACCTCGCACTTATGGCAATGTTAAATATAATACTAAATGACACCATTACATGACAGGAATACAGTGCAAATAAATGCAAGAACATTCAGGAGGATTACGCAAATAAACAATACAATATAGTGCATTTCGGCTACGAAACAACAGAAACACTAAAGTGAACAAAAACTAACGACAATGCAACACACACAGAAATGAACTATACGATAACAATTGCCATTTTCCTGACTTGGTACAGGATTTTTTTTTAGAAAAATGGTGGGTTGAACCTAATTTCGTGGTTAGCCAAACCTCCCGCTTTTATGGCAAATATAACATTAAAATGACAACATTACATGACAGGACTACAATACAAATAAATGGGAAAACATACAGGACAGAAAAAAACAAAAATTATAGCTATTAAAATGTACCAGGCTTATAATATAATACGTCAGACGCGCGTTACGTCTACATAAGACTCATCAGTGACGCTCAGATAAAAATAAAGTTGAAATACTGATGGATTTCTCCAATAAGAAGGATTAATATACTTGATACGAATATCTGTGTATCCCATACATGTCAAAATTAAAAAAAAAAGGTAACAATTTTATAAGTTAAGATAATGATGGATTTCTCCAATAATAAGGTTTGATATACTTAATACGAATATCTTTGTATCCAATACATTCCAAAATAAAATGAAATTAATGTTCTGCAGAATTACATATTCTATCGCTTCTATTTAAAAACCTTCCAGTTTCAATGTTTAAGTTATGTGCATGTACACGGTACTTGCTTATTAATGGTTTATATCTTAAAAATAATAACAGGTCTACTAAGATAAAACTGCAAAACATGACTGTCATATACGTACTTGTAAAAGAGACGTTTAGCAGACTCATAAAAATGGCATTGCTTCGGATATAAATCTATTAGTAACACGCTGTTGGAAATCAGCTGTAAAATACAATTTACATTGAAAACAGTTTGTGTAAGCCATACATGACTTAATTCATAATAACATAATAAATCTTTTATTTTAAATGACGAATTCAATTTAGTTTTACTTTTTACATTGTTAGCTCCAGCATTTCTGCGTAACAATTGTTCAGAATACAATTGACAGGTTTTAACAATTTACACCAATATTCCGCAATTTTATAGGACCTATGTACATACAATGGGACGTTACCTAGTTCGAAATACACCATGTAATTTGTAGCATTCTTGTTTTCTATCAAAATCTTCTATAAAAAATATAAGTAAGAGTTCCAATTTCAATTGCTTAATGATATCCACAATCGTTGATATCATAATTCACTATGCTTGAAACATATGTATCAAATAAAGAACGCAGTGTCTCTTTATTCTTAAATTTTACTAAATTCTGTGAAAATAACTTTTTCTACCTTGATTTGACAACATTTTCTGAGTATAAGCAAAAGAACCATTATAATTTAACAGCGTACCTCGATATATGAATTCATTAAATGACTCATTATACTCCTCATTAATGAATTATTTTTCTTCTTGTTTGATAACACCTCTGTTTCTAGAAGCAATAATCTTAGTTTTTTGCATATTCATATGCAACTTATACCCTTCAGAACATATTTGAACAACATCTATAATAGTTTTAAAGATCATGTATATTTTTCGCTGAAAATTACGGTATTGTCAGCATACATTAATAAATTAAGATTTAGCATTCTCATGTCACTTGATAGAAAACCCTGTTTTATCAATTTTTGTTTCAGTGTCATAGACATAAAAAGTATATAAAGCAGGTGATAAAGAATCTCCTTGTATAAGACCAATGTAACAGTTACAAAACTGAAGACAAATTTCCCTCATGTTAAACACATGATTTCAAGTTAGAATATATTGGTTTTATTATATTTAACTAAAGTAAAATCACAAAAATACTGAACTCCGATGACAAATCAAAACAGAAAGCCCTTAATCAAACGACAAAACCAAAAGCTCAAACATATCAACTGTCATATAACTGACTTGTCACAGGCATTTTCTTATGTAAAAAAGGTGGATAAAATCTGGTTTACTGCTAGCTAAACCTCTTAATTGTATGACAGTCGCTTCAAAGTCCTCTATATTGTCACTGATGTATTAACAAAACAAACAGACACAACAGACAAATACTCCCAAAGCAGGGACATATCAGTCAATATTGTATTGTAATCTTAACCACCACAAAAACTAACAAAGATGCAATAAAGAAGGACAAAAGGGCATATAGACAAAGCACACAAGCAAAAAAAAAACAACAAAGATGCAAACATTTACCATTGTAATATTACAATTCAGTGATGTATAAGTACAGAGCAACGTCATATGTATCAAAGAAACACAAAAAGTCACATAGACAAAGCACATTAGAAAAAATGAAAACAGGAATAAAAATTATCATAGAACAATAACACAATGACGGGGTGTTTAAGTACAGAGTCACGTCAAATGGATATCACCAAAAACAGACTAACAGTTAAAGTAACATTCATAAAGACAAACAAAAGAATACTATAACACGTTATTAAGATAATAATCAAACTCAATATCCAAAATCTATACATCAAGACCATCGTGTATTATTTGATACGGAATATTTATCCACAAAGTCAAGGTTCCTAAAGATATTTTTTTTTTAAAAGGACGAGAAGTTCTTTGTCATACCAGCTCTTTAATACCGAATAAGCTGGGGAATGTATGTCCTATATGCAGGTGAAGTTGGTATATTGCTACTAAGCACGTGTTACTAAGGTGATGAACATCGGTAATTTCAAAATTAAAGTCGTCTCGTTTGTCATAGATTCTGGTACTGAGGTGACCGTGTATGTAAATATTGCATCATGAGTTCCGTGGCCAGGTATTAACCAGAACTGTGTGTATGAGACAATACAGTGTTCATCGCTCTATTTTAGCAATCTAAGTTGATAGTAGCTGTAAAAAGATTTCCTTTATGAGACACTAATGATTTCCAGGATCATTTACCGGAACTTATTTTTGATAAAGGCACTATCATACTTTTCACCCAAAGTTTTTGGAAAAATCCAGTGTACACAATTACAATAAAAAGTTAACACAGTAAAGGTAATAATACTGGCTTGCTTTCAATATTTTATTGTTTCAATATAGTCCCTTTACTTGTCCTTCTTGAGATTTATTCTTGAATAATTTTCTTATGCCTTCTTTAAAGGAGGGACGAAAGATACCAGAGGGACAGTCAAACTCAAAAATCGAAAATAAACTGACAACGCTATGGCTTAAAAAGAAAAGGACAAACAAACAAACAAACAATAGTACACATGACACAACATAGAAAACTAAAGAATAAACAACACGAACCCCACCATAAACTAGGGGTGATCTCAGGTGCTCCGTAAGGGTAAGCAGATCCTGCTCCAAATGTGGCACCCGTCGTGTTGCTTATGAGATAACAGATCCGGTAAATAGTCTAATTCGGTAGGTCACATTTATGAAAGGGAAGGGGATTGTAGTTACGACGTAAGAAACATATCCGATATCATTTGTGAAATGGTCATTCCATAACTGTCAACCAACTGAAGATGGCGTCCGTAAAATTTACGAAGATATGATTTCAACTTCACCATTTGGAACTCTTGATTTATTAGCTTCCTTGTGAGCAACAACCCTCTATCAAGAAAATCATGATAGGAAATGCAGGCACGGGAATATCGTATCAATTGGGAATTATATACACAGTATGCAGGTGCTGCTGGAATATTGCTACTTAGAAATGGAAAGTTCACAATTGGAAAGATGAAATCATCTCTTTTGTCGTAAAGTTAGTTTTCTGTTTTATTCTTCAAATAAACACGAATTACCGGCCTTTTCCTGATCCTCAGTACTAGTATCATTGGGTACTTAGACACCTTATTTGTAAAGTGATCACAAAATTGTTCTATTGAAATGTTACTTGAAACTGTTTTGTTTTGCGATTTTTAAATATTCGGAAAAAAACGTTTCGAATTCGATTTTCTCATTGACTTTAACATGTTTCCTTGTTTGCTACTATTATATCGCTTCTGTTTATTCTCCATAATGTTGTATTTTTTGTTTATCTATGTTCAGTTTCAGTCTATTTTTCTTAGAGTGATTTATGTTCAGCTGCATAAGTGCATGCCTAAATAGATATAGGAAGATTCTTTTACAGTAATTTGCAATCCTCTGTTATCCATGATTTGTCTCGTTTAAAGTCAGAATTTATTCTCGGTTTACGAACAGTTTAATTATCACAGTGTTCTACTTCTTTATGTGTATAATCTTTTTTAAAATATTTGTCAGAATAACATTCATTTCATTCACATCGTTATAAAAAATCATCAGCAACTACAGTAATACTTTTTAGCAGTTCTTCGAATTTATGTGCGTTATGATTAAAATATTCTCTCACTTCATCCCTTCGTTCCATCGTATCGTATTATATTTTATTGTTGTATATGAACATACAGTTTGCTGTCATAAAACTTTTAATCCAATGTCTACAAATATAATGGATCATGACATACTGAAGTTGTAAAATTCCCTAACAATTGAAAAAGAGTTACGAGATAACAGTATGTTATTTATAACACTACAACCATTTTTTAATTTGAAATGTATACCGTGTTCTCTTGTTACACGGTTACACTCCCCGTTGTACCCGTTCCTACCCCGTTACTTTGTTCACTTTGATTCTGTTGGTTGCCATGTCAGTATTAGATTTTTTTTTCATTTATAGCTAAAAATAAATTGTCTCAAACTTTTATTTCTAGACTAGCTTGTCTACCGATTAGGTTGTTTCAATGATTTTTGTTAGCTTGTCAAGTCTACTTTTTAATGCTTTGTGCTCATCGTGCAAATTTTACAAATACTGTGCACATTGTCTTAGTACACCAATTCTTTCTTTACGAGGTGCAACTTTTACATCAACAGTTACGAATTTCGTATTAAAGGTGCTTATTCGTTTTACACTTCAAGTCTATTTTATAATTTGTGCAACAAAAATTCAAATCCAGGCGTGACTAGTGGGAGAGTAAGGTGGAGTTAGAAGGTATGTGATTGCGGGTATCGGTGGCATTGTTGAAACGGCTTGTACGAAATAGCTGTACTGGATTGATGTTGTGTACTTGTGTATTGACATCCTTGGTTAATCGATTGATTCATGATGAGCTGATTATTAATGCTAAGTTGTGAATTGTTATTTTCGTTTAAACATAACAGTGCTTCATTAATTGTATTAGATAACAGTACTTTTAACTCGTTGTTGTGGTGACATTTTTCTTTGTTTGAAAAGGCGGATGAACTCTACTGATCTGAAGAAGAACTTACAGAGGACATATTTTGTCTATTTCTTTTATTTGATTGACCTGTTTTACTTCTCGTCATTACTCGGCATTACTCTACTGATAAATCTAAGTCGAAATCTTTGTAATTGATAGTTAACGCCAAATGTATTCTCTTGTAAGGTACTTGTAATGTACTTTATTATTTTATTATCATACTCCTTACGATGAGTTAAGAGAATATTTTAATCATTGATCGTTAACCTACTCTTCAATAACTAAAGTCCATGTACTTTTTTTTTAATTTAATCTATCTTGCGTCATTTCATATTCTAGACACACCTTGCACTAATAAACAATGTAACAATGGTGGAGCCTGTGTAATATCCGGCTCTAGTTGGTACTGTTCCTGTCCGTCCGGTTACTACGGAACATACTGTCAGTGTAGGTATACATTGAAATTTTGCACTGCCCTTTATTCTGACGCATGCTCATGTATACATTATCATTAGTTTTTATAGGTTACTAGTGTATTGATTTGTAATATAAAAAAATCATCAACATGTGATGAGGAAATGTCTCCAATAGTTATTATTATTATTATTAGGTGTTTCCACTCCACTTTTCTGTGGAAAGACCTATTGTATTTCTTCTGATTACTGTTTTTCTCCTTCACCCAATTTTTTTCCTATTATAGTATATAGTGGTTTCGTAAGATGACGCTTATATATTTTGCATATGATATCGAACAGTTATTGCGCTTTCTTATTTGACCCAACTTATTCGAAGACTTTTAATTGTAAGAGTTATTTACCCCCCAAACACTGTTTGTGTTAATCGTGCTTCTCTTCTCATCTCTTGATTATTATAATAATAGAATTATTGTTATGCAGTTTTATCTTTACATATATTTTCTTTCTTTTTCTGTTTACTTTATTATTCATCAATTGGAAAACTCTTAGGACAGCTTATGGGACATCATAGATATGAGAAAATGTGGTATCAGTGCCAATGAGACAACTCTCCATCCAAGTAACAATCTATACAAGTAAACCATTATAGGTCAAGGTACGGCCTTCAACACGGAGCCTTGGCTCACACCGAACAGCAAGCTATAAAGGGTCTCAAAAATTACTAGTGTAAAACTATTCAAACGGGAAAACCAACTGTATAATCTATATTAAAACGAGAAACAAGAAACACGTATGAACTACATAAACAGACGACAACTACTACATCATACCTAAAACAATTCTGGGGTAGTTTGTATCCTTGTCCTTTAATCTCTGATGGACATTTCTATCATTGATAATGATACCATATGTCTGAATTTTCGAGCTAAGATAGTTTCTTTGTTTATTCTCTGACATGTCGTGAACTATAGAATTTATAACAGTTTCGGCTCAGTCATGGTTACCGTCATTATATATCACCAATATATATTAATGACCTGCTGCCATTTATGCAAGAGCCGTTTGGTATTCACTGTATTAGCACGTAAATGTATTCATTACCCCCTTCAAAACTTCATTTTTTGGGTACAATTTATGTTTGGAAACCACTAATTCAAATCCTCTTTCAACATCAATACAAATTATAGCTATCATCTTGGATATTGCGAGACACATACTTTTCAAACCAGTTCGTATTGGAAAAGATTAAAAAGAGAAAAGATCTTTTCGAAATATTTCCTTTACCAACAAAGGTCTCGATGCCATCAATTTGGGAAATATCCTTCATCATAAATCAGTTCACTCTAAAATACCTCCCTATTTTCATGATCAGTCTATATCTATCATTTCTTGTACCAATACTAAACCAATCTCAACTAAAAATTTCAATTGCAAACACATGTTGCGGGATTTCAATATTGACTACTTCAAAACTAAACCTTCTGATTGTGCTGTGCTTGTACCCTATTCATCTATAATCCGACTAGTAATGTTATAACCGGTGACCTTAACTATATCTCTTCCAAAAGACCAAAATATCGAATAAAAAAATCCATCAATTGAAACCACAACTTCAATATACTGATGGATTCAGTCGAGGATTATGACAGGTTAACCGCGGGAGAAGAAACAAAGTTACTCTTTTCAAACGGATAAAAGCTGTCAGGTCGTTGAAACAATTTAAAAAAATGATATGAGTCTTTGAATACCCATGCTTCATCAGACTTTAAAACACAAATATTCCAATAAAAACTGTCCTTCCTCCATGACAAATAATTTGTTGTCCCGCAAATAAAATCCCTTAAAGCAACATCGTTTGTGTGTGTAAATCACTTTATATAAAATGCTTTATAAACGACTAAGTTACTAATAATTCACTTAGAAATCTAACCATTGGTGGCCTTCGGCTGTTGTCGTTTGTTGTCGCTTTGACACATTCCCAATTTCCTTTCTCAATTTTATATACCCCTACCACATTTACCGAGGAGGAAATCCTGGTTAATCATAGGTCTGTTCTATGTAGCATTTATATTTCAACCAAAGATGGATCTTTCGTTACTGTATTGGATACTTAAACTACATGAGTGTCCCTACATCGCTGGGTCTTCCAAGTGTTCCTCGAAACCTTTTTTTTTAAATTCGTAACATCATTTTTAGTTGCATCCAGATTTGGATACTAAAAAATTCCAAAGCTCAGTTTTAGTTTGTTACCTCGATTTTGTTTTTTGTCCATGGATTTATGAGTTTGAACATCGGTATACTACTGTTGCCTTTATTAGAGTACACACAATCTAAGACTCTTTCATCTTGCAACAGTATTAAATCATTTGACACAATTATTCCCCATTACAAAGTTAAAGACGAATTGAATGAGTTGGACCTGCTATGTTTCTATGTTTCAATATAACGACGAAGAAACAATTCTACTGTCTTAGGGTGGGGATAAATCGTACTTAGAAAAAAAAACTCAAACAAAAAAACCTCTGGAATTGATATTATCAAAAAAATCAACAAACAACAATCCCATGTGAACCAACTCCTCTTCTTTTCACTTGTTCCTTTATTAGATGAGACTAAATTCATGGAGTATCTTCTTCTTAGATAGAAAATATGCAATATCCTTGAACTTTATGTCACGCTATTTAGATGATGTTTTCTTACTAAATAATTAAAAATTTGATGACTATGTTTAACGTATTTATTCAATAAAACTTTAGATAAAATTGAAAACACAACTTTACGACATAAGAGATGATTGCAGCTTCCAGATTGCGAAATTCCCATTTCTATGTAACAACATACCAGCATAGCTTGCATATCCAGATATCCCAGTTGCAACGATATTCTAGGGCAAGTATTTCTTATCATGATTTTCATGATAATGGCGTGCTACTTACAAGGAAGCTAAAGAGTTCCAAGTGGTGAAATCACCCATCGTATATTTTATTGACGTCATCATCAATCGGTTGACCGTTATTGAATACATTTTTACAGACGACGACGGATATTTTCTTATTGTCGTAACCAAAATTCCCTCCTTTTTTCCCCGAATGTGGCCTACCATATCGGACTGGTTAGTGGCTTTGTACTTACATGAACAACACGGCGATTTTAAAAAGTATTGCAGGATCTGCTTACTCTTCCGGAGCATATGCGATCTTCCCCAGTCTTGATTACAATAATTTGTGTATTACTGTTTTTATGTTTTTGCCATGGCAATTGCAATTTGAATTTCCTTTTGTTAACTTTAGCTTCTATTATTTGTCCGCATATTATCCAAAATGACATAAACGCTGGATGAATTCCTCTAGAGGAAATTGACCGAAAGAGGACAATGTTATTATTTGAGTTAGATATGCACCTTATTACCTTTTGTCATTATTTGGTGACCGTCGTTTAAAACTGTCAGACGACTTCTTCAGGGAATAATCGGTCCTTAGATGACGAATTTTACAAATGATGTATATTCCTTTTATTCTCAAATTTGGATAGAAACTTTACATAGCAAAAATAATCTGCAACATATAATAAACAGCTGCGCCATGAGCGCATGATACGCCCGACGTCTTATGTGGAAGTTTTATGCAATAATCATAAATAGTTTCTGCGAAAGTTTTAAGCAATAACCAAATATTGTTTTTGAGACACGGCGGGACATGTAAAACCCTGGTTGTTTTTCGAAAAACTAAACATCACTAAAATAAAATTTTGAATCAAAACCAAAAAGTATACAGATCTTTAGATTAATATAACAAAGAAGTGTGTAAAGTTTTAAGCAATAATCATAAATTATTTTTAAGATACGGCACAACATGTAAAAGAAAACCTCCCCTGTTTAACAAAAAACTCAATAACTCCAAAATAAAGTTTTGAATCATCAACAAAAAGTATACAGATCTTTAGATTAATATAACAAAGAAGTGTGTAAAGTTTTAAGCAATAGTCATAAATTGTTTTTGAGATACGGCACAACATGTAAAAAAAAACCTCCCCCTTTTTTTACAAAATACTCAATAACTCAAAAATGAAATTTTGAATCATCACCAAAAAGTATACAGATCTTAAGATTAATTAAACAAAGACATGTGTAAAGCAATAATCATAAATCGTTTATGAGATATGATGCGACATGTAAAAAAACCCTCCCCCTTTTATTACAAAATACTCAATAACTCAAAAATAAAATTTTGAATCATCACCAAAAAGTATACAGATATAAAGATTAATATAACTAAAAAGTGTTTAAAGTTTTAAGCCATAATCAAGAATCGTTTTTGAGATACGGTGCGACATGTGAAAAAACACACCCCTGTTTTAGTTACAAAGTGCCGTAACTCAAAAAGTTTTAATCTTATTTTCACCAAAAAGTATACAGATCATTTGACCATCATAAGAAACAACTATGTTAAGTTTCATGAAATTTGGATAAGTCGTTCTCAAGTTACGGTGCGACATGTTTACGCCGGACAGACAGACGGACAGACGGACAGACAGACGGACGGACACCGGACATTTGTATACCATAATACGTCCCGTCAAAATTTTGACGGGCGTATAAAAATTAGTTTTTTTGCTTAAATAAGCAGAAATTATCAGTAAGACAATACCTACGAATTATCGAAATAGAAAGTGGACTGCTATTGAAGTTGTTGCTCATTCAAGATTATTTTTTTACCCAAGTTTAGTGTTTCTGTCCTCTATCTTGAAAACTATAATATATAGATAGATATTTTAAATAGTGACACCATGGTTAAAATCGTCAGATAACTCTTATTGGAGTTCTTCCTTTTACATGACAATTTTTACCATTTTTAGGTTTTTTAGCCTACTATCTTTACAACTATTTGTTTTTTTTAGTAATAACTGAAGATGATAAAGAAAAGGAAAAATAACAAAAATGCCGAAATCAAAGGAACATTCAAAATGGGAAGTCCCTTAACAAATGGCAATATCAAAAGCTAAAACACACCAAACGAATAGAAAACAACTGTCATATTTCGGACTTGGTACAGGCACTTCCTTATGCAGAAAATGGTGGATTAAACCTGGTTTTATTTATAGATAGCTAAACATCTCACTTATATGACAGTTTCATAAAATTCCATTAAATTGACAATCATGTGCAAGTAAAATAAATAGATATAATAGGTAAAAATGTAAAAGTTGGGGTAAAGTAGTCAACATTGTGTTCCTTTCTTAATCACTTTAAACATATGTCAAAGAAAAACAAAATGATATTTAGACACTATGGTCAAAGCACATGTCATGAGCAAAAAATAAAGAAACGCATACAAAAAATAAATATAGTAAGATAATAATATGGCGGGACATATAAATTTAGAACGAAATCCACGCCAAAAGGATATTGCAGACTCTAGAAAATCGATTGAGTGAAAAATATATATCCCATATGCAGGTGGAATTGGTATACTGATGTTAAGGAAACTGTAAACAGTAAACAAAACAAAATGTCTAGCAATACAAAATCAATAAAAAAAAAGTATCTATCGTTGGAGAGATTCCATTGTTGATGATTTATAGACTAAGTTGAACGAAACAGTCTCTTTAGAACCAATAGTTTTGTTGTACCTCTGAGTACTTTTATTTTACTTTGAGTCAGTTTACTCATTTTATTATTTTTAAGACCAGGAACCAGTTGGGGTCTAGATATGAGTGTATATTAATGATGTGCCATGTGTTTTGATTTCTTTTACAGATGATCCATGTACAGCAGGATGTAGCAATGGAGGGAGCTGTACAGTTGTCGGTTCAAGAGCAATATGCTGTGTGTCGTCCTTATGGGGTTCTGATAAGTGTGGTATTATTTTTTTTTAATATAACACATGATTAAAAAAAATAACATGAATGTACAAGTATGCTGTCAACTGCATTCCATTTAATACATCCTATTTTGATTGATTGAATTTAAAAAAAAATCCAAGAACGGATTTTAAATTAAGAGTTCTCATTATTGTTCATTTAAGGTATATAAATATATGCTGTCGTTTAAAATAACGGGATCTTAAAATGCTAGGAAGACCAAGGTCTATGAATATATAGTATCGACACGTTCAGAATCGTGACTTTTAAGTAATATACCGGATCGGTGAAAGGGGTCCAGATATATGATATTTGAGTGATATGAGAACTGCTATGTTCCGTAATACTTCAAATGCATAGCAGAAAAGGGGGTAACTTAAGCCCACGTGACATATCAGAAAACAGGAGCGATTAGAGATCGGGTCTAATAAGATTGTTTCAGATAAACTCACAAACTGAATACAAATTCAATGATATTTTTTGATAAGTTTGTAAGTTATTGGTTCCGGTTTCATACCTATAATCTAAAACATTTAAAATTGATTCTTGTAATTCTCCAACAAATATTTGTTTTAATTATTCTGTTTATTTGAACTTTTTTGGAACCGACGGATTCCATTTACGTTTATCGTGCATGAATAAATCACACCTGAAATCGATAAATTGTTTGTATAGTCTACAAAAGTAGTCGTCGGCACATAGTTTATAGAAGTATAAAGTAAGAGAAACATTCTTAAGGACCAATACAGTATTTTGTAGATTTGCAAATTGATTAGGGATTATTATAATGCATATCGTTATTCTGAAACAGAAGTGTTAAATCACAACATAGAAAGGCACACTATCAAATATCAATTCTGACTTTGTATATTGTATATCTTTTTTACAGAGTACCAGAGCAAATAAAGATGGAGAAACAGGAAAAATGTATCGGTTATCAGGAAAACGTTGATAATTACTCACTAGTGTTTTTGACTGAAAAAAAAACCCATTTCGATTGATGTATTGCATTTAAGCAACTAATATGGGTTTTTTCAAACACTTATAAAAACATTAAAAAATATATGGAGGTATTATACTTATATTTCGTTCATTTATACCAACCACCATGAATACGGTGTAAACACAGTCAGAAGTACAAACTGACGACACCATATTATTTAATAGGGTTTAGGCTACATCCCCATAACATATGATCTGGTAGTAAGTATCATAGCAAGGAACTTGATAAATTTGGTAATAATGTCAGATTAAAATATATGGTGGAACCGTGGGATATATAACATAATTCAAATGCATCTATGAGTATCTTTCATTTAATTATATCACTATAATGACATACCAATTTATAAGGGTAATTGCAAACCTTCTTTTTTAGTCAAGAAAGATAAGAATACCCCATTTTTGTAAAAGAAATTGTCATTACCAGAAAACTGTGTTTTATCTAATTAACTGACACAACCTAAACAACATACATAAAGGCAACAGTAGTATACCGCTGTCCAAAAGTCATAACTCGATTAAGAGAAAAAAATCCGGTTTACACATTAACAATAAGAGGAAAACAACTGACCAACAGAAACAATCACCAACATACATCGAAATAGAGTATTCAATAACAACTGTCATATAGCTGATTGGTACAGGACATTTTTAGGAAAAAAATACTGGATTCGAACCTGTTTATAGTTAGCCAATAAATTAGCCACAAATAATGGCATTATTTTCTGCTGCCCTGGTAATTAGAAATCAAACTTGAAATAGTGAAAAATGAGTGTTGGCCATTGGTGTAGAAATAGCGAGAAATATGGAGGAAGATTTCTGTGACGAGCAACATTTTTTTGTGCCAAATTAATCAATTCATTTCGAAAATCAAAGAACCGTTGAGTACCCTTACAAAATGCCATTTTTCTATCAAAAAAGCAGCGGTACCATATGATTTGCGATTTTATTTACTCCCAACTGTGTTAATAATTCAGAATTAAACATGTTTATCAACGGAATGCTTTTTGTGATAAAACCAACTTTTACCTGACATACTTTAGCCAAAAGTGTATGACATATATAAAAATATGAAACTCGTTTTCTGTATGTTTCATGGAGCAGAGTTCTCCTGCAACAGTTTCAATTATATTCCTATAAGACGTATGCAACAATATATGGTATGCTTGGCAGATTTCCAGTACTACAGATTTTTGATACAGAAATAGTACCTAAAATAGTATGCAAACGTAGCAATGTACCTTTTAGCTCACCTGGCTTAAAGGGCCAAGTGAGCTTTTCTCATCACTTGGCATCTGTCGTCTGTCGTCATCCGTCTTCTGTCGTCCGTCGTCGTCCGTCGTTTGTCGCCCGTCGTCCGTCGTCGTTAACTTTTACAAAAATCTTCTTCTCTGAAACTACTTGGCCAAATTTAACCAAACATGGCCAAAATCATTATTAGGGTTTCTAGTTTAAAAAATGACCCGGCCAACCAACCAAGATGGCTTCCATGGCTAAACATAGAACATAGAGATAAAATGCAGTTTTTGTCTTATAACTCAAAAACCGAATCATTTAGAACAAATCTGACAGGTGGTAAAATTGTTAATCAGGTCAAGATATATGTGCTCAGATGAATTAGACAACTGGTTGTTAGGTTGCTGCCCCTGAATTGGTAATTTTAAGGAAATTTTGCCGTTTTTTGATATTATTTTGAATATTATTATAGATAGAGATAAACTGTGAACAGCATTAATTTATAGCAAAGTAAGACTTAAAAATAAGTCAACATGACCAAAATGGTCAATAGATCCCCCTAAGGAGTTATTGCCCTTTATAGTCAATTTTTAACAATTTTCATAAATTTTTTTAATTTTTACATATATTTTCCACTGAAACTACTGGGCCAATCATTATAGATAGAGATAATTGTAAGCAGCAAGAATGTTCAGTAAAGTAAGATCTACAAACACATCACCATCACCAAAACACAATTGTGTCATGAATCTACCTGTGTCCTTTGTTGAATATTCACATAGACCAAGATGAGCGACACAGGATCTTTAGAGCCTCTAGTCCATATTGTCACCTTTGTTTTGTTTTGTTTAATAATATAGATAAGACACGCCAATACACATGTTTCTTTTTGAAAAATCTGCGGATTCGTCACCTTTTCGCATCTAACTTAAAGTGTTCTCTTTCGTTCCTTATTTAAGACGACCTCTGTGTTAAAAATGATAAACAAGTAGTATTCACATGCGTTCACTTAAGTGTAATTTTTGAAATGATGCAACGAAAATTTAAAATGATATAAAGCGGTAAAAGGTTGGAGGAATAAAATTGAGAATGAAAATGGGGAATGTGTCAAAGAGACAACAACCCGACCATATAACAGACAACAAGTATGCATACTATTATTACAGTTAGTGGAAGAATCACGTTATCATTGCTCCGAATCATGGGTTTCCTTCACGAAAACCTCGATCAGTGTGAGCAATGTGGTGTGGTGCTCAATCAATAGATCGATCAAAAACGCCATTTAGACAAGTAAAGTGCAGCACAGTTTGTTTCGTGTTCAGAACTGCATTACATGTCACTGGAGCCTCCAGTTTCCGCTGGCGGTCGCTGCGAAAAAATAATAATTGTGGCGATAAAAATTCGTCATTTGCGAAAGAATTTGGCGAAAGAAATATATAGAACGATTTATTTTCCTCCATCTTGTTTATTTACTTTTTTCGAGTTTCTTGGACTTTACCCGATCAGACAATACTCGGAATTCACCTTGACCTCATTAAGATTTGGACAGGAAATCAATAATCAGCTGATTGCATTTTATAGCTATCGACAACAAAGGACTAATTAATAAAGGTGTTGATTGAATTGTTTGACAAAATGATATGGTTAAATGGCTTCCGCTAAATGTCACATACAGAATTTATTTACGACTTTGCGACGCACGTGTTTGAAGCAAACTTTTGACGTCTCCTCTCCTTTTAAAGATAGTTTAGAAAAGAAAGCTGTTGTTGTTACGAAAAATTTTCAAAAGCAAGAAAAATCTCCGATTCAAAACTTTAATTATCCTTTGACTTTAATATAGGTAATTGATTAGGGAGACTACTTTAAAGTCGTTTGAGTGACACGTGTGTTTCAAGCATAGTTTTAGTCTCCACTTTTTCATTTACGATGGTCAAGAAATGAAAACTGTCGTTATGAAGAAATCTATTCAAAAGGTTGGGAACAACCCCTCGAATGAGAGTAACCCTTCAATGTTATGACTACACATGAAATGAGGGATCAAAATATCATGTGATAAAAGCTTTTGTTTTGTTGTAAAAACCAATTAGTACAAAGGGCACATCAATATTTTTCTTTTAAAGAAACTTTCCCTACGAACTATACTGGTATTAAATAATCAAAACATGTCCATTAATTTTGTTGTATTCCAGGACCTATATCTTCTTTATTATTAAAAGTATAGTGGCCCCCTCATTTAGAAAAGTTGTTTAAAATACAATGAATATTTTTCCCTTTAATGTTAAAAACAAAATCTGTTGTTTAAAAGTAAATGTTTAGTGTTTATTCATTAAATGTAGACTCTAAAATAAGTTTGACAGAATAATCATAGACACAACGGGGCAAAATCACCTTATTTAAGGGGAAAGAAGGGGGGGGGGTAAGAAAAAAAGGTAAATTTTAAACGAAAAATATAGTTATGTTACTTGGCGAAAAAAATAATAAAGTGGCGAAAAATATATTGTTTTGGCGAAAGAGGTGGCGAAGAAAATAATTGACCCAGGGGAAACCCTGTCTGGAGGGTTATTGAACCAATTGAAACTGATCACAACAATGACTGATAAACATCGACTTCCCGTCCGTTACAAAAAAAAGAACCATATCCGGGAGGTCTAAATCAGAGTGTAGATACAAGCAATAGATCAAAAGAAGGCCATAAACCTAGGCATAAAGTCCCAAATCCATTTCCCCATGGTATACAAGAGTCTGTGACCTTCTTGTGACAGTTATGAAATTAAGATTGTCATTGGAATATAGAGGTATGATAGAAACTGTATGAACATCTCAAAATATTTTGTTTAAGGTGCAAAAGGCTTTGCTTTCTTAACAAATGAAATTCATTATTTAATGTCCAATTACCGACTTGCTTAGTATTATACATCTCGCACAACTATTCTGAAAAACGGAATGACCCAAGACGTATTTAAAATAAGGAGATGATTTGTGTTCCAATATATATACAGAAGAACACGCGGATATATGCCACGCAAATACATCTGATCTTAATGGAGATACGATCGCTTTCTTCATTTATATACCAATCTTCTTAACGAAACTAAAGATTTTTGTTTAAATATACTAGAGTCATGCTTTATTGTTCAATCTCGTATATCTGTCAAAACTAATTGCCGATGTTTTGATGCAAGGTATACTGCAATTACCTATATACCCATTAAATATGATGACATTGTCCTAAGTAATTGGACATAGTTGCCAGTCCTGTCGTTATAGGTACTACGTGACATACAGAAACATTAAGTTATAAAAATGTACGTTGTATTTTAGTGCTGAGTAATAAAGTGAATTTCCAAAAAATTATAAAAAATAGTAAATGGGCTGAGGCTCTGGATGATGGCAAAATACAAACGATAAATAGAAAAAAACAGGAATTGTTAAATGACAATGAGTCCGTCATTTGTGAACTACTGATGAATTCATGAGCTCTTATCAGTTTTCAATACACCAAAATATAAAACAAAGTTGTTATTCTATTTTAAAACATGATTTGAATAAAATAAATTATGTCATTTCATAGAAATATTAATAGTTAATACAACTTTTATTGCTGAGTAACATTATTCATCTAACTTTATAGTTCAAGTATTGTAAATGACATTCTTGCTGACTTCTTTAATTCAAGTATGCAATTGTATTTTAAGTGTGCGTAAATAAATCATTAGCGATGCCATAACACCATCCTATTTAGCTTCCTTACAACCTTTCATATCTGAATAGAGTTAATCATACAAACGCAACATCATTGAAGAGTTTAACTTAACAGTTACATGAACCCTTTATAGACCAGATCCACGAGCCGAAGGAAGTGTCTTCTTTTGCAATCTATTGAAGCAGATCAATAAGGATATTAATGATACTGTGGAAGTCAATAAAGACAGAACATGTTTATGTTACATAGATAAGCAGGCATCTATATTCTTACTCATTCGAATTCATTATTATGCAGATAAGAAAAGTCAACCGAACCCGAACATCCAGTTGTCTTGTGTACTAAAGATGTATGTTTTGTGTTGTTGTAGCTGTTTGGTAGTTGTCCTTTCTTACGTATAATCCATACATATTGTTTTTTAAAAGTAAACTTAAAACGCAAATATTTCAGTGTTGATCTATTTACTTTAATATTGTTTGTCTTGTGGAATTGGAAGCATTAAGTTATTTAATAGAAAACAAAAAGCGATTTGTAACAGTGTTTTTATACCAACGTTCATTCAACAATGACGACAAAGTCAGTTTTCTGCTTTTTGGTCGGGTTGTTGTCTATTTGACAGATTTCCCGTTTCCATACTCAATTTGAATTAATTAAAGAAGAATATCTTTAACAAATCATTCACAGCTGTATCTGATTGTTCATATTTACATTGAAAGCGGCAATGGAATTTAGAAATCACTGACGGTCATCATAGTTATTGTTAACAGCACTGTTACGTGTCTGTCCGAAACAAGAAGTCTGTAATGCAGCGGTTGTCGTTGGTTGCTTTGTATCATTATTGTTTTTCTTTTATTGTTGTCTTAATTTGGTCTTAGTTTTTGCACTTTGACATCACTGGTCCAGTATAGCTAGTTCTACGATATGATTTTATCATATTGTTAGTGTCCATATGGTTGCCTTTATTTGTTGACTAATTGGTAACCATGAAACATTTCATTTACAATATATAGATTGAAGGTTTGCAAAGAGAAAGAATTTACAACAACCTTTTTTATAGAGGCCATACATTCAAGTGAGAAAAACATTGAATAAATATAAACGATTGAAATCTTTCTAGAAAGACTTATTAATAATGTTAATTTCCACTGTATTTAAAAGAAAAAGATGTGGTACGATTGTGATAGTGATAAGATTAGAGTCGCATATGTAAAGTTTTCTGAAATACCAACTGTTTACATTGGAGATTAATTGACCGTCAGTTTAAAATGGCTCAGTTTGAAAATAAAAAATAAAACCGCCATATCCATGGCTCAATGCTCTTGAACTTCGTACTTTATTTCAACTTTTTAACATTTTTTGGTTCGATCGTCACTGATGAGACTTTTAGATGAAACGAGCGTCTCGCGCAAATACAAAATATCAATCCTGGTATTTATGATGTGTTTATTTATCTTCAATATTATCTGAAGGCATTTCATTCCCATTAAGAGAGCTTTTCATCAGCTTTCGAAATATAGAGATGGTTTCATTTGGGACATTCAGGTATGTTGAAAGATTCCTCCTAAGATAAACCAGTCAAGAACATTTTCAACTCTGGTCATCTGCTGATAAAGTTAGAAAAACTATTGGTGGTCCTGTTGATAAGATATTTAATACGATCGCCCAGTAAGCAATTGTGCCATGAAAGTTTTTTAATCAACAAAAACGAATTTTGTATCATATTTGACAGAGTTCCAGTTATTAATCTACCGTCTGATTTCTTTAGACGCATTTGTATCTCAATTTTATGACTTCACTTTTACTATTCCATATGATTTATAGCATACATCACAAAATATATTTATTTCTTCACCGTGCATCTTTATTGCATAGGCGATGTTATGAATATTTAAGAACATTTCGTTAAATCTTATTCAAATATAAATATTCCGGAACAGATAACTTTATTTATTCCTCATGTGGTAACTGTGATAACCAGATGGTATATTAAACTGAACTGGAATTGGAAATGGTTGGCGGTTCCTAAACAAAGAACCAATCTCAATATTTGGTAAAGTGTAAATAAGGGACACTTGCTGATCAATATTTGAACATTTATATATATGTATTTCTTCTACTATTTTTTTTAAATTTTCATTTATATCACCAAGATATGTACGTATTTGCAAAAACAAACAAAAACAATGTTAAAAGTAAAATCACAAAAATACTGAACGCCGAGGAAATTCAAAACGAAAAGTCCCTAATCAATGGCAAAATCAAAGGATAAAACACATCAAACGAATGGACAACTGTTATATTCCTGACTTGGTATAGGCATTTTCAAATGTAGAAAATGGTGGATTGAACTTGGTTTTATAGCGCTAAACCTCTCACTTTTATGACAGTTGCATCAAATTCCGTATATTGATTTCTATTTACCACAAAGTGATTGTTCGTACACTATCATAATTCACCACCTCTGCAACTGAGATGTTTTCAAGTTGAGAGTTTTATTTGAATAAGCAGCACGTAAACAATTTTCATTTTGAAATGTTTGTAAAGATAATCTAGTTAGTCTTATCTATTGTTCATCCTTCTTGTAACCACCATTCCAGGCATCAATATTAATGTGGACACTTTTTTTATTGATTAGAACTTCTGAAAGATTTTGATGTGTACCTTGATATTCTTTTATATATTTTACATTGATGTTTTCGTTATTTGTCTCAATAGACACAAACATTGATTCAATAATATCCTTTTTAGGGTGAACAATCAATCGATTTGACATCTTGTTGTCTTCCAAAAATTACTGGCGTGATTTCAAAAGACTTTCCTTCACCGTTTTGTCTCAAACTGTGTACACAATGCTCAGGACAACTCAATGATTGTGTCAGATTCAAATCAATTTGTTATATCTGTACTATAGCGTTAAGGTGAATCAAACATTAATCACTGTGCATATACCTATCTCAACAAAAGACAGCTATGGTGCTACCACCAAATGAAATATATACATCAGTTACCTTGACGATAAACTCATATAAGGGATTGGGACGTATGTTACAAATATTACCAATAATATTGAGAAGCCAATCGGTAAAGCTACTACTTGTTGTAAACAGGAAATGAAAATCCATATATTAATTTTTGTGTTTGAGATGTACAAGTACCCTACAACGTCCACTTTGTGTTTTGTTAGATGTATTTCCAGTTTTATCCATCAGATGAGTCAAGACTTTTTCAATTGATTTTTATAGTTTGTTGTAATATTGTATTGTGACACCACTGTTCTGAGTAAGGGGAGTTTTGGGTTCTCCGTAACATGTTCATTCCCTTACATTCTGTAAGTTCTTAGCCCAAGTTAGGAGCTTTATTGGTTGTCGTATGTTGCTGTGTAACATATTTGTTTTTTATGTGTCATTTTCTTTTTTTATATCAACAATTCCATTCAGAAAATTCGCATATCCATGAATTTCAATGCTTTTTGCTGTATATAATGAGGCATTCCTCATTTTCGAGAAATATTGGTTTTGAATTGTTTGATTATGATATCATAGCTGATGATACATTTGGTGGCCATATTGTACAATGTAATCTATAGTTTCTGCCTAAAAAAAATACACAGGATTTACTGAACACACAGTAATGTGTACATAAAAGGCGATTGAAGTGCAATGAAAACCTGCATAGTTTGAAACATTTGTCATTGGTGGGAACGCCCGTTAACTTCCTTCATCGTGTGACCAACAATACATTCACCAATACCCGCGAAATTTCACATGCGTATGTGCGTTTTAAAAGTCATATACTTCGTACAACAACGCTGACACTGAACTGCAACAAAATCAAACGCCAACATACATAGAAACGGGCTATTGGAAAACATTTGTCATATTCCTGATCATATTTAAGTATGAGCAAAGATTCATACCCATTTCTGCAGCCGACATTTGTGAAAATAATGTGGTAAATGTTTTCGTAAACGTGATTTATTAGATAAAATATATTTGTTTATGTATCATTCCAGCAATGCTATTTGGATTTAATATCGGTGGAGGAAACTTTCTGACAAACAAGCATATGGACTCCCATGTTATTATTGCAAAAGACAAACCTAAAATGTGTATCAAAGATTGTATGTCATACATTGGTTGTAATGGTGTAAACTATATACGAGATGAACTAACTTGTGAGTTGTTGTCTATCTTTTACCCTGATGATAAACTCATATACGGTAATGGGACGTATTTTACAAATATTACCAAGTGGACGCAGGTAACTATCAAATGTATTATCACAACTTACTATCTGATAAATCATTTTATCATATACTTAGACTAAATAACATATGATTTTTACCGTATGATAATAGCATTAAATTAAAGTATTTTCCATATTTTTTGAATTGGTGCTTAGCGGGCTGATATGAAAAGTTTATCACATGCTTCGATTGTTATCACATGTCTTTCCGTAACGTTATCACATGGCATTTCGGTGATACTCGGCAAATTCCGGAAATTACACCTCAATGCTACGTTTTCAGTGAAAAACATTACAAAGTAGTGTACAAAACAATTATTTAAATACTGGAAAGTGTATTGTATAAAATGATTAAATTAAATTAAAAAAAATAAATTATTAAATAAATGCATTTTTTAAGTTTGTCTGAAACATAATTTAGAAAGTTACTTTTAAAAAGTTGACTTTTCCAAGCAATGTTCATTATGTATATTGTTGAATTATTTTTTTTGTCGATTCGTCCATATTAAAATGTGTTTTTTCTCTCTGTTGAGGCATATGATAGAAAGATTTCATATTGAATGCATCAAATTTGGGGTCCGACGTCCGTGAACTTTTTACTCTTTCAACTTCTTTTCGGGAACCACGTAAAAGGATCAATATATGAATCTATTATTTTTCTCTACTGTTGAAGCATATGATAAAAAGATCATAACATGTCATTTTTCATATCGCATGTATCATCAGCCCTCGGTCAATATCAGCCCTCGAGCCATGCGGCTCTTGGGCTGATATTGAACCTAGGGCTGATAATACATGCGATATGAAAAATGCCATGTAATAATCTGATATTATTTGGCTGTACCACTATGTTTGTCTTATTTTGTTTGTTATTTAAACTCGGTAATGTTTGCAATAGTCATTTTGCAATTTCTTTTGAAATCATAATTTATAATGTATATTTGTAATAAGCAATAGTCATTTTGCAATTTCTTTTGAAATCATAATTTATAATGTATATTTGTAATAAGCAATAGTCATTTTGCAATTTCTTTTGAAATCATAATTTATAATGTACATTTGTAATAAGCAATAGAAATTGGTTTCAATATTTCTGATTGAAAGTTTTATGGATAAGTGTGTGTGTATTTTCAACAGTTTGTGTTATCAAAATATTCAACGGTATATGTTTGTACCCATATTATTTGACATTTTTACTTATTATGTCTATTTATTTTGTTCACGCATTGTTATCAATATATTTGAAATTGATGTGACTGTCATACAAGTGAGAAGTTTAACTAGCTATAAAACCAGGCTCAATACGCGCGTCTGACGTAATAAACTATCAATACACCCTTTTCTTCATAAAAAATGATTGTACCAAGTCAAGAGTACGACAGTTATTATCCATTCGTTTGATGTGTTAGAGCCTTTGAATTTGCCATTTGATTACGTACTATCCGTTTTGAATTTTCCTCAGAATTCAGTATTTTTATGATTTTACTTTTGAGGAAACATAAATTAAATTTTGAAATCCATTTTACTCTCAAACTATCAAATGAAAGGCAAGCTACAACAACACTATGTTTTAATCACTTTATATTCATTCAGACCTCAAATAAAATACCAGATTACGTTATGTTAATGTACTTTTGTATGATTAAAGCTTTACATATTTATGAAAAATATGCGCTTTATTGTTGACACTTTACAAGTAGCATTTTTTCACACATTTTGATGTTGTTTTTTTTCAAATAGAAAAATAACACGTCAAAATATAAGATATGAAATCTTTGTCACGTGAAAGCAACAATAAAAAATACAATAAATTTGAATGAATAACATAAGAAGAAAATTGCGGGATATAATGTCTTACATTAGACGACCTGCTGTTACACGACAATATTTCATAATATTATGCTTTAATTGATATCAGATTAAATTGCTGAATCCGCATCAAAATATCTACACCAAATAATAAATACCTCGAAAAATTTACAAATTCCGAGTTACAAGATGACTTGAAATTTAACGAATTAGTATGACGATTTCATTTCAGAAGCTTCATACATCCAATATGTGTGTGTAACATTTGGTAAGATATTTGCAAACCATACATACTTTTTTAAAAGGTTTATGACCCCTTTTGCAGCCATGTAAATTACGAAATTTTCAAATTGCAATAGTATCAAAACAGAAAAAATAATGAACAATAGAGATTTGCTTTTTTGTGCATATACTTAGGGAAACTTCGTGCTAAGTTTTTTTATTTATATTTTTAAGATTTTGCTAGAAAATCCTTAGATATAGACTTTATAAAAGATATTTTGGGTATAAAAATTTAAACATAGATTGCTCACTTAATGTGGTAGCATTTATCATTTACAAAAAGTCATAAACAACCTTTTAATCCCAAATAAATCCAAGTAACTCAAGTCGAACGCATCCTAGAAGATGTACTTGAATCGATCCATATTTATATTTGTTTTAACCAATATATTTTAATTTATAAACTTGCTTCAAAGAAACTATTGCTTGCACTACATGCAATAATCCTCTATCTATCAAGCACCGAATTGCCAAATATGAGAGTAGAAGGAAAATGCTGAATATTGTCTATAAAATATCTATATGTTTAGCATAAATTAAACAAGGATATATAGTCCTTAACCATAAAATATAAATGAATGACAAATCATACTGTTGCCGAATTCGAATATGCGATAAATGCTAAAAAAAATTAAATAAAACTTTAACTCAAAGACAGAAAGGCGTTATCATCATATTCCGTTTTTCAGATCCAAAAATGTGAAACATCATATCTTTTCCACACTTTTTAATTATCAATACAATTTTATACCTTTTTTTGGAAATTTTAAATATTGGTAATATTTTATTTGTATGTTTAGATGCACCATGCGATTCTTACCCATGTTTAAACTCTGGAACATGCCGTAATGGAGCGAATATATACAAATGCACATGTCCAAGTGGGTACTATGGAACAATCTGTCAATGCAAGTATTTTGTAAATATAACATCATATATGACTAAATACTGTAACAAATGAACAGTTACATCGTATTTGTGTTTGGAGAGAGGTTTTAGGGGTTCGAAAAAACATTCAATTTAAGTATGCATAGATAACCTTAGCCG
Organism: Mytilus edulis; assembly: GCF_963676685.1. Lineage (NCBI taxonomy): Eukaryota > Metazoa > Mollusca > Bivalvia > Mytilida > Mytilidae > Mytilus > Mytilus edulis. The sequence goes on along the minus strand of NC_092345.1, from coordinate 83,029,677 downwards.
TATTTGGCACAACTTTTTGGAATTTTGGGTCCTTTATGGTCTTCAACTTTGACCTTTTTTGGCTTTATAACTGGCGTTACTGATGACTCTTATGTAGACGAAAGCGCGCGTGTGGCGTATCAAGTTATAAACCTTATACCTTTGACAACTATGTCAGGTGCAACCCCGTATCCAAATAGTGGATCATTTCGTGATTGATTAGGGGGAAAACATCAAGCTAGTGTCAAGATAGATTATACAGACCAACGTATTATCTAAAAATGAATTTAATTACACAATAACTTTCCTATTTGAAAAATCCACAGGGGCCAAAATGCAAAACTAAACTCCTAACTGTGTATTGCTACCTTAAGTTAGCGGACTGTACAGCTGACCGACATGGCCTTGAAAGCATCCGTTGTGAAGGAAGTAGACTGCAAACCAACCAAACAACAATAGTGAAAAACCAAATAAATTCTGTAACTTTCTTTACTATTAATGTACTTAAAATTTTAGTCAATATCATCTAATTATATTTACATTTGAATTAATAATTTACGATTAATTATTTTTGTGCTTTTAATGACATGCTTCAATTTTAGACTTGTTTTGGCTCAATTGTTATTAGGTTGTCTGTAAATTTATTATTCGATATACCTTTCCAATTCTCATAGCATGGATTTAACAGGTAAGTAGCGTGCCTACTCAGTGAGGTCTGAATACAATGGTTTACTCTCAAATATCTTGAGAACATCATGTCCTCGTGTTATATTTCTCATCTTGTGACATTAAACAGAAATTACTTAATATATAATTTAATCAATGTTCGTAATTGTATATTCTAGACACACCTTGCACTGATATACAATGTAACAATGGCGGATACTGAACAATATCCGGCTCTATTTGGTACTGTTCCTGTCCGTCTGGTTACTACGGAACATACTGCCAGTGTAAGTATTGATGTGTCCTGGGACTTTTTTTGCTTTTAATTTCAATTGATATTTTCGTCAATGTAACATAATGATATGTATATGTAAAATAATAATTAACAATAAATGTTTTGGTGTTTTGAATGACATGCTTTATATTTAGATTTGTTTTGACTTAAGTGTTATTATGTTGTCTGTAAATTTATTGTCTGATAAACCTTTCTAATTCTCATGGCCTGGATTTAACAAGTAAGAAGTTTGTCCAATGAGGTCTGAATACCTTAGTTTACTGTTTATTATCTGAAGAACATCCTTGGTGTACTCGTCTTATATTGCAACTTGTGACATTAAACAGTATCACTAAAAAAAAAACAGATCACGGAAACACGGCAACGCGCCAACGAAAACGACACAAAAAAACCACAGTAAATTTATGTTCTTATGTTTCTATGAGTATTTCTTGATAAAATGTTTCTTGCGTCATTTTATATTCTAGACACACCATGCACTCCTGATAGAGAATGTGTCAATGTTGGATACTGTATTATATCTGGGCCAAGTTGGTAATGTTCCTGTCCGTCCGGCCAAATAATATCACAAAACAGTTTACAAAAAAAAATATAAGTCGACAGACAACCATCGAAATACAAGCTCCTGGCTTAAGACAGACACATAAAGAATATGTCAGGATTAAACATTTTTGTGAGCACGCAACCCTTTCCTATTTTGGGACAGTGGTGTAACAGTACAATTTAAGAAGTCGCAATTTAATTGACACAACATATCAGTACGAGAAACACACAAAAAGGCAACTATCATTAAGACAGTAAACACCGAGTATTTGCAATTAATGAAATTTTGTTCAAAGCTTATTACTAGTTACACGGGGAAAATGTTTGTCTCCAAGACTAAAGTATCAATCAGTATATAAAACCAACGGGTTTTGCCATAAACAGTATGAGAAACGCTGTGACTTTGTGGTGGTCCGAATATTTTGACAATCAAAATTTTAATATTGATAAGAGTTAGGAAAAGCAGATTTTCCTCAAGGACCACTGAATTGGCGTATCTTAATTTTCTAATAAATTAATCATCGTAAACTTCAATAATATCACCCCATAAAAATCTGCTACATCAACGCCAATCTAAAATTGAGAATGGAAATAAGGAATATGTCAAAGAGACAACAACCGGATCAAAGATCAGATTTGATCTTTTGTTCTATTGTTTTTTCTACAGAATATCTCCGGCCCAGCATATGCAGTAAACATATTCAATCGAACTGAATTTTAAGTTAACCACTTTATATTTGTTCATATGAAGGGTTGTGTTTCATCGTTTATAATGGTAGTCCTCATGACCATAACTAAAAGTTCATATAATTGGACCCTTTCATGCGACCCTCTTTAATATGGGAGTCTCCAAAGGTTATCGGAAATGTTGTGTAATAATCTGTAGATGTACATATTGTTTTAATTACGCCTTTTATTGTGTTAGTTTGTTATTTCTCCATTAAAATTGACTCATGGGTAAATTTGGCCGTTAATTTTTTCGCATCCTTCGTGTCGAGGCCTTTGTAGCCGACTATACGATTTGGATTTTTCTCATTGTTGAAAACCGTACTAGGACGTATAATTGCTTTTATCTTCGTCATTAGAACTCTGTTGGACAATTGTCTACTTCGTAATCATACCACTTCTCCTAATTTTTATATAATAATTCAACATGTATCGATATTTTCACCAGTTAAACTGGTCGTATACTTAACCTTGAAAATATTGTTCTTTTATGAAGCTAACATACAATGTCAACATTTCATTATTCTACTTATCATTTATATATTGTATTACAAAACTAACTTTTCAATATTTTATATGTCAAAATGGGACCGACACTACGGGTCTTGCATTAGTAAATTACACACATCATGTACTTTTATTCATGTAAAGTTATTTTGTCTGTGTCAAAATTAATAGCTTTTTGTAACTGTTTTACATGATACCAATGTGTTAATTTGACCTGTTGACTCACTTTGTGGTGTATTTTTGTTATTTAATGTATACTCATTTAATTGATGATATATCTCGTTTCACTTTTTCAATATGTACCACCTTTGATTAGTTTTTATTATGATGGTGAAATTTCACTTCTGTACTCAAACTGTGAACAACAAATTTATTTATTTTGAAAAAAATATTTCCGTACTCCTAACAGCAAAATTGTTATATCTGAATTTACCTTTATTTTATTTAACCTATTTTGTCCAGGTTAGAGTTGTCTTTTTGAAATGTTCTACAACTTATTTTATTAATATTGTACTTATATTGTGTCTATATTTTGTTTTTTTATCGTTTGTGTGGGTGTATGAGTGTTGATGTGTAAGCGTGTGAGATTTTAATTTATTGTCCTTCGACTTTTGATACGTTCTTGATTTCTGATATTATAATTAAAGCAAGGATTAAATTTTTGAAGTACCATCTGGTGCGTATACTGAAATAAAATAATTGTGTATAAGAAATAATAAAAAAAGAAATGACAATGTCGAAAATAAAACTATTTATTTAAGATTGATTTCAAAATAGATATATTGAACGAAAACATGTTTATTTCGTATGTTATAATGAATATAATGTAGGTATGTTTGTCGGAAAACTATTGAGAGAGGAAATTTTCAAGTCCAGTTTGAAAACGTATCTATTAAACGTAAATTAGTTTACGGTAGAGCAGAATCATCATTTGAACACAATATCTTTGAATCTTAATTTGACAGATCCATTAATACCTTTACCAAAGAGACCAACCCTAGGATAAGGAAAGTTCCCTAAATTCATATCAGCATATCTTCCACAGGGCCCAGTAAAGTTAACAAGATCTGTCCCTGTCTCAGTATCAGTCACTCTAATGACGCAATCTTGTTTGGAAGACCATCGAGTGAAGAAACGCAATGACAACCATTCTTTTTCAAAAGGTAGTGAAGACTTCCATAATTTTGTCCACTTAAAGGAACCTGTTGGTGAGTCACACTCCTCTGACGTTTTATCAGGTGTGTAATAACAGGACACATAAGGAGGGCGGTCACGAAAAGCAAACATTCTTGGGTCGTACCTGAGAACAATGAATACCTCATTACCTTGTCGCTTAAAAACTAATGGAGGCCTCCCACCATTAAGGTATAGTAAATCGCTTCTCCCAAGGAACTTTCCATTATAACAAGGACCATATAAATTACAAAAGTCCTTAAACTTTTCGGTGTCCAGCTTTGTTGTCAAATTGGTCTTAGTATTATATATCAGACGATGATCGGGCGTTCCACCAAACTTTATAATATTGACACCACGTGTTACTCCTAATTCTGCTACTGGTATCTCGTAAAGGTCTTTCATGTTCACAGTAACTTGTAGTTCATCTTCAAAATAATCCGTATTTGTTTGCTCTATATATTTAGAACATTCAGGAACATTACAAAATACGTTTCCATTGGTCCAATATCCCGCCTTTCTACATGGTGTAATCTCAACCTTGGCAACTTCGTCTCGATTGTTACTATAAACAGAAAGTAAAAGTTTATAGTGTAATCAAGTCGATTGTTATAACATTCTTAATTTGTTCATGTTTTCTTTCTAATGTAATTTCTGAAATTATCGTGATTATTTCAAAAATGTCAAAAATGATACAGTTTCATGTTTGCAATAATAAAACTTGCATTAAAACGTGATGCATGCAATCAATTCTATAATGATAATATTTCTCATTTTTGGTAGAGGTCAGGGATTCGCAATAAAAAAGGACACGCATTAATATCCGAATAACATCTGAATAACATGTTAATAACACTTCCCTACGAAATGTGTTATCAAAAAGTCCGAAATATCGTGAGCCTAAATCCATCAATTAGAAATACAACTTTAAAATTTTGATGGATTCAGTCGAGGATTATGCCAGGCAATGGGCTAAGCGAGAGAAGGAAGACATAGACACTCTTTCAGAATAGATTAAGGCAGTGAGGTCGTTGATACAAATCAGAAACTGAAGGGGTCTATCAATGCCCTGCTACGTCAATCTTTAAAGACCCAAATGTTGCAAAAACACTTATCCTACCTCCATGACAAATATGTTGTTGTCCCCGCAGATAAAGACCCAAACAACACCGTTTTTATGTGTAAAACGCATTACATTAGCTGCTTGATAAACGAATTAGATATTGACAATTCACTTGGAAACTCATTATATACCCACACGACACTTACTAAAGAGGAAATCCTGGATAATCATAGGTCTGTTCTATGTTCCTTTGGAATTTCAACCAAAGATGAAAAACTGGATCTTCCATCACTGTATTTGATACCTAAACTACATAAGTGTCCTTACAAACAACGGTTTATTGCTGATTCTTCAAAGTGCTCTACGAAATCTCTTTCTAAATTTTTAACATCTATTTTATCAGCAATCAAGACGGGCTTCAAAGTTATTGTGAAGTTGCCTATTCTAGAGGTGGTGTGAATCAGATGTGCATACTTCAAAATTCCAAAGATCTTTTAGAGTACATACAATCTAACTCTTTTTCATCTTGTAATAGTATTAAAATATTTGACTTTTCTGCACTTTACAGAAGTATTCAACATTCCAAACTCAAAGACAAATTGAAATAGTTGGTATTGCTTTGTTTCATAAAAAGTAATGGCCAACGTAGATACAAGTATCTTGTCTTAGGGAGGGATAAATCCTTCTTTGTAAAGGATCACTCTGATTAAAAAAAAAACAATTCTCTGAAACTGACATAATCAAGATTCTTGATTTCTTGATTGACAACATATTTGTTACGTTCTGAGAATGTGTTTTCAACAGACTGTCGGCATTCCAATGGGAACAAATTGTGCCCCTCTACTTGTTGAATTTTTTCTTTATTATCATGAGGCTGACTTCATACAGGAACTTCTTAGGAAGAAAGATAAGAAGTTAACAATATCCGTAAACTCTTCTATCCGTTATATAGATGATGTTCTTTCGCTAAATAATTCAAAATTCGGTGACTATGTGAAACGCATCTATCCATCCCATCGAACTAGAGATAAAGGATACTACAGATACAGTTAATTCGGCATCATATCTTGACTTATATCTAGAAATTGACAATGAGGGTCGGTTGAAAACAAAACTTTACGACAAAAGAGATGATATCAGCTTTCCAATTGTGAACTTTCCATTTCCAAGTAGCAACATTCCAGCAGCACCCGTATACGGGGTATATATCTTCCAATTGATACGATATTCTCGTGCTTGCATTTCCTATCATGATTTTCTTGATAGAGGGTTGCTGCTCACAAGGAAGCTATTTAACCTAGAGTTCAAAATGATGAAGTTGAAATCATCCCTTCGTAAATTTTACGGACGCCATCACGAGTTGGTTGACCGTTATGGAATAACCGTTTCACAAATGATTTCGGATATGTTCCTTACGTCGTAACTACAATCCCCTTCCCTTTCATGAATATGGTCTACCGAATTATACTATTTACCGGATTTGTTATTACATAAGCAACACGAAGGGTGCCACATGCGGAGCAGGATCTGCTTACCTTTCCGGAGCACCTGAGATCCGCCCTAGTTTTTGGTGGGGTTCGTGTTGCTTATTCTTTAGTTTTCTATGTGTACTATTGTTTGTCTGTTTGTTTTTTCATTTTGAGCCATGGCGTTGTCAGTTTATTTTCGATTTATGAGTTTGACTGTCCCTCTGGTATCTTTCGTCCCTCTTTTATAACCATGTCATTACCAATACTTGTGTTCGTCATTTGAAAAATTGTATATAACGTTACTATACATATCTTGTTTAAAATTCACTTCTTCCAGAAAACTTTTAAAAATCATAGGGGGTGGGGAACAACATGTTTGTCCTAGAAATTAGTTCTGCGTGTATAATAAATCTACCTTTATACCTTATAAAACTCCACGCGAATAAGATATTTGACGTTTAACAATGAAAGAAAAGAGAAATAATAATTATATCTTCGTTTGCGATTACCTTACTGTATTGAATCAATCATATGTTGTTGGTCAGAGTAAACGTAGCATCTATAAACCAAACTGTAACGAATGGCTAGGAAATGAGTATTAAGAATATATATTAGTAGTTAGCAACCTACCCGTTGAAAGAGGCATCAAAAGCAACAAGTTTATTGCTTTTATCGAAACAAAAGCGAGGAGTATTGTCTTTAAAATCCAACTGGTCAGAAAAACTGGTATATAGGAGCTTTCCATCATTAATGCGCCTATTGTTCTCTGTTATAGTAATACATCGTGGGTCACCAGTGATCGGTAGCGGTACAGCTGACTTTCTGCAATTAAAATATCAAGTATTTTTTAATGTAAATCACTTTACCCTTGACTTTTGAAAACAAAGCGAATACTTTAAGAAATCTGTTTATTAATTCTGATACTATCTCTATCCTATCTCTATCTGTCAATTGGAGAACATTAGCACGACCATTTTATATCAGTTTATCCTATTTATATTTTTTTTATAATTTTTATTCTCCTCACATTGCTTTCTAAGTTGAAATTGTGGTTAGGGTTTACTAAATATATATTTTGTGGAAATTGTGTAAATTATAAACCGGCTTAAGATACAAGACATAGGCTATATGGTGTAATTGTCAATTTTAAAGAAGCAATCCACAAAAGAATGCCATCTGATTGGGTGAATATCAACAATACACACTTGCCACCACATGTCCTTCAACATTGGGCAAAGCCCCACAACACCACACAGTTCGATATGTTACATAGGCACTCTAAATTAAACATGAATAGTAGGCTAATTTCAATAACAAAGATAAACACATCGAAGACACCAGGATTTAATTTTCGTGTTTGCGCCAGACGCGCTTTTCGTCTTCAAGACTCATCAATGACGCTCGAAAAAAAACCACGATACAAAGATATTAGTAACACGAAAACAGATACATGTGAAGGATACATTTTAAGATGGGGATGCTTAACGATTAAAAATTTCCTGGTATTAATCAGTGATTAACGGAATCAAACATATAACATGTATACAACTGAAAAGCAGACTTTCAATTACTTATTGAGCTACGTTTATATAAATAAGGAGATGTGGTATGATTGCCAATGAAACCAGTATACACCAAAGTGCAAATGCAGTTATTCAAATGTTTGTTCTCCCTGCCTTTCAATTTAACAACAATGAGTCATATTTAGTCAAAATATTATTACTGTTGTCTGCTAGAAAATATTTGAATAAAACAACAAAAACGACGAATCGCGAGGTATACTTGATTAGTTTTTAAAAGGGTCCTCAACTTTTTCCCATTTTACTGAGGGAATAACAATTAATAAAAATAGGAGAATCACATAATTTACTTTTTTACATTCATCTTTATATATGTCTTTGACAATTGGTATGACAAAATAATACGCAACTATTTTTTTCTAGGAAAAAACAATAATAACGATAGTCTAATGGGTTTACTAATTTAATTTTAACATGGATTTTCAAACTTTTACATTATTGGTAAAGGGAGTAAAACTAAATTAAAACAAGGGAAATGTACTTACTGTTTATATTCGTCGCAATTGTTAACGGCAAGATACTGGTCTATTGAGATCGCTCCGGAATGTCCAAGAACATTCAACAAGTAAACCGCACTGAAGACGGAAACCCAAATCATTATTGTTGTCAGTTGCAAAACCAGCTACCAGAGTGATGGTTTTATACTATTTCGAAGATGGCGAAATGTCTGCGTATTATACAGCTATTTAAAAGGTCTTTACACTTTAAATGATGATAATTTTCTATTATTTTTCAATTTTTTAATTAAAATTATGTGAAATTTAAAATTCTTCACTTCTGACAATACGCCTAATTCGTATCATTAAAGTTTATTAGAATACTTATTTATGATTTTCTCTTTTTTTAATATTACATTGAACTCTGCATTGAACCACGTATTGTTGTTGAAAATAGAAACCTTGAACTTCAAATTAACAATGATTGAAAGAGAAATTAAAATTTCATGTCATTTCAAGGTTAAAAAATACACGACCGAATTAAAGGTAACTGAATTTTGTCAAGATATAAAAATGATATAAAGTAAAACATGTTTTCGAAAAGTAACAAAATCGCCAGCTCATCAAACAAAGAAAGTACATTATTATTAGATTTAAGTAAAAAAAGAACTGTATCTAAAATAGGGACGAAAGATACCAGAGGGATAGTGAAACTCATAAATCGAAAATCAACTGACAACGCCATGGCTAAAAATGAAAAAGACAAACAGACAAATAATAGCACACATGACACAACATTGAAAACTAAATAATAAGCATCACGAACCCCATCAAAAACTGAGGGTGATCTAAGATGCTCCGGAGGGGTAAGCAGATCCTGCACCACATGTTGCACCCGTCGTGTTGCTTGTATGATAACAAATCCGGTAAATAGTCTAATTCGGTAGGTCACATTCATAAAATTTCCTGCGTTTATTATAGTCTTGAACAAAATCAGTCGAAATAAAAGATACTGAGATTTTTTTTATATTGGCCTACACATAGCTTACAAGACCAGAAAGAATGGAGATGATTTTTATAAGTTACCGGGTACCCAGTCTGCCACCAATGCTGTCAGACTCGTGAATATATCGGCTATATGTTTAATGGTACACAGTAGAGAATATGTCTACAATTAACTGTTTGTCAAATTACGACTCCCGTTGCTCTCACTAAAGATATTTATATTGAAATTGTATCGGATAATTTTCGTGTTTCTGCTATTTTAATAAATTGTGATACTTTTATTTTGTCGTCTCATCTGGTTGAAATCTAGATGAATGATCATGAATTAAGAAAGAACATTTTAAATTGGAGGTTATATTTGTCGAACACAACAGTTGAGTACGAGAAATGTATAACTGTTAAACTTCTCGGAATTCATATTGATAAAAACCTATCATGGTCAATTCAAATTGATAAAATATGCGAAACTATTTCAACCAGAATATATTTGTTAAAAAGGTTGAAACGTTATTTACCATTAAAGGGTCTTACTCTTTTTTACAATAGCTATATATTACCCATTATTGACTACTGTTGTACAGTATGGGGTCTCACCACACACATTAATCTGGAGAGGATACATAAGCTCCAAAAACGTGCTGCAAGATTAGTTTTATCTGTTCCTTTTGATTTTCCATCAACAGTAATGTTTAAAAAACTTGCATGGATGACTATATTTACGAGGATACACTATTTTCAAGCTGTGTTAATGTTTAAGTGTATGAATGGTTTAGCACCTGATTATCTATCTATTAAATTTACTGCTTGTGCTGATCTTTATAATTATTGTCTGAGGTCGACAACATCAGGACTTTTCCATGTACCAAGACCTAATTCTGATTTTTTAAAAAGAACATTTAAATATTCTGGTCTTATTACCTGGAATAATTTACCAAATAATATTAAAGAAATAGACAATTTAGATACATTTAAGACCAACTGTTCAAACTATTTTCTAACTGAACAGAATAAAGATGCACGAAACTAATGTATATTTTTTTCTTCTTCTACTGAATGCATATATGTGCTTATTCAATATTTAAGCTGCTATATTTAACTGTATTATGTATTTTATTTTGTATGTATTTTTGTCCGTTTTCTATTTGTATTAATAGTTTTTGAAGGCCTCATGGAAGATTAACATGTAATTGTTAAATGTGTTACCTTCGTTAAATAAAGAATTTTATTATTATTATTATTATTACAGTCATGTTTATTTCTTACTTCGACATGTCAGAGAAATTAAAAAAACGTCTGTATACGGGTATTTTTGTATGAAATGTCTCGTTTTCGAGAAATATCTGCATATTCAATCGAAAATGCATAATTTAGTTATAATAATTGCAGAATAGCCTCACAAATATGAACGCCAGTTGTAAGGTGTTAGCTTCACAACAGTAAGCAGCCAGACAGGGATATTTGCACATGCTAGTATAAAAATAAAGATATTCGGTTTGATTGCAAAGAATACAGCTATCCATCCGAGTCCATATGAAATGGATGTGAGTTGTACGTACAACATACAAAAGAAGATGTGGTGCGATTGCCAATACTCTCCACAAGAGACCAAATGACATTACCAACTATAGGTGACCGTACGGCCGTAATGTTTGGTTCATGTCTAAATAAAAGATACAAAGGTCGATATCTTTAAAGTGTACACATAAAAGCATGTACATTTTCTCTCATTTCTCAGTTTGGTCATGTAAATGACATTAATTATTAGAGAACTTACTGTTAATAACAAACTTATTATACATAGTTAAGTATTATTAGATCAATTATTTCAAAGTTCAGTCCTTCATTAGTTCTTTGAAAAAAACCTTGAACTACAATTAAGTGATGATTTAAATCGAAATCAAAATTCCATCCCGTGAAGTAGTACTACTTTCGTAAGACCTAATTATACATGAATAAACTAATCAGTGGTTTTTTTTCAGATAGTAGTACATCGTAAAATATCATTCAGAGTGAAAGAACTTTGGTACTTATTTCTTTCCTAGCCTCAAATCAAATCAAATCAAAGTTTTATTTATTGTCGATACATTGTAAAACAAAGTAACACAAGCTCTTGTGAGCTTTTAAAATCAACATTATAACTTTCAAATCATCATTATAACTTTAAAATCGACATTTTAACATACATGACAAGTACAACATGTTTTTTTAGCTTAAAGATTTATTTAACAGAGTTTTCATGTCTTGTATATTTGGTTATGAAGTTCATTCCTTTAGTTTTAAGATTTTTTTTATTTGTCTGCATTTGAATCCTGTGCACATTTGTTGTGAGTATTGCACGCGGATAATTTCCGCTTGTGTTGTTTGTGACGTTGCTGAATTTGAATTACTACAAAATCTAAATTAATATTCACCTGTCTTGAAATACATTTTATTGCACAAACCTTTCATATTTGGAAAATCCGCAGGAGCCAAAATGTGAAACTAAACAGTTATTTAACTGCTTATTGCTAACATAACGAAATCTGAGCGACAAAAAAAAACATCAAAGATATCAGTTTAAAATTACTCCGACAGACGCGCGTTGAAAGAAACACGGTTTAAAAAAATAAAACTAGATGTTTTAAATATTTGTGTCCAATATTTCAGATGAAAAACAAACACATTCAAAAGAGAGTGATGTAATATGCTCCGAAAGCAGATTCTCTTCTACAAGCGACATCCGTCGTGCTACTCATGTTAGTAAAAACCCAGCGATAAGGCTAATTAAGGTCAAATTCGTGGAAGAGGGGAAAGAATTGTAGTTACGACAATTGAAACATATCTGTTGTCATCCGTTGTCATCTGTGAAAAAGATATTCCATACCAGACAACCAACTCGTGAAGGCATCTATAAAATTTACGAAGGGATGATTTCAACTTCATCACTTGGAACTTTAAGTATGTTATTTTTTTTTAACATCAACCCTCTATGAAAACATGATAGGAAAAACAAGCCCTAGACTATCGTATCAGAGATATATACTCAATATGCAGGCACTGCTGATATTTTGCTACATAGAAATTGAAAGGTCACAATCGGGGAGCTGAAATTGTCATTTTGGCCGAAAAACTTTGGTTTTCAACGAACCCTCATTGTCATTTTTAAGATGTAAGTCAAGATATGAGAAAGACTTAACTTTATATGTTGAATATTTTATCACAAGTTCGATGGGATAGATGTGCTCAACATAGTCACCAAATTTTAAATTATAACAGAGGATGCTTCCTAAACGTCGAACTCCATTGCCATGAAGCGAAAACTCAAAATACAGAGACTGCTCAAACAAATTGTACAATAAGTACTGACCTTAATAGATCTTTTGACGATATGCGTGGAAGTGACAAATCAATAACCCGCAACTGTCAGCATAAGTGACGATGAATGATGAATTTAAAGCTCTTATTGAAGAAAAGCACAGGTCTATCCTATTCGAATTAGAAGCTGATGTCAAATCATTAAAAACCAAATCGACTAATTAAACATTCTATTTGATCAGCTGGAACAACATAACCGGATCAATGTGAAAGGTTTAGTAGAGTATCTATTTATACAGGTGAAAGAACCGACATAAAAATTAAAGAATTTGCTAACGAATTAAATGTTGCAATGCAGCCAAGTGAACTTGATAAGTCATCGTACAGCGGGATGCGAATCTAGACCGCTCAACGCTCGAAACCCAATTTATAATCTAAAAAATGAAACTCCTTATAAAGGGAAATCCAGAAAAGCTCTTCGGACTCATATATTCATTAGTATGCCGTTTTAATTTTTTGAGAAGAAAGTCTTTGTGTAAATAAACAGAGATTGACCATGGAGATGGACAGCCTTGCTATAGAAATATTCTACATTTAAACAACATTAACACCTACTGTAGGGAAGTTTGGGTTCTTCCATAGGCGACTATACTAGCATGTTCTTTTTTTTGTGATATAAACCTCGACAAATCTGTTGTGTGTGCTATTAGTACTTCATTATTCTGTTCAGAAACTGAAGTCAAATAGTATCATGACCATCTTCCAAGCGATTTAGTTAAAATCATCCCTTCGTAAATTTTATGGATGCCATCAGCGTGAGGGAAACGGATTGCTGTAACTTTTCCTCGTTACTGAATCCCTTAATTTCTGTTGTATATATTTTTTTTGTACTTTTGACTAAACATATTGAAAAATTATTACACCAGGGTTTTCGATATCACAAACTGGTCAAAACATTTACTAAATTTTATCACCGGTATAAGGAAATAATTCGTAAATATAACTCAACATGCAGACATCTTATACGTTCAGGTATTTCACATCCAAAATTTTATGGAAATATTCTTTATAAAGCACAAAAATGTCAGTATTCTCCTCAGAAACTAACAAAACCTTTAAATAGACTTATTAAAAGGGGATATAGTTACGATACTGTTGTCAGGTCATTAAAGATTGCATATTTTGGCTTTAACATTGATTCACTGATAGGGTCTTTGCATCGGAACTAAACACATTTATTTCTAAAAAAAACAGTTGTTGGCATGACACGGGTTATGTTCTTCTCATATATTTTATGATAGTATGATACTAAACCCCTAACGGGAGGGATTGTACCTGATATTCATATGATGAAGACATAATCTTTCAATCAGTTTAATTGAGGTCTGGAGCTGGCATGTCAGTTAACTGCTAGTAGTCTGTTGTTATTTATGTATTATTGTCATTTTATTTATTTTCTTTTGTTACATCATTTGACATCAGACTCGGACTTCTCTTGAACTGAATTTTAATGTGCGTATTGTTATTCTTTTACTTTTCTACATTGGCTAGAGGTATAGGGGGAGGGTTGAGATCTCATAAACATGTTTAACCCCGCCGCAATTTTGCGCCTGTCCCAAGTCAGGAGCCTCTGGCCTTTGTTAGTCTTGTATGATTTTAAATTTTAGTTTCTTGTGTATAATTCGGAGTTTAGTATGACGTCCATTATCACTGTACTATTATGCATATTTTAGGGGCCAGCTGAAGGACACCTACGGGTGCGGGAATTCTCGCTACATTGAAGACCCATTGGTTGCCTTCGGCTGTTGTTTGCTCTATGGTCGGGTGGTTGTTGCTTTGACATATTCACCATTTCCTTTCTCAATTTTATGATTTACTATATAAATGACGAATTATATAGTTTTTGTTATACGATGGCTTCGTCTATTATTCTTACATAACTTTTGATTTCTTAACCGTGCATACCACCTGTTACCATATTTTCACTATTTTACCGATCATATCTGTTTTGGTCACGCATCGTTGTAAATATAACGGAATTTGATGCGACTGTCATACACGTGAGAGGTTTGGCGCTATAAAACCAGGTTCAATCCACCATTTTTTACATTTGAAAATACCTGTACCAAGTCAGGAATATGACAGTTGTTGTCCATTCGCTTGATGTGTTTTGTCATTTGATTTTGCCAATTGGTTAGGGACTTTCCGTTTTGAACTTTCCTTGGAGTTCAGTATTTTTATGACTTTACTTTTCCGTCTATTGTTGAAGACGATGTTTATTGATGCCTATTGATTTTCCTGCCGTTCTTTGCTATGTCTTAGACGTTTATTAACAATTCACTTAGATATATATTATACATGACAAATAAAAATGTATATTTGTTTTTTTAATGCTATTGATAATCACACTTTGAAAGTTTTATTGTTGTTTATCTTCGTCTGATTCGTCTGGATCAATAGCACCAAGACCAAAGCCTGTACCTGAAACATACATCATATTCATATCTTCATTCCTATCAATGTCCCATGGTCAAACAGTTTTAAGTAATTTATAAATTTGGCTTTGACTGACGGTCATAAAGTCTCCCTAACGGAGAACGCAATGATATCATTGTAACTTTTATGTCAAAGTGGATATAAATTGATAATAGCAATTGATCAAAACATAGAGTCTACAGTGATAAATTTATGATCATAAAAGATATGCCTTAAGGTCCATATGATCAATGGTAACCAGTGACCTTAACTGTTAACATTAATCGTTATCTTTTAAATAACAAAAGCTAAAAACATAAAAACAAATGACAATGAACTACATGACCATACACTTCAAATGAAATATAAAATGTGTCGATAGGTGTACTGGCTTCACAACCACTATCATTTCAGGATAGTAAAATATCTTATCTTGAAAATAGTTGCGATCTTCATCTCTAAAATTTAGTTATTATGTTTTACATGTCACAACATCTTAGATGAATTATAGGGTGAGTCATATTTTGAAAATTGTTGAAATCATAAACCGTTCAACAATTCATTTATTCAGCTTGCGAATGCAGGTAATTATCCACCCCCAATTTTATAATATTCAATATTTTCAAAATGATTGGGATTCAAAATATTTTCTTGTCTGACAAGTCAAGATGAATTGAATAATATATAGGATATTTCACTAAGGCTGTATAGTTATGGGGGTGTAATCGGCCCTTCGCACAGAAGGTTCTATGAATAACAGCATCCTTTTAAAAATCTTGTGTTTAATGAAAGTTATTAAGATAAACTTTAGAATTTTGTCTGAATTGAAATTTGTAATTGTCATATGTTGTGCGCATAGGAAAGAGGGTCGAAAAAAAATCCCTTGATTTTGACAGTTGTAGGAAATAAATCCTACATTTCATTGCAGTAAAACTGTTCTGAGTCATAAACATATATCTTGGATGTTTCAAAGCACCATTATTTTTTTTTATTTGGTGTATCTATCGAATAGTTTGATAACTTAAGGTTTCATGATTACTAAGGTTTGATGAATGTGTTATATCGAAATGCGATATGAAGTTTTTGTCTATAATACTGGACATGATAAAACTTTGATCATGCCAGGTATTTTTTATTGAAACAATGATGAATTTGCACAATCTTTTGAAACGTCCAAATTTAATTAAAACTAATAGAGGAAAACAATGGTGGTATTATTCCTTGAAATCATTATATTTAAGTTTGCTGGGAATCAATACGCTAATCTCAATATGCAAAGATTTTACTAGGAATGTCTGTTAGTGTACAGTTCAGAGCTAGGTCAAAGTAATTAAGCATACAAAACTGTTTAATAAATTGTCTTTAACTCTTTTGTGTCTTCCTCTAATTTCTGATTAGTGTTTTAACCAAATATTTTATTTTTAAATGTCCTGTACCATGTCAGTAATATGGCAGTTGTTATCAAATAGTTGTAGCATTTATGTATTTGCATTGGTGTCCAGCGGATATCGTAGTTTTATTTTCGAGTATATATCAGCTTTTATCGAGTGAATTTTCATGATCGATTTACTGCTATTTCTCGAAAAATAGTTTTATATGCGACTGTTTATCTTATTCTGAATGCTATACATGTTTGGAAAACAAATTCTATGTAGTTCACCTACAATGTAGTGTTTTATATTGTCCGTGTTTTTTCGAGAGCAACATTTAAAACGTCTGGGTTTTCTTAAGAAAAATGTAAATAAGAAAAAAAGACATTCTTCAGCTTAAAATCTTACTTTTTTTCTAGTTTGTAACTGGTTTGAGCAAAAAACAATATTATGTATTCTCATTACATATTACATATTACTATTTCAATTTAATGTCAACTTTCTGTTATGAAAACATTTTAAGATAATATTTCAGTATTGCAATGTAGTATATCAGTGCAGTTACCAGTAGTTGACTGGGGGATAAAAAAAATATGCCAAAATTTCCAAAAAATGAGAGTTGTGCCAAAATTGATTTTGGAAAAAATAGCTATGCTAAAAAAAATTGAAAGGAAAAACTAAATTCTCTCGTATTTAAGTTTTCAAATTTTAAAAAAGTTAAAAAAAAAAAAAAGTTAAAAAAAAAAAAAAAAAAAGTTAAAAAAAAAAAAAGTTTTCAAATTTTCCCAAATTAAAGAAATTGAAATAGATATATTAATGTTTGAGAATGCACAGCAACGTCGTTGTGGAAGTTCGTCATAAGTATTTTTCAGTTTTATTCTTCGGGGGGGGGAGTAAACGCACGCTAAATTAAGAAACGATATCGTTAACTTGGTGCAATCAGGAGTGTACGAAATTCACCGATGTTGACAATGAATACGACCTTCGGCTGCGCCTCAGCATGTATAGATTGTCAACATCGGTGTAAAATTCTGTACACTCCTGATTACTCCAAGATATCTTATATCACCACCAAGACAAATACTTTATGGAAAATTAATGATATATGTTCCGTTAAGAATAATAACATTCACCGCTTTACACACTATGTAAACGTATGTCTAAGTCCAATATTTCTGAGCTCACATATAGATTGTTTACATTACGAAATATTTTCTGTATGAAATCCATATTGGTACAGTTACATGAAGATTTCTTAATCAGTTAATGGATATGAACGAAGACTTTTTATAAATGTACGTGTTAAAACACCATTTTCAAACTGGTTTGATGCGTAGTCTCGTGCTTTGAAAAATACTTTATTTAAACCTTTTCGTTGTTTCTTAAACGTAACTGTACCGATATATTAAGCTGGGGTCACACATTCACGATTTTTACTGCCGTCCTTGACAGGACCATTCCCGATTAAAATTTATTAAAAGTCTGATCAAGATCCTATGAATCGTGGATGGAAATTCAAACTTTAATTAAAATTTGTAAAGAAAATAATTTAATCACGACAACAATCAGATATTTTTCAGGAAGCGTCGATATTCAACCGTTTCCAAGCGAATTTATCCCGATAATCCCGTTCTAAATCCGCTTCTTATCCGATTTGTATCTTTCGCCAGGTAAAATTCGACCGAGTCTGTCACGACTGCGTCCCGATTCTACCGAATGTAATCCGACAGAGATCAGATAGTGACAAAACAATGAACTGACGCTGACGGAAGTTATCCGTTCGTAAACTGTCGGCATACTCGGGATGATCAGGTACTGTCGGAACGTAACCCTATCACGGTCCGCTCTATCGCATTGCAAACGGCTTTGTCTGGTCTCAGTCGTATTGTATTCTGTAATTGTCGGGACTCTGACGTGGGTATCATTGACGAATTTAGAATTAATAACGGGACTGTTTCGGAACGGTTTCGGTAAAAACGGTTCTCAATCGACAAGATCTGAATGCAATCTGGACTCAATCGGCAGAAAAACAGCAATGAAAATTTCTCCAGATCATTCCCGTTCCACAGGACACCGTCCCGAATACACAGAACATTGTTAGGAATTCGATCCGATACAGCAGAATCTGTCACGACATAGGCACGATTGTAATCCGACTAGACAAAATCGGTTGAGTTTCCCCGAATGTTACGGGACGCACCTAACTGTCGAGGTGCTTTGCCGAACTATTTGGACCCTTCCCGACCAGTAGGAATCTGTTACGAACTAAAACGACTGCGTTCAGACAATAATAGGACATTCCAGATAATTGAGGATACTAATCCGACTTTTTCACTTTTCGTGTCGTATCGCTGTCTGATCTCAAACGGGAGCAATAATCGGCAATGTGTGAACCCCGCATTACATTTAAAGCCATAGGAATATTGTTTATTTTACTCGATAAAACAAGGACACACTCGAAAAAACACAGACTGCTCTCGGGAAAACCGGGCGATTGATCTATGTTAAAATTTCATTTTCGATGCAGAAACAGAAGTTTTATAAAGTGTCTGTATATCTAAGTATACATATATTCCATGTGCATATTTCCGTTACCATTTGCATTGGTATGTGAACAAAATTGCTTTAAACTATATTTGGTAATAAAGTATTGTAAGATTAAATTAAACGTTTTTAAAACAAAATAATGTATAGGTTGATAATATCTTTTTATCGAAAATACTAATTAACCTTCTTTGATATTGTATGTAAGGTTCTAGCATATTTTTTTTCACGTTTCACAAGAAAAGATGTGTTTGTGTGGTGTATTTCCCTCGGTTTTAGTACCTCTTTAACCCGGATTTGTTTTCCCTGAATCGAAATACTATTGAACAGCGGTATACTCCTGTGCCTTTTTGGTCAATATTCACTCGGAAAAAAAGTTGTCACACTCGAAAATAAACCCGATCGAATCACTCGAAAACTGGACACTATAACTACTGTGATTTGTTTAAGATATCAGATAAACAGATTTATAAATAAAAATAAATTATATATACCTCGATCTCCTGGGACGGGCATTATCTTTAACGCTGTAATAGAAAGTATTTATTTCACTAACATAAAATACATTTCCATTTTAATGAGACATGAAAGCGTTTTGTGATTTCCTTTTTCAGTGTTCACCTCCAAGTATTATCCTAAATGACCAAATATTGCACTTTTACACTATGCGCTTTACAACAAATATCAATCACAGATACAAATGAATCTAATAAAAAAACAGCATTACAACACCATAAGTGTAAACAGTATAGGCTATTATTGGGAGCGCACATGTGTTTCTAAAAACGTAATGGGATATGCGCGAAACCAGAGTTTGGATTGCCAGGTATATGAACTGGTAGAAGGTAACAACAGATAATGAACCTAACAGAACAACCATACTATATGATGAAGACATATTCTTTCAATCAGCTTAATTTGGGTCTGGAGCTGGCATGTCATTATCTGCTAGTAGTCATTTGTTAATTTATGTCTCATTGTCATTTTGCTTATTTTTTATTTTTTTTACCTATTCTGACATCAGACTTGGACTTCTTTTACACTCAGTTTAACTCCGAAATCACTACTATCTCGAAGAAAGTATATGATCATTAGTAAGTCAGTTTTATAAGGCGGACTGTATTCTGTGTTCTTTTCCGCCAATATTCTGTACAGAAAATAATACCTTGCAATTTCAAAAACTCCGCCAGTCATTTTATATACCAACACAAAACATATTGCTATTAACCATTTCAACCACAAGAGGCATAAGATGATGGTCATGTTAGATCTCTAAACCTTTGCATCATTAAAAAACGAACAACCTTGTGTTGATCCAAAGTCACAAAATATAAAGTTCAACGGTCCATCAAATAGATGAAAATTTCAGACTATACTACACTGATGGATGCAAATGAAGACTTCCCAAGGTAAAGGACGTAATATAAATTAAAATTGAACAATTTATCTGCATAGATCAAAGATGTTCGGAAATTCATTCATAAGTATGTTCTTAATATGCATTCCTTCTGGCCACCTTCTTTAAACCGATGTGAAACAGAATTCGTGCAAAAACATATAAACAATAAGCACTTGGAAAAGTTCTCTGATAGAGTGCGGGCTTGCTCCTCAATTTGAAAGTAAATGTACAATAGAAAGAACGACAGGAATCGACACTACATAACTTAATGGTCACAATCACAAATGAATTGATCTCGTATAATGAGTCACGACTCAAAGCGATATCTAAACGCGATCTTAGATCTTTAGAATAGTCGTCTGATCTGTACTTTTTACATTTTGTGTCCCAATTGTAATATTTTCATTGAGGATGGATCCCCATGGCGGATGATGTATGCAAAATAGGAGACGCACTCAGTCTCCCACCTAATACGATTAATCCGGTTTTTGTTTTTTGTTTTTATGGTTTGTATTTTCTATCATAATTAATGAGATGACTACTATATTCTCAAATTTTACCTCCTAGGTCTCCTACAGCTCTTTTGTAGATCGCATGTCGTCCATCTATCTTAATAGGATCTGAAATAAAAAAAATTATTAATAATTGGAAGAAAATCCGTCAATACAGATAAGTTAATTTCTGCATGCACAACCAAAACTATATGTTTATTTAAAAGAATCCAAGGCGTAAATAAATCAAAATACCGTATTTCAAGACGTATGAAGATTGGCAATATTGTGTGGTTAAAATTCCATTAACATTTTAACAGAACAAATTTTTCTGTACCAGATGCACATTTTGACAATAAAAAATTGAAAACTACACGTTTAATAATTTTTTGCGTCCGAAGCGCTTTACTGGATTTACCTTCATCAGGAACGCTCAAAAACAAACATTTGAAATCCGAAGATGTATACATGTAAGTACCGAAACCATTGAAGAACTATGTGCCAAAACTACCTAAAATAAATAGCCAAATTCATCTAAAGCCAACTTTGCCTGTGGGAGTTGAAACCTTAGTTTCTTAATAATTTCAAAACTTATAAACGGACAATTTTAGAAAAACTTGTTTAATCATGTCAGTGCCGAAGTACTGACTACTGAGCTGATGATACCCTCGCGGACTGATAGTCCACCAGCAGAGGTATCGACCCAGTGATGTAAAAATTTAAAAACAACACGATTAATAATGTCTTGCGTCTGAAATGTCTCTTCATTGATGCTCGAGGCAAAACTATTACAAAATCAAAAGTTCATTAAAAAAATACCAAAAAAATTATAGTAAAAGCCGGCAAGAAATGATGGTCAGATGAACACTAAATCTTTACAACAAGAGAGAAGATTCCAGTTCTCAATTATTATTTTACCATTTCTTTGAAGCAATATTCCAGCAACACCTGCATTTTGGTATATTTCCCAGTTGATACGACATTCAAGATCTGGTTCTTCATTATAATATCTAAATAGAGCTTCTCAACATATCAAAACACGAGTTTCACAATGGCATATATTTCAGTTCACAACGAAACTATTAAACCAAGAGATTCCCGTTGTGAATTTGAAACCAACCTTTCAAAATTTTACGGGAATAACCGGGACCTACCCCGATTTTGATTTGAGTTAATGTTGCTCAGTCTTTATTTTTTATGTTTTGTCTTGTTGAAAAAAATAATTATCGTTGATAATGTCAAAACTATACATAAACTGTTAACACAACTTTACGAAATAGAAACTATTTCTACTCTATGAATTCATTGAGTAAGCTGGATTTGGCGAAACCTTTTGGAATTGTGGGTACCTTAATTTTTTCAACTTCGTACTTTATTTGGCCTTTTATATTATTGAACTATCAGGCGTACAAAATGGTAAGCCTGGTATCTATGATGGGTATATTTACAACCCCTGGTTCGATTCCACAGCTACTGGCTGAGAGTGTCACCAGCTAAGTAGTCAGCACTTCTGTGTTTACATGCATAATCATTGATATGGTCACAATTATAAAGACACTTTTTACAAAACTTTGAAATTTTCGAAATACTAAGGATATTCTTCTCTAGGATTTGATTTTTATCCTCTTGTTCATTTTTTACCTATCGCATTTTATGACCCTTCTGCTTTTCAAATTGGAACCTTAGTTGACTTTTTTTCTAATTAAGAGTAACTGGTGGCTCTTATATAGACTAAAAGCTCGTCTGGCTTGCAAACTGTTAAGGCTTGAATCTTAGATGAATATATTTGTATACTGTCTTTTGTCTCTTTGTCATTATTCTTTTTTTTTATGCCATTGTGTTGTGACTACGTTTTCAACTTTGGTATTTTCGACTCTCTTTTAAAAAATGAAGTTATCATATTTCAAATAAAAATCTGACATGATAATAGCTTACAGCTGATAGAAAAAAATCATGATTTTTAAAAGTAAGAAAAGAGAATGACACTCGTATGATCAGGATTTACAATTTAAACTCAAAATTGTTACTTTTCTAAACATGTATGTTAAAAAATAGTTGGAACCCATAATCATTTGCTTTATCATATTTAAAAAAATATCTTTATTAGATATTTAATTAGGAATTGTGCTGAACCTTTTCTATAGCTACATGTAAGCAATGATAAAAAGGAGAACGTATTCACAGCAATGTATTTCATAAAATCCCCAATAACGAACCAGTTTTCAATTGTTATACATTCGAATTTGGCAAAAAATTATCTGTATTGAAAACTTACCTGAAAATGCACCAAGTGTAAAGAAAAGTATACAAAACAAAAAACAGAATCTTTTCATCTTGTAGTCTTGTTGGTATGTGATGATAAAAATGCCTACTATGTGTCACAGCTGTCAAAGCGAACCCATGTCGGAGTTCAACAGATGGTAAATTAAACATCAAATGAAACGAAGTGACGTCGTCGAAAAATAGAACTATTGTGCTAAAGTGATCACAAAACAACTAACTGTCAATGAATATTGGAAATTATAAACTAATATCACTTTTTAATCATTTTTTCCTTTGAAATATTTGATCTGTAAAAGTCAATAGATCATCTCATATATTTTTTTTGGATCACCGGAACAATCTAGTACAAAATATTTAAAGAGACAAATATTGACTATATCTTCATCCATTTCAAATTGAAAGACTTCAATAGTCATACACACGTTAATATCTTAAAAACGTAGGTTATAATAAAGCATGTGCAACATAAGGTTACTTTATTAACCTTTATTATATTTGGACAATTACAACACAATATACAATTCAAGTCGGAGAAAAGTGAAAAAGACAGATCAGAATATAGGATTTTTTTTTCTTAAAAAAATCTAATAACTGTGCACATGAAAGCATAAGTAGTTAACTGCTAAATTCAGAACACAGTAGGTTTTACTCTTGTATGTTACTACCCAAAAATTAGAAACAATCGGCTATACACCATCATTTAGAAGCAGATTGGTTATTAATGCGTGTTTCACCTTAAGACATCATCAAATTTATGAACCATAAGATCAAGAAAATACGTGTACATATTAAGTAATATTAACCCATAATCGACTATAAAAGTTTGAAACGAAACTGTGAACATTTTAAAGATTTAGAATGAGATGTAATTATATTTTCTAATGAGGTTATTTAAATACGAACAGTATAAGTTGACAAACAACTATCTACATGTAGTATAATCATTGGCAACAAATGTTATCACGTTCAGCCACGTGCATAAAGATAAATTTGTTCAATTTTTTCTACAGTCTTTTAATTTACAGCAAGTATCGTTGCTAACATACATTTTAAAGAAATTATTCCAGTATAATGGTAGAAAATCAAGTTCTTCGTCTTTGGTTGAAAATGTCAAGGAACACAGTCATATGATTGAAAGTAATATAAAATACCAGAGATAATAGCTGCAAGTCTAGATTGCGATTTGTAACCTGGATTTCTAATTAAAAGTATTTGTCAAAAAGAATTATGTTTCGAATACAATATAATAGTAATGGTATAGGACATTTTAGTATCATATATTTGCACGCTTAAGAACCACTATATAATGTAAGAAGGTCATTTATATATATATTAACTTTATGTAGTGAAGGTAATATATAATAACAATGACATTGGCTGTGTCTACGCAGATGAGCAGTTTAAAATTAACCTCATTAGTTGATATCTTTGGCGGAAGTACATGTGATACATCCTCATTCTTTCAATATCCAAGCTGTGGGAAGGTCGTGCTCCACGTGTTGTCGGCAAAGTAACTATATTCTTTAACTTTTACTTACATTTGCCTTGGTGGCAATATAGCCTTGGTGGCAATATAGCCTTGGTGGCTTTAAGACCTTTGTGGTCATTTATAAATGCATTGGTGGCAAAAGACCTATGTGATCATTTATATATGCCTTGGTGGCAATAGACCTAGGTGGTCATTTTTATATGCCTTGGTGGCAATAGACCTAGGTGGTCTTTTTTATGATTTTTTACATTTGCCTTGATGACAACAATGAATTAAAAATACTAGCCTTGGCGGCTTCTTGATAAAACTAGATGGTAATGTTTGACCTTGGTGGCAAAATGTTTTGGGTTTTGACCTTGGGTAGTTATTATCAATCCAGGTGGTCAAATATCTGTTATGCCGTGCGCCGGTTAAACGCAGGGCAAAGTGCTATCGCTATATAAAATATATGTGGAAGTGGGGGCTCTGGCCATTTTGGAAAATTGTAGTTGAAAGGAGAATAATAAATTGTTTATAGGGTAAATAGTTTCTTTTGTTACTTTTGACTGTGTTGTGGACTTTTCATTTATTTTTACATCGTACATACTGATAGAAATGCTATTTAAAGACTTTGTTAGAAAAGAATAGAATTATTGAGAAAGTGAAATAATTTAGTGTGACATGTCACTTGATATTCATGGTTTTTTTTTATCGGAGTGATGTGTATTGAATTATAAGGTGTCTTCGTCGAGGTCCGCGTTCAGCGGTCTGTTTGATTGTACATAGAATTGAATAGAATGTTTTTGTTTTCAGATGGTGTTACCTACAGCTTTGACGGGGTGACGAATGAAGGAGAAGTAATATGACATTGCACGATGATTCATGTCAATGAGTTCGAAAAACCTTTTTAAAAGGAAAGGATTTTTTCTAATCAGAATATGGTGAGAACAAATTGCAATTGAAGTAATGTTTTGAATTCTAATAATAGGAAAATAATGAATGGGGAAAATATTGATACTACACTAAATTATGTATGTCTGTGTTGAGAAAGGCAGAAAATGCCAATATGGCACGGTACTAAAAAAAAATCTGTGATGGAAGCAGCTTTATGTTCAAATGAACCTATTTAAAGGTAATGCTAATAATTTTTCCGTAATTTCATGATGTTTTCTATTGGATGTGTATTTAATTTCATTGATGCGTTGAAATATGTCACAAAAATCTTTTTGTCATGGGAGGTTAAATAATGGTTGCAATATTTTTGTTTTATTTTGTTTTATCTAAATTAATAAATAAATATAATGTTGAATGATTTTGTATACTAGTACAAATGTATACTTAAATTTTATGTATGGTTAAATTTTTTAATTTAAATTTCTTTGTCTACAGTTCGAGGGACACTGATTCCCTAGTGGTTTTCCACGTGGATTGTAGGCAAAGGGATTTTTCCTTTTCAAAGTGTGACTAATGCTGTCTTTAGTACAAATAAACAATTTGTTATTGATTAATATATTTTCAGCAGACATGTGAAGAATCGAGTGGAAATACAATTGTCAATGTTCCTGAATATGAAGTAAAGAGTGTGTTTGATTCAACAACAGTAAAGAAAGAAACAAGCCAGCATAGTTTACACTTGGAGGTTAAGTCCCTTTGCTTACAAGCTTTCCACATGCTGAAGATGTTATTAGAATAATGACAATGTTCATTTTGATATGAGTTCATTGCCTTAACTCAACTTTTAAAAGTCTGTATGTGGTCAAATTCATGAGAATTTATTGAATTATGAACGATTTATAAAGAACTGTTTACATGCATCATTAAATGTTTAGAAGTGTTTTAAAGTAATTTTAAAAGGAATAATATTTAATAAAAGTGTTGAATTTGTTTTGAGTATTGGGAATACTATTCCTTAGGGAAAGCCTTGCTAGTGGTGTATTTTGAGATTGGCCTGCAAATATGCTGTATGAACTCTTAGAGTTTTCTATACCCATAACTTAACATGAACTGGATGCAAGATTATATCAATCATTGAGGATATGTGTATAACCTCATTGGTTGATATCTTTGGCGGAAGTACATGTGATACATCCTCATTCTTTCAATATCCAAGTGGTGGTTGGTTTAAGGGCTATGTTTGGTCAGGCAATACATATTGCCTGTTTGGGTTGATGGGGTTCTTGATAAGTTCCCCCCTCTCCCACCCATAAGTACCAAAATGTGGATATGTTTTTATATTTATATTTTAATATTGGTATTACATGTATGCATTTTGGGTTGATGAGCACGAGACAACATTAGAAAAACATGAGCAATACCATGGGATCATGTTGACAAAACAAACCTTCGCTTTGTCGATTTTCAAGGGAAAGGTCAATTAGGGCAAGTGTATTGGCATGTTTGTGTTTGCTTTTTCATTACAATGGTAAAAATAAGATTATATATCTCGGATGACAATAATGTTGATTATAATGCTTCATTTTATGAGCTCCAGAGTAGTTTTATAACTGAAAAACAACTGTGCACTATATCCAGTGAGCTCTTCTGCATTGCATTGTGCATGGTAGTCCACATTTTGGTTTCTGAAACGTTAAGATATTATCCTGTATTCGGTTCTTTCCTCTAGAGTTTTCTATACCCATAACTTAACATGAACTGGATGCAAGATTATATCAATCACTTAGGATATGTGTATTACCATGCTGAAGGATGGACACGAGTATCTCACTTCTCAGTAGCAGTGCAATTGATTATTGTAGTAAAACGTATAGTTTTTAGTGGTACGAACTCGTACTGAAAGGTCTTAATGAGATTGTTGATAAACAATGTTCTTTGCATTGCTATTAATGTCTCATTAGTGTCCTCACATTCGTTTATTTAGTATGTCTTTTATTTAACGACATATAGCAAATTTACAATTCATATTATATCTCCATTTTAAGAAAGATTGGATTCTTAAATATTAATGAATTCAGCATATCGTTTTCTTAACATTTACAGAGTTTTCAGTTTTCAGTTTTACTTTCGAAAATTAAAAAAGTGCTGTTCAGAGTAATAAGTACCTTGCAACATGAATGGCATTTCGCAATTCACAATTCATAATTGGTTTAAATTTATTTCCTTCAATATTTCAACGTTAACGTACTCCAAAACTACACGTCCTTTTGGTGCTTTGATAGCATGTTTATATTGAATAATATTTGTCATAAACATAACCCCTCATTACAATAAATCATTTTACATGAACATATTTTATAAATTCAAATCATTCTGAAAACATGGCATATGTGTTCATTTTTTTCTAGAAAAAGAGGCGGGTGTGTGCATAGCATAGTAGCGATTCACAGGTTGATTGAAATATTTAATTCATGAAAAGTACAGTTAAATTCATTTACCATGAACTGATGAATCTTTATGAAAATCAATATATGCATACAATTGAAAATGAACCTGTTTTGAAACAAACAAAAATGTGTTCCGTTATATAGATGATGCTCTCACCAAATAATTCAAAGTTTGGCTACAATGTTGAACCTAACTATTCCATCTCACTTGAAAGAAAAGATACAACAGATACAGTTAAGTCTGTATTATATCTTGACTTGCATCTAGCAATTGTCAATTACGGTCAGTTTGGAATAATTCAACGATAGAGTAATTTTAAGTTTCTTAATCGTCAACTGTTCATTTATATTTTATATTTCAAAAATACTGAACTCCGCGGAATATTCTAAACGGAAAGTCCCTAATCAAATGGCAAAATCAGAACATTCAAGCAGCGCTTACATATTAACACTATATTTCAGATCGCTTGCATTACATATCAGTTGTCGGCACTACAGTGATGACATGAATACTAATTACATGATATTTTTATAAGTTTACTGTTTGCAAAAGTATCAACTATTCGAAATACTAAGGATTTTATCATCCCAGGCATATTAAACTATAGTTCGTTTCTGTGTGTGTTGTATTTTAGTGTTTCTGTTGTGTCGTTATTCTCCTCTTCCATTTGATGTGTTTCCCGCGGTTTTAGTTTGTAACCCGGATTTTTTTTCTCAATCGATTTATGAATTTCGAACAGCGGTATAGTACTGTTGCCTTTAAATATTACCTTAGCCGTATTTGGCACAACTTTTTGGAACTTTTTGTCCTCAATGCTCTTTAACTTAATTCTTGTTCGGCTTTCTAACTATTTTGATATTTGCATCATTGCTGAGTCTTATGTAGACGAAACGAGCGACTGGCGTATAAAATTAGAAGCCTGGTACTTTTGAAAACTAATATCATGGTTACCTTTTATGGTTATACTATGATCGCTTTTCTAAGTAAAGGCAGAATAAATTTGGTTCTGTTATATATGACCTGGAACGGGAACTTTCAATTGCTTAACTCCGATGGATCGATGCCTCATTGACAATCATATCGCATCTTACTTTATCATAATTTAGTATGGGAAACATGTTTTTTTTTCAGTGGTGAAAAAATGTGTCTCAATAAGGCTTCCAGATTCTATGTTCCCCTTTGATCAGTCTCTTGTGTCCGTTTGTTAGAGAATTTTGTTCTTACAACCGATCTGAAAACTCAAATGATTTTTTTATGTTGTAATGTTAAGGGGATGTTGAACACATG
The DNA here is from genome assembly GCF_963676685.1 of Mytilus edulis. Classification (NCBI taxonomy): domain Eukaryota; kingdom Metazoa; phylum Mollusca; class Bivalvia; order Mytilida; family Mytilidae; genus Mytilus; species Mytilus edulis. The sequence goes on along the minus strand of NC_092345.1, from coordinate 83,000,281 downwards.
CCAAACATATGTCACTTCACCATATTAGTTATTTGCCTTTCCAAAGTCAAGAACAAAAGAAAGATAGTTTATACTACAGTGAAATATAAAAACAATTAAAGTAATAGAAATACTAGAAGAAACAACTGTTCTACAATTCAAATCCCCATTAAACTGTAAATTCCTTAAAATACTACTGCTATTGGGGAACAGGGGAGGTCACGACTTTGACTTGCTGGTCAATAACATAAAATACAAAAAAAAACATAACTCATCGTGAAAACAATTAAACTTAAAATGTTGCATCAAGTGAGTGCT